>NW_027263567.1:0-426091 GCF_044049455.1 Aspergillus lucknowensis | reverse complement strand
TAATAAACTTAATACTATAAAATATAGACTATTTAAAATTAAAAAAAAACTTATAAATAATAATTATTACTTAATACTACTAGCAAAAATATAAGTTTACCTAGTATTTTATATCTTATTATTTAAACTAATAAAAAATCTAGAAAATACTAAAAATAAAGTAATTAAGATTAATAAGGAGTATAAAGTTAAATAAATCCTGGACTAATAAATAAAGAAAGATTAGATTTAGTATCTTGTTAAGTAGAAGGGTTATTTACTAGAAAATAACTATTAGGAACTTGTTAGATATCTTAATTATCTTAAGAAGATTCTAAAGTTTTAGTAATAAACTAGTTAAAGAAGAAATTCTCTAAAAAAAATAATAAGAAAGTACTAGTAGCTTGTATAATATAGACTTATAAAATTTTATTTAGAATAACTAATACTTATTATACTTTTTTAGTTTTTTTTTATTTATACCTTTTTTTTAAACTTTTCTAACTTTTTAATCTCTTTAATATTATAAATAATAAAATTACTTGCTTGTTTCTAAAGCAAATTATCTTGCTTTTAAACACAATCTAGTTTTATTATTATCTTAGCTATTATAACCTAAGCCTTCTTTTTCTAAGAATAGATTTTATTTTAAGTATTAACAAGATACTACTACTTGCTATTAAAAAATATCTTTTAACCTGTAATATATTTTTAATCTAACTAAATATATTTATTATAATATAAAAAACTTTTAGATTTAATACAAGATTTATTAAGCTAACTATAATAAATATAAGAAATAAATATTATAAAGCTATTTTCCTTAAGATAATAGTTAAGCCTGTTTTTATTAATACTTGACCTTAAAAATATTATAGATTAATACTAAAGTATTAAAAAAAAAACAAGATAGATTGTAACTAAACTTACCTATGAAGTACTATTTATTATATCTTTAGGACAAAAACCTTGAAAAAAGGGGATTATTAAGAAATTTAAGTATTAGTAACTAATAAATCTAGTATACTATAGCAGCCTGCTATAATATTAACAGGGGTATATTATACTAACCTAATTATAGTAATATAGATATATTAATATAATACCAAGAAATATAGTTATAGCTATCCAAGCTATAGACTATAATAAGTATAATAATAGGTATAGCTAATATAGCTAAAGGATATAATAACTATAATAACTATAAAGATATAAAGACTATTATTATCTATACTTAGAAAGTTTTATTCTCTATTTATTATTAACTAGATTAATAATTGTTATGACACTGCCCGCACCAGCCTGAGGGTGGCCACGCCAGGCAGAATCCTTGGACAATAACAACCAATCAATCAGCCTGTAGAAAAGGAATGTTCAAATAGCTACCTGTAACTTACCTAGGGGCTTAGTAAGCAAAACCTAAGTACTAAACCTAAAATAGCAATCTTATAAGAAAGTCTACTATATATGTAACTCTATATACTTGACTTTTTAGTTAAAGTCTTATAAACCAAAAACTTCTTAGAATACATGGCTAAAATCCTATAATCTACTATTAGCATTTTTAGAAAAGGGTAAGCTATCTTAAAAATACTATTACTTGTGGGAATCTATAACCTAGTATTATATAACTAAGGTATATAGCCAAGAAAAGGTATATTATATATTATTAAGATATAGGAAGACTATATAGTATACTAAATATTATATAGATAAGATATACCCAAGAAAAGGGAAGTACTTAAAGATACTTATTATTACTATATCTAGCTTTTCTATCTTTGTAATTAATATTACTATTATTCTAGAGTAACTAGTTTAAAGGATTTTTATAAAATAATTTATCTAGTACTTATTCTATAAGCTATAATATATATATTATAGGCTAGCTCTACCCTTTTACCTTAACTTTAATCTAACTATAACAAGTCCTTATACTTGTTAGATGTGATTATACTAGGTAAGACAAGTTAATCTAAATCCTTTAGAAGTCCCATGTAAGAGCCCGGGGTTAGAAGTACACAAGAGATTATTACTTTAATAATAAATTAATTACTAGTTAGTATAAGTTATATCTTGGATTAACTTAAAAGCTACTAATATAATATCTTAATACTAGTACTAAGTTACCATGCTTTTTAAGGGTAAAACCCTATAGAAGACTATTGCTAGAATGCAAGCACAACTTAATAAGTAAACTAGGGTTATTAATCAGGTTACTAGTAACCTAAACTAGCAATCTAATATATCTAAAAATAATAAAACTTCCAAGAAGTATTAAAAGATGCTGGAATAGCTCTAGGACCATATTCTCATGCTTAAGACCAAACTTAGGGCCAAGGCCTTAAAGGTTAAGGCACCCAAACTCTTTAATAGCACTTGGACTAAGCTACACTTCTTCCTTATATAGATATAGATCTTTATTAATATTAACTAGGACAAGTTAGTTAGCAAGGCTAATAAGGTCATGTTTGCATCTACCTATCTTAAAGAAAAAGCATATAAATAGTTCAAACCTTTTATAAGAGAATAGCAAGAAGCTAGAAAAAACAGGGACAAGCTAGCTAGTAATACTAAACAGCTATTTATAAGCTATAACCACTTCAAGAAGCAGCTTACTTGTGTCTCTAGAGATATTAATAAAACCTATAATGCTAAAAAGTAGATTAGGAAGATATACTAATCTAGAAGAGATATAGGTATACTTATCTTAGAGTTCTAATAAATTATATTATACCTAACATAGGAAGATAATACTTTTATATACTACTTTAAGAGAGCTCTAGATTATAATATCTAGAAGAAAATAGTATTTTTACCTAGGCTTAATACCCTAGTAGGGATATATAACCTAGTATCTAGGATAGGGAACTAGCTTAAAGAGCTAAAGGAACAACAAGGCTAATAGAACTACAGGGGATACTATTCTAGAAGGAATTAGGATAGATACAATAACTATCATGCTAATAATAACTAACAACTCTAGACTAGACCCCAGGGAAATAGTAATCTATATAGATCTTAACCTATAGACTTGGATATAATAATCTCCAAGATAGAACAAGATTATTACCAGAAAAAAAATCTATGCTTTTCCTATAGCAAATCTAGTTATAGGGTAGTAGACTGCAGGAAGCAGAAATAATATGGCTAGAGACCCTAAAGGGAAGCTAGACAATATTAACTAAGGGCCATGCAGGAAGTCGCGATACTAAATACAACTAGGGAGTGGGATAATAATACTAGCAAGGCACCTACTATAACCTATAATTCCCTAGAAAAAACTAAAAGAGCCTTAGCTCAAGATAAGCATACTATAATAAATAATACCTAGAATACTACTAGAAGAAGGCAAAACACACCTCTAGCAGCTTAGAATAAGCTTGGACAAAACACTAGAAGACAGGATCCAAACCTTACACTAAACCTGCCAGGGATAGTAGCCATATTACCTGGGGATACAGGAATAGATATTAAAAGGTATATTAAGTAGATTGCTAGTATTGCTAGCAAGATATACAAGAAAAAGAAGATACTTAAGATAATTACTAAAATTCTTGCAAATATTAAAAAAATAATTAAGTAGCTAGATAAAATCCTCTAAAAAAAATTACTATACCAGCTAAAATATTAGCTTAGTATCATGATTTCGCGAACTAATAAAGAAGAAGCTAAGAGGACAGGTGGGTCCTACTATAATAAAACTACTAATAACAAGCTAGTTTAAAAAGGAAAGCACAGCAACTTTCCTATAATTATATAGAAAGTTGACCTACTTAATAAATAATATAGAACATAGCTAGAAGGCCTTGAACCTAGTAAGAAGGGACCTAGTAGTAGGTTTATAACCCTAGAAGAAAAAGCCCTACAAGAAGATAATATTAAAGAATATAAACCATGCTAGTATTAGCTATGGGCTACTAGGCTATGCAAGAATAAATAATATTAGAGATAATAACTTGAGTTTTTAAAAACTAGTAAAGACAAGCTTGCCTATTAGATAAATAATATTATTACAGCCATGTAGAAAGACCCTTGAAAACTTACTAAGAGCTTGAAAGATTTCTTTAATTAGTACCTATATCAGGACCTAATATATTAAGAAAGAACTAAGGATTATTAGTAGAAGTATATTAAAACTTATAATAAGTACCTAGAAACCTGTACTATTTATAAACAGAATAATAGTAACTACTACTTGTAATTATATAAACTATCTAATAAGTAGTCCTAGGGATCTAGAAGGCATCTATTATACTAGCAGGATTAGTATAAATATATTAATACTAATATATAATATCCTAAATATAATAATATACTATGGCTAACATGCTATAACTTATATTATATATATTATAAAGATACTAAGTAGATTACATGCTACTAGCCAAAGCAACTAAAAATAATTAACTAGAACAACTTATACCTATACTAAAAAAAGTAATACTCATGCAAGTTATACTAGAAATACCTAGAATATAGAATATACTATTAAACAGCTTACTATAAGGATTATTATATTATATACTATCAAGCCAAGCTTGGAAACTACTTTCCATGCCTAAAATAAGGGGAACAAGCACTAAAATAAGAGGAATAATACCTTGTAGCTACTAAAACTTGGGTAAGAAGGTACTTTACCTAACTTGCTAAAATACAAGAAAGGCAAGCCTATATCTTGATTAACTTAAAAGCTATAGGAAACTATATTAGCCCAAGTTTTGTAGAAAAACTAGGGATTAGAGATATTTAAAAGAAAATACTAATACCTATAGCAGGACTAAACAAGGAAAACCTGGGAAATATCTTATTAATAATCAAGTCAGGACCTCTGCCTGTTATAATAAAAGGAAAAACTTTTAAACTAAGTTTTAATATTATATCCTTAGGCAAGTATAATATAGTATTAAAGATTCTATAGCTCGAGGATCTTAACCTGGATATTAACTAGATTAAAAGAGAGATCTAGTAGAGAAATAACAAACAGCCTAAGAAATAAAAGGGACTAGAAGAGGCTAGTATCCTATAATATACTTATATAGTAAAGTATAAGGCCAAGCAATCTACAGGGGGATTAAAGACTAGTAACTAATCTACAGGTACTAAAGATCTAGTAGAATAAATTATTATAGCAATATCAAGACTATTAGGGAGGATATAGCTAATAAACTTACCTAGTTAGGCTACTAGTAATATTATAAATAGCAAAATCATTACAAATAATAAAGAAGCAAGGCCTTAAGGGATACTAGCTATAAGTAACTAAATCTATAAGAAACTAACTATCCTAGATAAGTATAGTCAATTCCAGGACATGTTCTAATAACCTAATAAACTAGAGTTACTACTTTACAGGCCTTATAATTATACTATATTTATTAAGGAAGATATAAAATTAAACTATAAATAGATTCTACTATTAAATAACTAAGAATCTAAAGTATTAAAGGAATATATTAACAACCAACTTAAGAAAGGAAATATCCAGCCTTTATACTTACTAATAGGATACAAAATCCTATTTATACTAAAAAAAAATAGAAGTAACTAATTATATATTAACTTCCAACTACTTAATAATATAACTATCAAGGACTAGTACCTACTACCCTTAATTTAGGAAATCCAAGACAAAATCCAAGGGGTAGCATGGTTTACCAAGTTTAATATTACTAATACCTATTACTATATTAGAATTGCAAAAGAAGAAAAATAGAAAACAGTATTTTAAATAAAATTTGGCTTCTATAAATATCTAGTAATACTATTCAGGCTTACTAACATACTACTAATATTTTAAAGGTTTATTAACAAAGTGCTAAAGCCCAAAGACAAAGAAGATAAAAAAGAGGAAAAAGATAATAGGAAGAATTTACCTTAACTAATAAATAAATTCATGCTTGCATACCTTAATAATATATTAGTCTTCTTGAAAAATAAGAAATAGCATATAAAGCATGTCAAGCAAGTCCTTAGAAGAATAAAGAAAGCTAAACTATAATATAAATTTAAGAAATATAAATTCTATATCCAAAAAACTAAGTTCCTAGGCTACTAGATTATTATAAATAGGCTAAAACCTAAAGCCTCTAAAGTAATAGCTATTAGGAAATAGCCTATATTAAAGAACCTAAAAGAACTACAATAGTTCTTAGGACTCTTGAATTACTATTAAAGGTATATTAACTAATATATGTTTTATATGGTACCTTTATTTAAGCTACTTTAAAAGAAATAAGTATATAAATAGATAAAAAAATAATAGAAAATTTTTAATACTATAAAAAAAGCTATTATAATAGTACTAATCATGTTATAATATAATCTAGAGCTATCTATAATACTAGAAACTAATATATTAGACTATACTATTAAAGCAAGAATAACTTAGTTAGGATCTAATAGCAAACCAAGACTAGTAGGATTCTGGTTAAGAAAACTAATAAAACTAGAAATAAATTATAATATTTATAATAAAGAACTACTAGCTATCATGGTAGTATTTAAATATTAGAGAGTCTACTTATAGGGGGTAAGATATATTATAATTATAAAGTCTAACTATAAAAACCTTACCTACTTTATAATAATTAAAGAGTTAACAAGGAGATAGGCAAGATAGGTAGAGCTACTCTTATAATATAACTACTAAATTAAGTACTATAAAGACATGGAAAATAGCCAAGCTAATACTTTTAATAGATAACTAGATTACAAGAATAAGACTAGAGAACTTGACTAGCAATTTTAAAAAGGAATAAGAATAGAATACTTGGAAATAATCTAATAATCCTTGTAGCTATTATACAATTATTAGGTACTATAATTAATATAATTAAGGAAGCCATGAAAGAGGACAAGCTAATATAATAAGTCCTTGTATTAATGCTAGAAGCACTAGAAAAGGACAGGATCCTTTAAATTAAAGAACTTGTCTATATTCTACTAATACTTGTCCTACAAGTTATTAAGGAATATTATAACATGCTAGTATATAGATATTTTAGTATTAACTAAATATGCAAATATATTAGATATAACTACTATTTCTAGAATATAAGAAAGAAGGTTAAAAGCTATATTAATAATTATAAAATATGCTTATAAGATAAACTAAAAAGGCACATGCTATATAGAAAATTATAAAACCTAGAAGTTCTATAATAACCATGAGAATAGATTATAGTTAACTTTATTAGACTATTACTAGAAGCATAATAAGAAAAGGAAAAATACAATTATCTTGTAATAATCTTAGACCAACTAATAAAGTATATCTACTTGGAACTAATACAAACAACTATAATAGCAAAAGAAATAGCAACTATTTTTATTAACATGATTATTATAAATTATAGAATACTAAAATATATTATATTAGATTAAGACAAGCTATTCATGTCCAAGTTTTAGAAATTAGTAACTAATATTATGGGAATTAAATTATATATAACTACTACATATAGACTATAATTAAATGGGCAAACTAAGAGGGTTAACTAGATAATTAAATAATACCTATAATATTACATGAACTATATACAAGATAATTAGGAAAAGCAACTATCTATAGCTTAGTTTATATATAATAATTTAATTTATAGTATAACAGGAATAACATCTTTTAAAGCAAATTATAGATATTACCCAAACTTGCATGGTAAACTAATCTAAAAAGAACTAGTTATAGAAGAAGCCAACCACTTTATATAGAAACTTAAGGAAATCTAGATATAATTTACTTGAGACCTTAAATTTATTAACCTTAAAATAAAGCTTTACTATAATAAAGGATACCAAGAGGCACTAAACTTTAAAAAGAGGGGGAAAGTGTTCCTACTCCATAGAAATATTAAAACTAAATAACCAAGCTAGAAACTTGATTATATATAAATTAGACTATTTAAAATTAATAAGAAATTAAGACTAGTTAACTATTAATTAAAGCTACCTAAATTTATAAAAAAGATATACCTAGTATTTTATATATTGCTATTAGAGCCAGCACTAGAGAATACTAAAATTACTAATAATATTAAAATCAAAAAAGAGGAGTAAGAGTACAAAGTTAAAAAGATCCTGGACTACTAAAAAGTTAGTAAATAATTATAATATCTTATGTAGTGGAAAGGATATAATACCTTAGAAAATACTTGGGAATCTATTAAGAACTTGACAGGCTATGCCTAGAAGGTCTAGAAATACCACTAGCAGTATCTAGTATGGAAAAGTTAATATTCTACTAGAAGGACAGAGATCTAATTATCTAAGTTAGACTAGGATTGTCTAATATAGCAGCAAGTTAAGTAGTAGCCTTGTGCTTGTTGGCAAGGCACTCTAGCTCTTGGAGATCCTTGGTAGTTAAAAGATCCTCTTTATCTAACTGCTCTATTACCAAAGTATCATGATCCAATATTTTAACACCATGTTCCTTTAAGAACCTGCCATGCTTGCGTAATCAACAAACTTTTGCAAATAAGGCCTTGATCTATTCTTTAGCCTCTTTAATTTCGCGAGTAATCTTTTCTTTATCCTATTTCAACTTGTTCCACTCACGTTTGCTATAAAATTGTTTCTTATATTTTTGGCTATAACAAGTGCATGATGCACAGTTTCAACTTTTTAAATCTATAAAGCAGGGGAGGTTATAAGAAGCATACTATATGCAAGGAATTTCAACCTAGAGACCATGCCAAATAATACTATCAGCCTGTTGGCAACGCTCCTTGTACCAATTACAAGGAGGCATGGTAGACCATGACAAAAAGGATAAAAGAGAAAAGATAAACTCACCAGCAGACAGGGGGGAAGCCTATGCTACTTATGCTTTCAGGACAAAAGCAGGAAAGAGGAGGGATGGTATTATAACACTGCCCGCACCAGCCTGAGAGCAGCCATGCCAGGCAGAATCCTCGGACAATAACAACCAATCAATCAGCCTGTAGAAAAGGAATATTCAAATAGCTGCCCATAACTTACCCAGGGGCTTAGTAAGCAAAGCCTGAGTACTAAACCTGAAATAATAATCTTATAAGAAAGTCTGCTATATATATAACTCTATATACTTGACTTTTTAATCAAAGTCTTATAAACCAAAAACTCCTTGGAATACATGGCTAAAATCCTATAATCTATTATTAGTATCTTTGGAGAAAAGCAAGCTATCTTAAGAGTGCTACTACTCGCGGGAATTTATAACCTAGTATTATATAACTAAGATATATAGCCAAGGAAAGGTATATTATATACTATTAAGGTATAGGAAGACTATATAGTATATTAAATACTATATAGACAAGGTATACTTAAAAAAAAGGAAGTATTTAAGAATATTTATTACTACTATATCTAGCTTTCCTATTTTTATAATTAATACTACTATTATTCTAGAGTAACTAGTTTAAAGGATTTTTGTAAAATAACTTATCTAGTACTTATTTTACAAGCTATAATATATATATTATAGGCTAGCCCTGCCCTTTTACCTTGACTTTAATCTAACTATAATAAGTCCTTATACTTGTTAGACGTGATCACGCCAGGTAAGACAAGTTAATCTGAATCCTTTGGAAGTCCCGTGTGAGAGCCCGGGGTTAGAAGCGCACGAGAGGTTGTCACTTCAATAACAATAATATACCTATTATTTACTAATTATTTTGGTTATCTGCCTCTTTCTATATTTTATTTGACCCCTAATAATCTATATTCTCTTTATCTTGTCAAGAATATCCTTAGGCATTCTCCTATGGATTGATTGGCAGACCCTAATCTAACAATTACTAATCTAGTTATAATAAATAAAAAATAAAAATTTTAAATATAGGTAATAATAGTTTTTATATATTTAATTTTATAATATTCTTAAATACTATATAATACTTATATTAGAATACCTGCTTTATTATATTAGATTATATTAGATTATCTAATACTATTATAGCCTAAATTAGCCCTAATATTATATTACCTAATATAACTAGGTTAGCATATCTTTTATCCTATTATGCTGTAGCATAGTGCTATAGCACAGCAGATCCATTGGCTATCAGTGTCCAAGTTCTCTGACAGTGTGGAGGGACTGGTGGTGGGCGTTGATCGAGCCCGGTGTGCGTATAGCGGCGCCCAAATAAAAAACAAGTATTCTTTTTCTATTAAATAAATAGGTCCCTAAACTAATAAAAGGACATACTTGTTAGATTAGGGTCCACCGATTGATCCATAGGAGAACACCTAGGGATATTCTTGACAGGATAAAAAGAATATAGATTATTAGGGTCAAATAAAGTATAGAAGAGGCAGATAACTTAAAAATGATTAGTAAATAATAGGTGTATTATTAATCTAGTGATAACAGACAAAGAATAAAACTTCTAAGTATAGGTAATGACAGTCCTTATATACCTTTCTGATTCAAGCCCATCATGCTCTTTCTCTTTGACAAGCATGACTGTAGTCCTGATTAGCCCTAGCATCATATCTCCCAATATAATTAGGTTGGCACATCATTGTTCCTTAGCGTCTCGGCGCAGAGCTGCGGCATAGCAGGATTCATTGGTTGCCAATGTCCGATTCTCTGACAATACTACTAAATAATATATAATAAAATAGTATCGTATTAATAATATCTAATTAGGGCTATGAAGGGCGATCGACTAAGATATAGGCGGAATATGTTGAGCCATAGCAGAACAAGCGAGGCGGGAACATATGCAACAATTAATCTTCTTTTAAAAGATTAATAGTTAGTTCTATGGCCATATAATATTATTATATTTTATTTATATTCCGCTTTAGATTATTTATTTAGCGTACCTTACACATACCTGTGTTACACTGCTCCATGCAGTGCTCCATGGAGCACCACAATACATCTAACACCCAAGCCCTACTTATCTATTTTCAAAACCCAGTCTACTATGTCCCCTGTCGCATATAGACAGCCTCAGCAATTATTCTAGCAAGATCATTCTATTATTATGGGGTAGCTAGAGAAACCTGGAATCACTTCAAGATCAAAAACGCCAAAGTGGTGATTGTGGGCCACGTGACCTAGTTGTCGCCTTGGCTCGGCCCAGAAGCCTGTTCCAAGATGATTAGTCATGATAGAAAACACTTCATCCGTAATTTTCTGAAGTCGATGAAAAAAATTATTGATGGCCTCCGAAGAGAAAAAGAATGCCCCCTTTTGATAAGAGCGGTGATGACTTATCGATGCCTCTTGCGAAAAGACAAAAAATAGTCGCTGGCAATCGAGGTTCCGAAGTGGTTGGATCAAGGATCTTCTCTCCCTTCCGCGTAAGTTTTGCGCTTCTGCCTACAAAATGCTGAGATGCGTTCTAACCCTTGCCAACTAGACGCTTGGGTTGGTTTCAACCACGTCTGTCCCCTTTACATGTTCTCGATTGGGCAAAGCTACCTTTCAGATAACGACCTCTGTCGGCCGCTGTTTACATA
Source organism: Aspergillus lucknowensis (assembly GCF_044049455.1). Taxonomy (NCBI): domain Eukaryota; kingdom Fungi; phylum Ascomycota; class Eurotiomycetes; order Eurotiales; family Aspergillaceae; genus Aspergillus; species Aspergillus lucknowensis. The sequence goes on along the minus strand of NW_027263567.1, from coordinate 414,658 downwards.
CCTATGATGTACGACGAGGGCTCAAGCTAGTTTTTATTAGCCGACCGCAGACGCCGCAAGATATTACTGCAACTTTCGCATGGCAAGACAAGGTTTTTGCAGCATGGGGAAGTCCGGGAGTTGGGGTTCCCGGAGGTATTTGGATCTTCAAGCGCGGCAAAATGGTTGCATCCCTGTCGGTTCCCGTCGGGTCCCCTGAACCCATCGAAAGCCTGCTTGTCTTTGGTTCTTGGATTGTAGGATGCTGCGCAAACTCAATCAAGGTCTGGAAAAATGGGTCGTATGAATATTACACAACCCTCACCCCTGCATGTTCTGGAGATGTTTCCGGCCCAGAGCCCTTCAATACACAGATTTGCAATATGCCAACCTACCTCAATAAGGTTTTCGTTGGCAAATCTGATGGGATTGTGGAGATATGGAACGTGAAAACCGGCAGGCTCATACATAGTATACCTCCGGCTTTCCCGAATGCTGGCCCTGTATCGGTTCTTCAGCCGAGCCCTGCCCTCTCAGTTCTCGCCACTGCCTATAAAAACGGGGCAGTCTCTATCCAGAACGTCGAGACTAGTGAGTTGATATTTTCTCTTCAACCTGGGAAGTCGCAGCTGCGAAGTATCTCCTCTATCTCATTCCGGAGTGATGGGCTGGGTGCTGGGGAAGATGGTCGACAGTCTGGGGTTATGGCAACTGCGTCTGCGGGCAGTGGGGACATTACGATCTGGGACCTGCACCGTGGTGGTCATGTCGTAGGGGTGCTCCGCAGGGCTCATGGGATCTTGGGCGATGAATCCGGATCCGGCGTTAACCATATAGACTTCATTGATGGGCAACCGGTGATTGTATCCACAGGGAAAGACAACTCTCTGCGCACCTGGATATTTGATCAGACCCCGTTTTCACCGGTACCCAGACCTCTGCACTCCCGGCGGGGGCATTCGGATACCATAACTACAGTTTCATTCTTACCATCGTCCTCTGACGGCTCCGAATCCACAGCAAAATGGTTACTGAGCGCAAGCAAGGACGGTAGTCTCTGGGGATTTAGTCTGCGCAAGGATAGCCAAAGTAGCGAGGTATCCCAGGGCGCTGCCAATCACAGGACGAGAAGGAACGGCGGCCACCACCCGGCAGCGGGGATTGAGTATCTGGCAAACAACATTGAACTCAAAGCACCGGAAGTGACTTGTATCGCGTGCTGTCTTAACCGGGATGGTGGAATGGGAATCACCAGCTCGGGCCCGATCTGGGCAAATTCTAGAGCAACGGATACGAGTGCGTCGAACAAGACAGGATGGGAGAGTATAGTGACTGGTCACCGCGGAGACAAATATGCTAGAACCTGGTTTTGGGGGAAAAAGAAAGCCGGGCGCTGGGCGTTCGAGACTGGTGATGGGACAGATGTTAAGGTAAGGCCGACCTTTGATTACCGCGAATTTGTTTGTGATAATAACTCTGTCGCATTATTAGAGCGTCGCCGTTTCCCAGTGTGGTACATTCGCGTTACTCGGATCTACGGGTGGCAGTATTGACATGTTCAACATGCAGTCGGGCCTATACCGACAGAGTTACCCTCCTCAAAAGACGAAGACTATGTCAACATTTGAGAGCCAAACCTCGACATGGAAGGTGAAGAAGTCTGTGAAACATACGAAAGCCGTCACGGGCTTGGCTGTCGACGGGCTGAATCGGACTGTCGTTAGCTGCGGACTGGATGGGAAAGTCAAGGTAGGTTTACCTCCCCACCCTTGATTTTCATTTGATGCTAAAATTGTGCGCTTATGCTGTTATAGTTCTGGGATTTCCAGTCCGGTTTCCTCGTTCACGAGCTTGATTGGAATCCAATGACCACGATCACCGCACTCCAGTATCACCACACAAGCGGGCTTGTTGCATTTAGCTGCGATGACCTCTCAATACGTGTTGTTGACGTAGAAACAAAGAAAGTAATTCGTGAGCTTTGGGGATGCGCAGGACAAATCAATGACTTCACCTTTTCTAATGACGGGAGGTGGATAATTGCTGCCTCTATGGACTCCATGGTCCGCGTGTGGGACTTGCCAACGGGTCATCTTATTGACATCTTTCGCGTGTCGAGTACATGCACCTCCCTGACAATGTCTCCCACTGGTGATTTTCTTGCTATGGCTCATGCAGATGGTGTGGGTATAGGTCTCTGGTCGAATAAAAGCTTGTTCATACCAGTATCCACACGAAACCTGAATGCGGGTACGATATTGCATGCGAATCGTCCTACCTCCTCTGGCGAAGGTGGTGTTGGGATTATTGATGCAGCATTCGAGCGCAATTACGAACAAGGTGACGATGATGGCCCTGTCGTAGCCACGGAGCAACTCAATCAAGGCTTGTTAACACTTAGCGATATTCCTAAAAGCAAGTGGCAGACTTGGGTTCACATGGACCTTATTAAGGTATGGCTGCTTGACATTTGATTAGCTCCTCCTCTACGTGGTTACCGTCTTCTCACCTCTCTTCCAGGAACGTAATATGCTGAGAGAGCCTCTCAAAGCCCCGGAAAATGCTCCTTTCTTCCTTCCGGCGCCGTCAGCCCAAGGCGAAGACACCAATGCGGTTCTAGGAACAAAAACAGAGACTAAACCATCGCGTGTCGTCAAAACGCAGTTTTCTAAGGATCACAGCGCAAGCTCTCGGTTTACAACCTTGCTCAACGCCGGTTGTTTGTCTGGAGATTTCGATTCGTTTTTTGATGAAATGAAATCCATGAGCCCTGCAAAATTGGAGCTTGAGATTAGATCCTTGGACCTCAAGGTACAAGGAGGTCAGTCTGAATTGTCGACCTTCGTACTGGCCATGTCTACTCGGCTCACGTCTAGAAAAGATTTTGAGCTTGTTAATGCGTGGATGGCTGTCTTTTTAAGGATTCATTCTGACGTTGTTGCCACTTGCTCAGAGTCAGCTTCAATTGCTGATGGTAAGTTACGGGGTTCTCTCGATATCTGGAGTCGAGTACAGCAGAGTGAGACACATCGTCTGGCGAGCCTTGTTGGTTATTGCCGAGGTGTAGTATCGTTCCTGAGGTCCTCGCGCTAGGAGATATTGTGCAGAATACCAGTCGCAGTCTACGAGGGCATGCAGCCCGGGATGTTGATCCACCCGTCGGTAAGCTGGCCTTGGCCCAGGTTTTCCTATTGCTCTTGGAGTATTTCGTACATGTTGGACGATTGTGTGCGTGCAGGGATGCTGTTATTATTGGTCTGCTGCTTGGTGGTCGGATTTCGTCTAGGGGGAAGCGAAAATTCCGGATCCGCCTTCCCACTGGGGTCTTCTGGGGTGCGCAACCGGTTCCTCTTCATAAAGTGCCCAAGGATATGTGACAATTGAGTGACTGAAGACTCGCTCGCATATAAGCCTCCACCTCGACATCGAGAACCCATCAGGAGATGCAGTGGAGGCAGGCCTTCTAGAATACCCCTTAGTTTCATCAACACCATATTATTCGAATTTGAGAATTGAAGAAGTTGCTTTAAAACCCTCAATGAATAAAGGATAGCCTGAATTTGTGCCGCCAGGTGAATGTCGGCCCATTCGAGCTGTTGGCCCATATAGCCACGTATGAGAAACTGTTTTAGCTTTTGAAAGTCACATCTAGTGAACTCAGCATCTGCACCATACGATTCAAACAACCCAAATATTCTCCAGAACTCGGGCGAGCCACCGCCAGGTCCCAATTTGGTTTGCACGGACTCCAGGCGGCGGCAGAGCGGCTCCATCTGTGCTGAGATCCAGTTTTCATCCCCAAGCAGTATTCTATCCTGTGCAATCCGCCGGCCACGTCGGGTGAATTCGGTGACGCAGCGATGCCTTTCGCTAATAGGATGGGCAAGGTTCAAAATAGAATAGGCAACACTCCGGAACAAGCGGCCTTTGGTCCATGCACATCGCTTTCCATGATCTTCGCTAAGGACCGGGAGATAAACCTGGGGGCTGTCTCGCCCTACATACTCGCCCCATAATTTGTATTGCCAAAACAACTCCGAGATCCTGGTGTCAAGAGTCTCGAAAGGTTGCGCTTGCACGCAGCCGCAATTATTTCGATATTCTTCGATAAACCGTTGATAATTAGGGCATCCTGCCATTTCAGGTGCAGCTTTTGTTCGCCGCAGTAGCTCTACCGGCCCAATCTCCGGTTGAAGCTTCAACTGGTATGCGAGCGACAACAGATTAGAAATTCCTAGCCGGCGGGCCACCAGGGAAGGGCGCAACCCTGTGGCTCTAATTTGAAACTGTAGTGGTTGGTTGGGATCCCATCTGTTCAATTCAACCGAATCGAGAATAATGACTGAGCTTAAATCTCCGAGGTCATAAAGGACGAGATCCGAATCATTTGTCAGTACGTTGCAGCCTGTGAGGCTCGCCGTACGGGCGCAATAAGCATCAGCTTCTCCCGGCACCATAATTGTAACACTCGCCCAGGGAAACACCCCAGCATTAAGCGAATGCATTGGCAGATCCTTCCCAGTGGCGGTGGCCATATTTTGGCTACTCCAGCGGCATTTCAGATCCTCATATACTGTCGGAACCATGAAGGGATTGGTGGGAATATTGCTGTACTTAGCGGGTGATGGTCTGCTGCGCAAAACGTTTTCACACGTCACGGTTCGGTGACGGTTGGGAGAATAAGATGTTACAAAGCCGTGTCCGGTTGCAGAACAAAATAATTCAAGCTTTCTTCTCTGGCTTTCAAGTCGTGCTACGCGAGTCTCGTGCTTTCGCGCGGGTAAGGAGCCGTCGAAATAGATGGCTTGACTGAGAGCTGTTAGCTGGGCGGAGTTTCGCAGAGAAGTGATATCCATGTGCGCGTACATCTCAACACCGAGTATTCGTAAGTGTAGCAAATAGAGCATGACCCCTCGACTTACTTCGTCACAGGTTGGTAAGGCATCCATCATACAGGAGCCGCTAGTAGACACCGAAAACCAGGATAACAACCGCGAGTAGACATGGTAGACCAGGCTTGGCCCGTCGATAACAACGGCGTGGACACACGCAACATCCTCCTGATCAGGATCACAGCTTTTTTGGAGGAGCACAGTCTGTGAAAAGGGGAGTAAGTGGTGTCTCAGGCGCGGAATACCCATGTTGTCGCAGTCAGAAGCTGGATGAAAATAGTAACTGGTGATACCTGGTTGTTGAATGTTAACACTGGCAGAGAACTTTTCGATTTGACGAGCCGCGACTTGCGGGACCGGATCCGATTGGACATAGTTGACAAAGCGGAAGCTGGAAGCCCCGGGCAGTGGCGCTTTCCCAGGTTCCAAAGCCTTGGAAATCTGCATGATCCTGTGCGTGCGTTCGGCGAATCTGCAACAGCAAACATCAGGTACGGATCTCGACTTCGGTTGGTACCATTATTGTCACGGTGAACAGATACAATGCATGTGAAATGCGTTCTCAGGAACAGCCTGACATCAGCGGCACTCGACACGGCGGCCCAGGGTTGGAGCTGTCATTTGTATACAGGGTCACGTGGCATTGAAGAGCGCATGCGCCAAATCAGGGTGATGTAAATAAAAAGAAACACTCCTTTCTGTTTACACTCGGGATTGTTCTCTTAAAAAGCAGGGCAGAGTTCTATGGTGCGGTAACCATGTCTACGAGCACTCACGGAACCCAAAAGTAGTGCTAAAACCAAGGTCGGGTGGAAGATAACTGGTCAATCCATATAATGTATATGGATGGATTTCATTTGGAGGACTGGCCAAGCAGCTCCTTCACAACAGATAACTCGTTTTCCTCATATTCGCGAAGATGCGGCTTGCGAGAGTACTGCGTTGAAAGGGTTTCTTGCAGTTTCCTCAAGGCTGTGGAATGAAGACGCTCAATGGTTTCCTTTTTTTTGAGTCCATCCCTAGATGTTTCTGGGATCCTAGTAACCAAGGACGGGGTGGTAGCCTAATTATCACATTAGCTCAATTCATAAAGATACGCCAAAAAAAGGCCTCGAATGCACGGGTGCTTCCCCTACCAATGCTAAGCCATAGAAACCCCTTAGATAGTCATCGCAAAGCTCAACACTCCTGCAGAAATGGCGAATCGACAACGATAGTGACCGGGACATAGCCTCACCCTCCAATGAGCGTGCAAAGATGTATGAAATCTCCCCTAAGCGCGCGTGAACCTGGACGAGACGTTAACACAGTCCCAGACAGCCATATATCTAGGAATTCCGTACAGTCCAAGCGTGGGGAACAATCAGCAACGCTTCCTCAAGGCTGAATATTGCTTGTGGACTCATCCCCTGCGAGTGGTATAACTCCGCCAGCTCACACCAGGCCTCAACATCTGTTGGTACAGCGTCAAGGAGTTGTACTACGCAGGATATAGCATCCGAAGGTCTAGACAAAGAGCGAAGGACTGAAGCCCGGCGCTTGAGAATCGGCTGCCAGGACTGGTAAGTTCTCAATCTCCAACACGTGTATGCGAACGAACCAGATTGACCGGGTTGCGCGAAAGGATATCGTCATAATTATTGAGACACCGTTCCAGCCTGGCTTGGTTCTCTGCAGTTGCCTCATCGTATAGACCGCGTAAAGCCATGACTTTTTCGTTGGATGATCCGAAGCGATTTGTTAGGTGTTCGAGACATAATAAAGCGGACTCGTCGTCGGCCGATTGGATACATGAAAAAAACAGCTTCTCTAGAGTATCAAAATCGTCGGAGCCTTGCTGATTAAATGTGGAGAGCTGAACAAGCGGCTTCCCGAGTTGGCGAAAAGTGTCGGGCGCTTGCTGCGAGAGATGGAGCGTGGTCTTGAGATTGGAAGGGTGGTTGGCGCCAAATTCTGCGGAGGGCGCCATAAGGGCAGAGAAAAGTTGGTGAATGTGGACTCAATAACAGTACAGCATAGAATAACAAGTAATACAATGTGAATGATATAACTGTTGGCTGATTTTGGCTTGAATTGGTGTTGTTACCTTGTGGATAATGGGAATTGCCAAAACTTCCCGAGTTTACTGTTCCCGTGACTCTCCGCTCCGGCAGTCTTGCTCTCAGTCGCAATGCCTAATGATGCACATCCCCGCAGAACCTCCAAACCCACTAAACCCATGACCGACAGTACATAAAATGTATCACAAATCGAACATTACCGCTTGTTAATCTTGAGTGTAAGTAGTGTTAAATTCGTCCTAGGTTTCATGAATAGCTGGTTTCTAATAATGAAGACCGTTGGGGTCTGCGTATCCAATGATAGAGCCCAAACGGCTAGGCGCAAGGGGGCCGTACGAATTATTGCCTGACAGACAGGAACCTCTCATCCAAAATGTCAGTGATATTCGTGCCAATAATACGGAAATGCCTTATTTAAAGTGCCATAGGTTCGAGAAGTCATTGTACGACCTTATAAAAGGCCTGAGGAACCATAAGGGCGCCGAGGAGGACTATATTCAAGCGAGTCTGCGAGAATGTAGGGTTGAGATTCGATCTCCAGATATGGGTAGGTCGGCCAGGCTCCAAACCTGCCACACAAAGTAGATGGACTCCCAACTAAAAGCGTCTTAGATAAGAAGGCTACGGCCCTTTTAAAACTAATCTATCTGGAGATGTTTGGGTATGACATGTCCTGGGCATCATTCCATGTCCTAGAGGTCATGTCGTCGTCTAAGGCTCTCCAAAAGAGGGCGGGCTACCTTGCGGCTTTGCAGAGCTTCAGACCTGAAACAGAAATTTTGATGCTTGCTACAAACCTACTCAAAAAGGTCAATCAATTAACACCCTTCCATTGTTTCCTATATCTACTGATGATATGCTCATAGGATCTAGGATGTCCGAATCTACAACTCATCTCCCTTCCTCTGATCACGCTCCCAAATATTATAACTCCGTCTCTCGCCATGTCGTTGCTTCCGGACGTCTTATCGAGGATCTCTCACTCCAATCCGGCTATTCGGAAGAAGGCGGTCGTATGTCTGTACAGGCTTGCGTTGGTTTACCCTGAAGCTCTCAGGTTGGCATGGCCCAAGTTGAAAGAGCGGTTGATGGATGAGGAGGAGGACGGTAGCGTCACTACAGCTGTTCTGAATGTTGTATGCGAGCTTGGATGGCGGAGACCGCATGACTTCCTTCCGCTTGCACCGAGGTTTTTCGAATTACTCGTGGAGGGAGGCAATAATTGGATGGCCATAAAGATTATAAAACTTGTATGTCTTTCTTTGTCGCGACTCTCCTCCGGTGCTGACCTGTCCAGTTTGCAACGTTAACACCCCTCGAACCACGATTGGTTCGAAAACTTATCCGACCACTTCTAAATATAATTCAGACAACCACAGCTATGTCACTGCTCTATGAATGCATCAATGGTATAATTCAAGGCGGTATCTTGGACGGGGAGGGGGCGCTTGAGGAAACACACGAAGTCGCGGATATCTGTGTCGAAAAGCTACGAGGCATGGTAGTCACAGACTTTGATCCCAATCGTAGGTGCTATCGCGCTTCGACAACAGTGGAAGACTAACAGGCCATTAGTCAAGTACGTGGCGTTGCTTGCATTCAGTAGGATTGTGGTAGCCTATCCCCATTTGGTTTCGAGGCACCAGGATGTTATAATGAATTGTCTAGAGGACGCGGATATTTCGATCCGACTCCAGGCCCTTGAGCTTGCAGCTCGGATGGTTACCGGCGACACTTTGCAAGTCGTTGTACATCGACTTATTGGGCAACTTGAGAACCCTGATCATACTGCGGCCGAGAGACATACACAAGACATTGAAGACGTCGTGGACTTGGATGACTGTGCAGAACGAAACCAACAGAAAGAAAAAGCCTCTCCACCAATTAGCGACGAGTACCGCATCGAACTTCTGCATCGGATTCTCGACATCTGTTCCTACGGCCATTATACAAGGGTAGCCGACTTTGAATGGTATGTAGGTATTCTAATCCGACTCGTGAAACACCTTCCTCCGGTGGCCAAAGCCTATAATGTCTACCAAGGGCTTGAAAATGACGCTCGGGATGACGCCGCAAGCCGAGTCGGGTTGGAACTGCGGAATATTGCCGTTCGTGTTAAAAACGTTCGCATGGAGGCTACAAGAGCCGCCGAAGCCTTACTATTGATTGATAACAGGCAGACTTTATTCGCCTGTGTGTCGGGTGCGGGCAGTGGTATACTAGGCCCTCTCGCCTGGGTTGTCGGGGAATACGCCGAGTATCTCTTGTTCCCAGGCCAAACGCTTCAGTCGCTAACCGACGTATCTAATTCATGTTTGTCTACAACGGCAATTTCTCTGTTCGTCCAAGCTGCTCCGAAAGTTTTAGCCCGCCTTGTCCGTGATTATGGCGAAGCATGGAGCGTGGCACAAAGGAGTGAGATTTCTCTCTTTTTAGCCCGAACCGTCGATTTTCTCGAACTCCTAGCAGCCCATCCCGATCTTGATGTACAGGAAAGGGCAATTGAGTTTCTTGAAATCATGCGGCTGGCCACCGATGTGATGCGCACAGGGACGCAGGGGGATCAGGTACCCTACATATTGTCTTCGGTCATTCCAGGTTTCTTTTATGGGCTTGAATTGAACCCGGTAGCACCAAATGCCCAAAAGAAAGTTCCTTTACCCGAACAGCTCTCTCTGGAAGTACCGTTCAATAGCAACGTTCGCAACCTGTTCGAGCATAATCATGATGGCTTGTCTGCGCCACTCAACGAGTTTTATCACGTGCGGGAGCTGCGTCCACTAGACACGCAGCGAAGTGAGCTTGGGACAATAGGTATACAATCCAGTCTCTCATATCAAGCTCCGGATGTTCTGGGCGAGGCGCCAGCCGCGACTTCGATGCGGGGGGTAGACTGGAGGCAACGCAACAAAGATGATCCATTCTACATTGGCGCTGACGAACTAAACAATGCCGCCACGGCAATTGAGCCTGCGCCGCCGGGTGCCATGCATGATGGTCTCGATGTCGACTCTATCCCAATAGTTGACCTCAAAATAAGTAGCACGGAGGGCCGTCACGCACCCTTTGCTATCAGCGACAGTCAAAGCGGGCTCGGCTTGCGGCCCAAGAAATACGAGGTCATTCCCGATGAGGTAATTGGGTTCGATGAGACGTCCAGTTTCGGGGCCCTCGAAGGGCCCACGAAAACCAAGAGTGCCCTCCTACAAGTTGACTCCAGTGGCCTTAAGGGTTTTACCTTGGACGTTGAAAACGAACCGTCCCGTATTGATGACAATATGCCCAACAAGATGGAAGATGACGCAGAGATGGCCACCGCAATGAAAGAAATTGAAAGGATTCGACTCGAGATGCAAAGAGCGTCCGAACGCGTCCACCTCGAAGGTATCCCTTCCGATGGGACATTGGTCAAGAAAAAGAGAAGGGGGAGGAAAACTATCCATGGAACTCAAGGAGCGGATTATTCACGGGAGAGAAATGGTCAATCAGAACGTCAGCGAGCCTCATCTGCGGTGCAGAAGAAGGCCAAGAAAAGAGGAAGGGTGCTTGAAAGCTAGGTCCTGAAAGAGTTTTGAATCAATTAGTTCTATTGGAGGATGAATATAAACAATACCCTAGCCATCAGCGGGTTTCTCTTGCACCCCCCAGGGTAGATATCAGGGGTTCCGTCGACCCGACCGGTCTTGTCATATTTGGGCTGTTGGAATGTGAGACAGCGTCTCGATTGAATGTAAGTCACCGGCATCATATAGCATGGCTGGGGTTGCGTGCTGTATTTTGAGTTCGAGTAGGTCAACGCAAAGGGGGCGCTTTATTTAACCAGTCGGTTTAAGATAGAGACCATCGCAGCCCAGAGTTCTGGGACAACTCTTAGCAATTCAAAGAGAAGTCCACCGCATACAACAAAGGCAAGAAGAGCTGCCAACGGTTTAGCCAGGCATGTCACCAGCTGTTTGGTATTGAACAGGACATACCGACCCAGCCCGCTGACAGCGAGGGCTTTGGGCTGTTGTGTTTGGTTGCTGCTTTCGACTTTCCGCGCTTTGCGGCTTCGTGCTTCGCAAATTTCTCATTTGCCCGCCTTTGCTGTGGTGTTTGCGCCTAGGAAAACAGGTGAGCATCCATCACCTACCGCGGGAGCATGGGGACGAAAGACCAAGTACCATTGTTGGTCTGGGAAGCTGTTTCTCGGAGTCGGTAGTCACAAGGTTGGTATGAAAGAGGACCGAGAGTCGGATACACGTGTTGTCAGTATGTTGACCAGGAATGGTTGTTGTCAATGACTGCTCCAGAGTCGAGAACTGGAGAGGCCACGTTGGAGCAAACTGCTTCTCGAGACACAGGGGTACTAGGCTTGAACCACGCAAGGCCCAATCAAGGAGAAGGCACCAAAATTGTGAGGTATTCTATTCACATGCTGTCGCCAAAGGCCATGGACTGATTTACTCCGTCGGTCAAGATGTGATATTTGCGCATTTGGGGCTTGCTGTCAAAAATATTGGCCCCTTCCTTCTCTTTACCTCAAAACGCCTTCTCTGACCGGATGACGTATTTACGGGAGGTCTCGGACAGGCGATGTGTGCTTCAAGTTTGAACGTAAGTACCCACGCATGCCTGGAAGAAACAACAAAATATATGCAATCGCTTGAGAGTCTACAGTTCATGTCTACCGAGTTGAAACGGGTAACTTGGTGGTCGATGAACTCGTTTGCCCAGACAATCTGGCCCATGAAGGCGGTCCTGGAACGCCCGTGCTTAGTTTGGAGGCGCTCACCGCCGGGGGAACTGCCGGCCGTTGAGTCAGGAAGCAAGATCAAAACGAGAACCGCTCCTGGGAACATCACAAGAGGCCGTTGCTTTCGGCCCAAACGCTGTTGGCAAAAAGGGTTCGAGTTCGCTGGGCGACCTCCTGGGGTGCTGAATCGACTTCAGCGGGTTTCGAACGGCTTCCGGGGCATAGCTTTTGAAAGCTTTCGTTACCCGAGAGATGATGACGTCTCCGTTACAGCAGGGTACAGCCATCATAGATTCCTCCCTCCCATATCTCCATCAATGTTGGGTTCGGCAGGGTCATTCTCCATTCGATGGTGGTAATATCTCACGTGACTACGTGCCATGTTGAGAGCGAGCCCCCGAGGTCCGAGCTAACGGTGAGATTCAGAATTACTACGCGCGCTGAGGTAAGCAAGCAATCATCGGGATGAAAGTGGAAGAAGAATCTGAGTCGCTAACTAAGGGGTCTATCTAGATATTTATACCTGCAAGCGAGCGAACGATCGAAGGCTTCACGATATTCCTTATTAGGAAAGAGCGATTGAATAAAAGAATTGAAGGGGTAAGGAATGAAGGTTGAGGAATGACGCTGGCGATCCTCATGAAGTCGGAAGATTGAATTAATCCGTCACCGATACCGATGACGGTCGACATTGAGAATCGATCGAAATCGATCAACCTCGGAGGCTGACTGAGAATTGGAAGCCACAAAACAGGTGAATGCCTTTATCGGCCACGGCGGAGGCTCGGATCATACCCTCTCAGCAGTTCTTTCCTCTTGCTTTTAACGTAGTGAATGTAAGAATGGTGGGAATGAAGAACTTTTCAGCAATCCAAGCCGTGAAAAGCTGTTGCTTTCTCGATCATCTGCGTTTATCGAGGTTTACAGGTAGTGCGCCCTTGTTAGTGGCACAGAAACAATCGATTTTCGGTACAATACACTGCATGTCAAGGTAACCTTGGAAAATTGGGAGGGCGGTTGCTCTGGACGCGAAATTCTCAAGAAAAACATTCGCCCCCGTGTTATGGGCGTTGATTGGGCGTTGGGCAGCGGATTTGGTCCTCTGTCGCACTGCACCTTGGGTACTGCTGGGTGAGCCGTTTCCATTCTCGCCCCTGCCTCTTCAGCTGCAACACAACAGGCGGCAAGAACGCAGAAAAAGAAACCGAAAGGGACGGGTGAAAAGAAATGTGTGGCCAGCTCAGACCTCGAATAATCCATCGGCATCGCAAATAGGGATTCTCTGTCCGGGTAAGCCCATGCCCAACTGAACCTGTTCCAAGGCCCAATAGTGAATCATCAGGCCGTCAACTACCTGACGGGATCCCCTCTTTGTTTACACGCTCCCCATCGGATCTCTCCCTACTTTCCTCCCTCTTCACATATATATATATATATATATGTATTTCTTCTTTATATCGAGATTCCAGGATTTCTCGTGACTTATACTTACCCATATAAGGAAGTTCGCGCCCAGTCTGTTCGAAAGCTCCTTTTGCACCTGCGCTTCCACCACCTGAGGTCAATTCCGTGAACATTCGACTCGTTCCTTCGGAGCGCACGCCGAGACCAGACACAACTCCGATTATGAATCCCGCATCGAAGACAAAGAAGTCGTGAGTGTATATATCGATTCCATACTCTGATTCGATCCCAGAGAACGACGGTTTCGAATTCGGGGGTCAGCAGCATTCATTCCAAAATAAAAACTGGTTGAAATCACAATCTATTCTCCTTGGAGGACTGCTCTCCAAAGGTGCACCTCCAGCCACCTTGGATACTTCGGTAATTAATGGCGTGCGTAGTGGCATATCCTGATTACCTTGCTTGACACTCACAGCGAAGCAGGTTCAACATCACAATTGACCCGACCCACGACTCGGACGATTCCTCTTTCTCTGACGAAGAGGACTCCTCTGGAGTACAGGTTTCCCCGCCTTCTGGATCCGAAAGCCATGGATACCATGATCCATATGACGAATGGACAAATCTGCCTTACCCCGACGAACTGAAGCCATCCGATTCAGCCTCTCGAAACCGAATATCGTATCGTGCCCGAAGTCGTAATCCCGTTCATCCACCGTCCACATCGACGAGTCGTCGTCGCTCAGCAAGGCGTCAGATGATCCCCGAACGCGAGTCCTTTCATCGTCGATCCCGCCGCAACCCCTCGCCAGAGTCACCCGAAAGTATGGACTCCGCTGATGACGAGTACGGTAACCCGCTCCGTCATAGATCCCAGGAACGGTACTGGCCATCCGTCGCCCACGGCTCGGGCTACGCGCACAGCTCGTCTCCTGGGCCATCTTACGTTTACCCCAACGGTGCAGTGCCGCATGCTCCATTTGTACCTTCGACCGCTCAGCATACCCCATCAGACCAGCTGGTTCGGGTGGGTCCCCATAGCCAAGTCAGCCCGCCAAATAATTACGGCCATCCTCTTTATGGATACAATCATCAACTACAGCCGTCTCACGGCCCGGCCTCTCAATACTATATGCACGATAGCCATACCAGAAATCACGGCCATACAATCCCTGGGGGACCCCATAGAAATGATGGACACAACCAACCTCAACATCCGTTTCAGCCGCCTGGACCGTCTCACGGTGTCTCGCCATACGGCGGGCCTCAAATGAATGCCCATGACATAGTTCCCTATGGCACTGGAGGTTTCTACCCTTTCCGAGAACCCTACGCCATGGTCCCTGGGATGATGTCTCCATTCTTCAATCCGTATGCGCGCGTGCCGTCCCCTCCAAGCCAGGCCGACTCTGCTGGAGCCCCGGTCTCTTCTGACCCTGCACCTGCGCCTGCGCCTCAGGCCGCAGATCCAGTAAAGGATGAGGCCATTGCGAGACTCGAAAAATTGATACTGGAGGAAAGAACTGAACGGGAAGCTCGGGAAGCCCGCGAAGCTGCTCGCGAAGCTGCGCAGAAGGCGGAAGCTGCTGCTGCTGCTGCCAAGAAAGAGCGTGCTGCTCATGAGAAAAAAATCGTCGAAGAGGCCGCTGCTCGTGCGAAGGAAGAGGCAGAGAAAAAGGCGGCAGAGGAAGCGGCTGCGGCCAAGAAAGAGGCCGAAGAAGCGGCCACGAAAGCTGCGGAGGCCGCAGCAGCGGAAGCTACGGAGAAAGCTACCGCAGACGTGCAAGAAAAGATTGCGGCTGCAGTAGCGGCCAACAAACCTCCGGATAAGAAGAAACCTATCAAGTTCAAAGATGCTCTTGGTAGGAAATTTAGCTTTCCGTTTGATTTGTGCTGCACCTGGAAGGCAAGTCTCCACCCCTTCTGTAGTTGCAAAGGCAGGGCCGGACCGTTAATCTCTATCTGTGTTTAGGGAATGGAGGAGCTCATAAAGCAAGCTTTCCTCCACATAGAAGTCATAGGACCTCATGTTGCCGAAGGGCACTATGATCTGATAGGTCCCAACGGCGATATCATTCTCCCGCAGGTTTGGGAAACTGTCCTAGAGCCTGACTGGAGCATCACTATGCATATGTGGCCAATACCGGAGAAGCCGAAAGAGGAACCCGCCCTGGCAACCGAGGGGGGTGCTTCTGGAGGCGACGCAGCGGCATCCAACGCCGATGCGGCGAAGAAGCCAGGGGGTAAGTTTAATATCTCAGGGGTGCCTCAACTGTAGCCTGATAGGAGCTAACATCATGATCAGGGCCTAAAAAGCCACGACCGAAGCCTGGAGACCCTAGCCCATTTGCTATGTGGATGGTTGGGGGCCCGAATCGTTTCCAAAAGCGGGCTTTAAAAGTGGGGAAAAAAGCCTAGCCCAGCTCTTTACGCCGTGTTACTCCGTGCTGTCTGAATGAGTTCGAGAATCCCAAACTGTGGCCGCCTTTGTCCCCCAGCTACGTGTTCAGCCCAGGGTGCCCTGGACAGGACAGTCGTTTGTATCGATGTGCCGGCCCCCGGCATCGACCGAGGTTGAGTGGAGTGCTGTCGTTGGAAAAGCGTCGCGTCACTAGTCTGCCGATACTGCTCGCCCTCGGACAAATTGGCACGGCAAATAGTGGCGGGCACAGCAGTTTCGCACTTATCATCTATACCTGCTTTAGACAGGCATGGCTTTTCTTCTCCGACGTATGGGATCGGCTTCCCAGGCCTCGAAAGTTGGGCGGGGGGAAGGTTTCCGTACGTTCTCAGCATCGTCATTCTTCTTTTTCTTCACTCTTTTTCTCTTCCTACGAGGGGCCTCAAAATGTTTACTGGAGTTGGAGAGATATTCTGCAGGTTAAATTCTGTAACCTAGCATGTGTCATGACTTACTGATATCCCCATAGAGCGTTGGAAGCGACTTCTTTCTGTGGTATGCATTTGTGGTGTGTATATATATGTGTTCTTTCCAGTCTCGTCCCATCTATCTAGCGCTAGTCAGCTTAAGCTATGCGGACCCATAATCCTGACTGGTTTTTTTTGAGCATGTGGTGGTGCATGTGCCGCTGTACTACGTTCGTAAGGCGTGTTTTGGTCGTGCGCTCGCAATGTTATCGCTGCACGTTGTCATCTGCTGTGTATACGGATTATGGAAGAAGAGGCCTCCAACTAATCTCCTCACCGAAATTATCGTCAAGAAGCCCTGGAGCTGTTGCGGGTTTGGTTGACTGTTTCGAAGCGTCATCTTCCTGGAGCTGTGTAAAAGCGCGTCGCTCGGAAGCCCGTCCCCTTGGCGGACGTGAGTATCGTCCTACCGCGGACGGCACAATAGAGCTCGTTGATAACGGCCCTGGGGCGGCTTCATGGGCCGACGTGCTCGAGTACGGTGGATCTGAAGATATGTGATTCGTTGCTGGGCTCTGATTTGGGCTAAGTGAGTTAGGTTTCGGAGGCACGGCAGGTGCGGCTTTATGCACATCGCCTTTGGGATGTAACGGTCTGGTTGGTTGGATTCGAGATATTGCTGGGAAAGTTGAATTTCTTGGTGGGATTGGTGGCCTTTTGTACAAGAGTCGGTTGTTGGGGGTCTTTTCCTGGGCCGGGGCAACGGGAACCCAATCAGGGCTCTCCTTTGTGGAGAAAGGATTTGACGTACGATGGAGATTTAGCGTGGAATCATTGCTCGGTGATTGTATGGATGATTTCACGGGGGCACCTGACGAAGATGTTAATTGGGTTAGAAGCGGGTGGGTGAAAAGCACTGAGACAACAACATAGGCCAAGCCAGATTGCAGCAGCCCTGATCTGGTAACATACCGTTGTCTAGCCACCATTTTCGTTGGTCCGAACTGGGCGGAGGAAGTCCAGTAGTAATCGGCTCAATGGGGATAAGCTCCCCATTGCCTAGGTATCCTGGCTGTGGTTGGGCTTCGATGCTGTGGGAGGTAGTTCGCCATTTAGCATGAAGGTTATGCCGTACGGCTTCTTTTTGAGGTTCGTCGACAACGTTAATTGTGCATGTGAAGCTAGCACACACCGGACGGTGGTCAGAGAGCCGTAGGTTTGCAACATCATAGTTGAGTTGTCGAAGGTCTGGTCCTTTCCACAAGATCCTGTCGCACCATGCGGGAATACGTGCCTTCTCTCTGGCGAAGGAAAGTACTTATTAGGCCACCACCTTTGATTCCGGAAAGGATGAATTAACTTACGAGGTATCATAGATGTCCTTCCCAACGTCATATTTGTACGTTGGCGGAAATGTAACAACACCCTCATTATAAAACTGGAATGCCCTACCAGCCAGCATCTGCAGGTTTAGCTACAGGGAGATGTTAGCAAATGCATATATGACGCCGGGCTACGGGCTCACCTGGTCGTTGGCATAGAGCTTCTGATAATTACTCTGTTGCACTAGATCTCGGACGGTTTGGTTAGGGAGGCCGATTCGGTAGTTGAAATCGCCCATCCATATTACAGCATCGTGATCTTCAATTGATCGGTTCCTTTGGAAGCGAAGCCCTCGATAGATAGTGTCATAGTCATTATTCCGTTCATCGTAATTGGCAAAACCAGCCGCTAAATGAGCTGTCACAAAGCAAATCCTGGTGTCTGAGTATTCAAAGCGGATAGCACAACCCCCTTTATTGCCAGCAATACCAGAAAGCCCAGTCTGCGGGAGAAATTAGTTGAAGACGGATGGTGGCATGACAAACAAGCGTTAGTGCCTCACCTTTTTCACACTTCCCTCGACGTTCTTGATATCCTTGAGAGCGTCCTCGCGCACATATATCATCAAAGCCGCTCCAACAAGTTGACCCGACCGCAAAAGGACATACTTTGGAGATCCTTTCGAAGACGAATGTAGATTCAGACAATCAATAACGGCAATCTCCCATGATTTACGAGTTGAGGGGTCTGTTGACATTATCTGCTGGGGACTTAACGCAACAATTTCCTGAAAGCCAACAGAGAAGATCATTGGGTCTGCGTGCTGCTCGTTGGCTTTTGGAAACAGCCAGGGACTTAAGTCGATATCGGACCCCTGGACACGGCCATTTACGTTGAACGTCCCCGTCCAGATGTTGATCGCCCTCTTAGAGGTATACTCGGATGCCCGCCGGGCCAGTTCACTGGAGACCAAATCATTGACGGGATCGTAAAGGCGCACAGGAGATTGGCCTGGCAGGCGACCTAATAGTATATCGATTGTCCTCTGGCGAGCTTTGTCGGAGAAATTGTTGATGTACAATCTCGCTGCAGTTTTACGTGCATCGGCCAACGCGCCTGCAAGTGACATCTTCCCGTGGCGTGTATAGGAGCTTCTGAGCGCACCAGTACCGGCATAGATTTTGGATAAAGCGTCTCCATTATCGGCCCAGAGGGTTGAATGCCGATGACGGATATCTGAGCTTAGCATTCCATTTTCCTGTAACAAGAACGATTCAAGCGCCATTGAGCTAATGATGGTTTGGACGAGATTCGTCCGGTCAAGGCAATCTAGGCAATTAGTACGAAAAATACCTTCCTGTTGTAGAATGACAGAGGTGCCTCTAGATCCGCCCCCATTAGCTGTAGAATCTGTATTGATTCTTTCAGACAGGAAATACGCAAAGCCATGGAGGGAATGTAAAAGGTCGTGTTTAATTTCACTTCCAGCTCCGTAACCCAAAGGACCTCGAGCTTCTGCATGGAAATCAAACTCTGTCGACCGTAACAAAGCGTGATCAGATGGCTTATCGGAGTTTGTGGTCTGCTTTAAAAGATTTTTTCGTATATGCTCCCGGAATCTCGTGGAAATTTCGACCTCACCTGGCCTGATTTCACTCAGAAGGTTAACCACATGAACAGCGCCGTACTCGAGTTCCAAAAACTCAATATGCTTATCAAATGCGTGCTGAGTAGCCTCAATAGATCTGGTTACATCAATTTTCTGTTGGCCGGGGAGCAACCCCGTGGCTTGCTCCCAGAAAATCGGCACAGAGCCACGGACCTGGACGTAAGAAAAGACGAGTCCGGGCGGTACCCAGAAAACTGTCTCCGTTTCAACAAAATTTGCAACGTTCCCGTCATCGTCTATGCCACGAGCGTTGAATCGCGTGCCTGCGCGTCGAGAAGAGAGGCGGGAGATTAGGGTTAGCATTGAAGGTAGATGGGTTCGCGCTGAGGATAGAATGCTAATGGTGGCCGGGATTGCTAACGTCCCGCAATATCCTCGTATGACACACGTGAGGATCTGAGAAGAATCGAGAAGCTGTTTGTCGAGGGGCGATAGATGGGATCTAAATATGAGAAGTGGCTGAATCATATATGCGTTCCATAACACGTCCTTGTCGAGAGAGTCGATATCGAACGCTGTCGCCTTGTCCGAACTGATGCCTTTATCAGCCTCTGTGCATATCTATATTCTCCTGGGCCATCTACTCACCGATCCTGGAGGCGATCTGTGAGATTGAAATCGAGGCTGTAGTAGAAGCTACCGTCGTTCAAGAGCTTCCTGAGAGCGAGAAAAGGGTGCTCGACATCGGCATCTTCAGTTGCATACGGGGACTCAGTATCATGGAAGAGACTGGATTCATCCTCTGAGCGATTCAGACAATCTTCGTTTGTCAGACGGAGCAAAGATATTTAACGTAGTTGAGATCTTACAGAATTCTACATCTTCAATCCTTAAAACTGTTTCTCCAGGCCTGACAGTGGCAGCTTTAGCAGAGCGCGTAACGACGCAAACGAAGACATCGCGGTCTAAAGTGACCAAGCCAAGGGTACCGTCACCGGAACCTAAGGTTCGGTAGCCTGTCAAGTCAACGGAGGATAGACTCGAAAACTCCACCAGACATTGCTGTGTCTCATTATTGGCTTGTAGGGCGTCCGCCCTGGATTCACTCAAGGTATGCCGGAAGATCAACGCATCTTTGGAAGTAGCCAAAAGAAGAGTCCGCACAGGGTGATCCCGACACAATATCCGCACACTGGGCATTATTGTCCAAATCTGTTGGGTGTAGCCCGGATAAAAGCCAGAATAAATGACCTGAGCGTTGCACTATCGCCCAATGTTTCTTTCTTACTTTTTTCTCGGATGGCACCGTCTGTTGGATAGGCGTAGGAATCTCACGGTAGAGCCGTGTAAACGTATGGTAGGGAGAAGAAGACCGCTCCAACTGAGGTTATGGGCTAGTTGACCAGACATGTGGTTTAGGGGACTAGTGCTGGTAGTTTCCTGCGAGGACGAGACGAATTGACATCTCGATGAAAGGATCGGGTTATTAACAATGGGCCCCACGGGAATGTGTTCAAAGTCGAAGATGTTTGGGTAAGGGTAGAACGATGCAAAGTACTGATATTTTCCCGCCTTCACGAACAAGGTTGGAGGTGAAAGGAGAAGGGGGAGTCTGACACACAGCGAACCATGAGACGAGGGCCTTCTTTTATCAAATAACACTTCCAATGCTGAAATTCTCACTGAGCTTTTAGTGACAATCAAGAGCCCTGCTTCTGAGTTCGAGAATTTTTAGCCATCGCGCAGAACGGGCTTCGAAATGTGGTATCTTTGTCGGAGGCTGGAGAGGAGCTGGTCTGGAGACGCCTGGCAGCTATGCTTGGGGTGCAGAAAAAACGACGGTCAGGTGACTGGGAAACTCAAAGTAGTTAAACTCCTAACAACAGGCTATCAAGGGCTTTTAGAGCAATTTTTCAGCTCCATATTTATCCCAAAGAGCTAAATAATCCCTTGAATCCCTTGTTTCCTTCTGAAAATCCCGTTGGGAGATGGTGAAGCAAAGTTGAAAGTTGCGGTTCCACCAGCAATTTCCTTTCTCCAGGCAACACTCGGCTCCATGTGGGAGGTACAATTACAGAAGGCGGTCGCACCATCATCCAGCAACATTTTTTCAGCCCTGAGATTTTTGGTAGAGAGGAAGCAATCCAAGCAGATTACTCAACGGTATCTGGTCGCCTTTTTTTTTTTTTGTTTGTGTTCCTTTTTCTGTTATTTCAAGTTTTGCTTCTGTGCAAACCTCTATTAAACGTTCTTATTTAGCAAATGGGTTTGGCAGCACCCCGCAAGTAGGTCAACCCTTGGTTTCCCACCTGATCAAAAGCTAATGGAAGCGTGCCAAGGAGGACAAAGTTCTCCCATGATCCAAATAATACGACCTGGTCGCGATCAACAAGTGGGTTCGGCCATAAGATTCTTAGTTCGCAAGGATGGACGCCAGGGAGTTTTCTAGGGGCTCGCAATGCTGCCCATGCTGATATGTTCACTGCTGCCAGCGCCTCGCATATCAGAGTTATTGTGAAGGATGACACCCTTGGCCTTGGAGCACGATCGAAGCGTGATGCGCTGGACGAACCTACTGGCCTTGATGCTTTCAAAGGCCTGCTTGGACGATTAAATGGAAAATCTGATGCCGAACTACAAGCCGATCGGAAAAAGCGGGATGATATCAAACTCGCGCGGTATGCTGCTACCAAGTGGCAGGCGGTTAGGTTTGTCAGCGCTGGCCTCCTGGCTCAAGAAAACGCCGACGAACCGTCTCAGGAGGCGCAGGAGGACCAGAACCCCCTGGTGGATGCAAAGCGATCATCTCCTCGCACGTCAGAGACAGGTGACTACGGTAAACAGCCTATTGAGGGTTCGGAATCCCGGGGGCGACGAGATAAGAAGAGTAAGAAGAGCAAAAACGATAAGAACGACAGGAAGGACAGAGGGGACAAGAAAGATAAGGAAAAGCAGCGCAAGAAAGATCGGAAGAGAAAGCATGAAAAGGATTCTGACGATTCATCTTTGCAAGAGGCATCGTCATCCAAGCATGGTACGAGGGCGAGCGAGCGCAAAAGCTTGCCCGCGGAGGGCAGGGAACCTTTAGTGAAGGAGCGCCGTCCGCTTGGAAGGCATGTGATTAGAGGCCGACATATCGCCCAGAAGAAGAAATCTTTGATGGATCAGAAGTCTTTGAACGAGGTAGACCCGCCCCCGTCCGTCCCCCTGGGAATTTGCACGATGAGACTGAAACTGACCAAGTTAGATCTTCATGATAAAATCGTGACTCGTTTCTGGTGCATTTACAATTTTCATATATCCCCCTCTGGTCTAGTCATGATTGCTTGTTTTGCCATTTTGATTTCACATTATATAGAAGCATAGTTTAGCGGGGGCCGAGGTGTTTTTTAGATTCGGATTCAGAATAGACAAAGTGGGAAAATGACACGAAAAGAGACGCCGTCCCTCAATCTTTGGAAGCACTGAAGTGGGCCTTCATTCGATAGGTCATTCGTTCCGCCTTTGGTGAAGTGTTCGTCTTAGCAATGACGAAATGGGGTTCGACCTCCTCCTCCATACTCCGTCTCCATTAGTTATGCCACAACCACCTGAAGAACGCGGCGGTCTTCGAAGGAAGGAATCTTCAGGTTGGAAGATTGTTGTTCTCACTCTTCAACTAGACCTCTGTTCCATTCCTGTCCTGCAAATCCCGCCTCGAGCTTCGCTATGAACACCACAGCGTTTAATGACGAGAATGCGGCACAGCGTATCAGTACGGAAACGGACTCTGCAGGAAATCAACGGTTTCATTTAAACCGTGGCAAAACGGCTTCGGGAGCGCTGGAACGTGACCACAAAGTGCTGAAGAAGGACAGTAGTAACGTTGCAAACGGGGCTTGGAAGGTTTCTGGAGACTGTACAGATGGGCAGGCTCAAGACTTCACCTCGGGTGATTCAAGAAGGCCCCGAACGGGCTATGAGAAATATGGGTATGTGCACAAGAGTGTCTCTCATGGCTTCATTTGGCTTTGTTTGGCCATGTCTCTGGAAATTCTGACAAGAAGATATCAGCATCCACTGGGCGCCACTGAACATCCGTCTCGAACGACGGCTACAAACCCTTGTGGTTTTATGCCATACCTTGACAATCGCCATTTGCATCACAGTGTTCTTTTTCACCTGCGCCATTCCTTTGTCATGGCCTCTTCTGTTGCCTTATCTGATCTATATATCGCTGTTCTCCACCGCCTCGACCTCAGGCTCGTTGAAATACCGAAATGACTTTCTGCGTTCCCTCCCCATCTGGTCACTCTACGCCTCTTATTTCCCGGCGCGTCTACACCGGTCAGAGTCACTCTTACCCACAAGGAAGTACATATTTGGATACCATCCCCATGGAATAATCTCGCTCGGCGCATTTGCAGCGTTTTGTACCGAGGCGCTTGGATTCTCCAAGTTCTTTCCTGGTATAACTAACACCCTCCTTACGCTGGATTCTAATTTTCGCATCCCACTTTACCGAGAATATGCTCTTTCGATGGGGCTCGCTAGTGTCTCACGCGAATCGTGTGAAAACCTTCTCACTAAAGGTGGCACAGACGGTGAAGGGATGGGACGGGCCATAACAATAGTCATTGGTGGTGCTCGAGAATCTCTTAATGCATCACCACACTCACTGCGTCTGGTTCTCAAACGGCGGAAAGGATTTATCAAGCTAGCTATCCGTACTGGCGCCGACCTTGTACCAGTGCTAGCCTTTGGCGAGAATGATCTCTATGAACAGGTCCGCCCGGAAAGCCACCCCCTTATCCACAGGTTCCAAATGCTAGTGAAACAGACACTGGGATTTACTATCCCGCTGTTCCACGCCCGTGGTGTTTTCAATTATGACGTTGGCCTCATGCCATATCGTCGCCCATTGAATATTGTCGTTGGCCGCCCTATCCAGGTTGTCCAACAGCAAGACAGAAACAAAATTGATGACGAATACATCGACCGGCTTCATTCTGAGTATGTGAAGGAGCTCGAACGGATATGGGAAGACTACAGGGATGTTTATGCCACAGACAGGATCTCTGACATCGAGATCGTTGCCTGATGGATGGATATGCGCGTGATCGATTCGCATTTCTCTTGCCTGACGGGGCCCCCCAAAAGATCAAACTCTGCAAATTTGGCCATTCATGCCCCGTGGATAACAAATAGGGCGCGCGCGGGGCTACCGCCTGTGGCGTTGTATATTTCCTGTCGAGAGGTACTCGTAGATATTCGGCGACTCTGCCTAGGTGTTGGCGAATCGAGCATACACGCCTGCAAGGGCCTTTGGGGCACGACACTCAAGAGCGATAGTCTACGTATAACCCTCAAAACACTCATAGACGAGAGCTTGTCCTTCTGTCTGCATGGCGACGTGTGTACCTAGATAGGTAAACCATTCAATCTACGTCTAAGACCCTCAACAGGATAGCAGAGGCCGGCCAAAAACTAAGGACCTAAATGGGTTATGGTGATTAATGTGGTCATTGTCTTCGTATATGTATGCACTCATCTTTGGCTTCGTCAGTGACAAGCTCAGCACATAAGGCCTCCCTAGCAACCAAATATTAGAGTAAGAAAACATCCGGTATATACACATGCGAAGAGAAAATCGAGTCAAGACAATCTGGGTATATGGAAGGACAGGAACTGCATAAAATAAACACCGAAGGGGGGCGAAATGACAGCAACAATCAAGCCATGACACTGGGCGTCTGGATCCGCGGATCATGTTTACTGGCCAGTGTCACAGAAAGGCGGAACAGGCTAAGCATCCTGACGATGGCCAGGAGGAGGGGGCGGAAGTGGATGAGAAGGAGGAGGAGATGTGCTTGCTGCCACTGCACTGAGGCCTGGGACGGTTGGATTGGACTCGGAAGTCCTTCGGCTTTCTGGGGCAACCCGGACGCTACCGCGTGAGCCCTTGATCAAATGACCGCTTTCAACTCGGTCCTGGATCATCTCATCAAGTATCCGTGACACCTCGTCCATGCTCTTCCTTTTCCCGCTCGGTTCTACCTCAGTTGGGGGAGTCGGACGATTCACAGCTGAGTCAGGGGCCGGCGAATCACCCCCGGTTGGATGTTGATTTTGAGGGCTTAATTTTTCTTTGGCGGCGGGCGCTTGCGTGTCTATAGTGAGTTGAGCTAGGTCACGATGTCGTGCGGCGGAGCGAAGCGCTGTCAGCATTCGATCCTTATCATCAAGTTGGAGCCTCAGTTCGTTGATCTCCATGTCCTTTTCACGGAGTTGGGCCATAAGGTCAGGATTATCCTGGGAACCGCCCGTCTTGATGCCCATGGACATCCGGGAGTGGCTAGACCTCCGGGCCTGAAGCAGACGCCTTTCCAGTGTTGCGATATATCGGTTTTTATCGGTAAGATCGGCCTGAAGAGCTGCGATCTGCGTCTGGGCGCTTGCCTTTCCATCTGCGAACTCGCCCATAATATCCTCGTCGTAATCATTACCAAGAGGTAGATTCATCGAGAGGTCCTGGCTATTGACGGAGAGAAAAGAAATCGGCCGCATAGACGAATTTCCATGAGCTCCTAGCGTAGATTGACTCACAGAAGAGCGCAAGGAACGAGAACCGGGTTCCAGGATTGAAGACATCCTTGACAACCGGCCGAGGGCAGAAACCGTTCCTTGCGTGTTGACACCTGTAGATTTCGAGCTCAAGATCAGGCGGTTCAAATGCTCTATACGCTCCTTGAGTGCGGTTCTGGCGAGCTGCATTTCCAGCATCTGCTCTTCATGCCGCTCATGCGCCTCCTGCTCCAGCTTTTGCTCTTCTAGTTTCATCTCCTTTTCAGCCTGAACTTTTGTTTGACTCTCAAGTTGACTGCGAAGAGCCTGGATCTCCATGCGATAACGCTCAAGCAGCACACGGCTCCCTGCATCCCCGCCGCCACCACCAAACGCTTCCTCCGCTCTTTTGGCATGGCTGACAATATTATTCTTAGCTCGTGCAGCGAATTTTAGGGTATTCAGTGTTTCTCCCGAGTTTGAATTCACTGAACCGCCTAATTGAACAGTGCAAAGGATGCTGACAAGCGAATTTCCAGACAAAGCCGGCTGCAGCAGTCTCGTGAGCTTACTGTCGCGATAAGGCAGATGCTTGCCCTCTTTATCGGCTGTTGTTCCGACCTTCTCTTTGGTCTCCGAGAGCCTGGAGATAATGGTTCCCAAGGTGAGAAGGCTCTTGTTTATATGGGCACCCTCGGTCCGCCGTTCCTTATCATCCGCGGCTCGCTCAGAACCTGCAAGATCGATCAGGCTAAGGGTTGATACCCGAACCCCGCCAGGGGCTAGGCCGGATCTTCTGTCCTGGGTTGTCCCGGCAGGCACCCGCTCCCTGCTTTCAACGACAATCTGGACTACCGCGTGACTTCGGGAGCTGCGGGCGTTGAATTGGGTACTTCCAGTTCTTCTCGCATGATCACCCCTTGCAATAACGCGAAGGAGCTGTGTCGGACTTTGGACGATTTCCTCCTTTAGAGGAGTTGCGTACACGCCTCTTTTGCTATCCTCCCGTAGTTTAATCTCCTCTTGCTGAGAGTTAGGGGCTGTCGTGGAGGCCGAAAGTAGGTCGTGAATCTTCTCATTGTAGATTTCTAGATAGCTGACGCGAAGTAAGAACTCGCGGTGGGGAGTCTCTCTGATGAACGAGAATATATCCGTGATAGCCAAGGGTATTACTCCTGGAGAGGTCGCAGTTCCCTGCATGGAAAAGGTTTTACCGGTTCCAGTCATACCATAAGCAAAAACGGTGCCGTGGTACCCTTCCATCACTCTTCGCACTAGGCGTTTAGCAGCAGAGTCGTAAACTCGAGCATTGTTTTCGTGAGCCGAGAATAAATTATCTGTAGGCGAATAACAAGGGACATTAGCTCTAAGCTACCCATACTCAAAGCATTGTTACTTCGTCTCACCATAGTAGTAATCACCACCCTCTTTCCCGTTATAAGCAAGTAGACCACGACGGCTGTCTACAGCCCAATCCGCGTTGGTAGAGCTCTCCCCGTTGACGTTCGGGCGCACCCTGACGCTGACGATGACATTGCCCTTTGTTTCCTTTGATTTTGCGTTCGCTTTGGACGCGTTAGCTGTCTCATCGCCGTCTTCAAAGGTGGTAGCACTCGTTGAATATGATCCTTCAGCCGAGGAACTTCTGCTTTGAGAGGGCGAACCCTCCAGGTCTGCGTGGGAAACGGACTTAGCATCGCCCCCAGCGCTGAGCAAGGAATGCGTCTTCGAGCTTCTTTGACTAGCTGTTCCTACGCTCGGCCTTGATCCCCTCTTCGCCTTCACACTTCCCGAGGACTGAAGCCCCTGAGATCCGTTCATTGACGATGCGGTGGAAGGGCGGCTTCCTGGGCGTGGCGGCTGCGGGAATGCGGCAATGCTGATTGTCCTTCGTAAAGATTTATCAGGGCTGCTGGGGACCCTGGCTGCCGATGTTGATCTCGCAGCGCTGATGTTGGTAGTCGAGTTTGAGAGCGGGGATTTGCTCAGTGTCGGCCGAGGATTTGATGGAGCCCGCAATTTGGAAGGAGAAGCCGCCCGCGAGGAATCGGGCGATGCAGGGTGACTCTTTCGTGATTTTGGGGCTGGCAGCTGAGGTAATGCCCCAATCGGCGGGCCGGTGGCTGGCCTTGATGGTTGTGGTAATGCAGACATTCTTGAGGTGGTCGATTCAACGGATATGGCAATTCTCGATCGTCAGTTTATGTAGCGGGGCGATTAATAGTTCCTGGAATGTTGACTGCACTGTGATAAACTGCAGGAGGCGCAAAGTTAGCTGGAAGGATGGCAACTGAGAATATGTTGTGGTCATGCACCACCCTAGCAACTGGGGCAGAAGCACTGTGACATAGGCTCGTTGTGCCCACATCCGTAGTTTAAAGGAGGTGTAGCTGGCTTCATGGCTTTAATGTGGAAAGGCGATGAAGATGTGGGATACTTTGCATGAAGCCGACGAAGTTGTTTGGATTGGTTGAAAGAGAAACTTACTTCAAGCCAGTGAATAAAAGTAACGGGACTTTCGAGTTGTCCCCCACGATCCGAATTACGATATCTTCCAAAACAGCCCTGTCAATAGGCTGTGCACGCTATCCACTGCGGTCATTCAATGAGCTTCTGCGGTTGGACTCTGGGACGGCCCGAGGATAGGGAAACGGACCACAACCGTGGAAGGGACGAGGGTAAGGGCTAAATTAATGTAGAGAAATAACAACGTGAGCTGATGATTCGAGTCAAAGCGATGGGATGGTGCCTCCCTGGGACTGGGAGAAGGAGCTGAGGTCTCCTCGCCTTGCGCGGATTCGCGAGCGGGATAACGGGATGCCCCTGGTCAAGGGCGACGGGGCGAGATCGCTGAGTGGAATCGCGTTTTTCGGGTCAGTGGTGGTCGTGGGAGACACGAAGAGATGAGAGGAGAGATACGCAGGAAGAGATTGTTTAACGAGCATGACATTGCCGTGAGATGTCGAGAGAGGGCAGCATTGGTTGTCACCCCACACTTGATG
This sequence comes from Aspergillus lucknowensis, assembly GCF_044049455.1. Lineage (NCBI taxonomy): Eukaryota > Fungi > Ascomycota > Eurotiomycetes > Eurotiales > Aspergillaceae > Aspergillus > Aspergillus lucknowensis. Next base: position 386,243 of record NW_027263567.1, on the reverse strand, counting down.
GGTCGCGGAAGAGCCTGGGAGGCGGACCCCGATTTTTAGGTATTATTTGTTTCCCCTGAAGTTTGTCGGTTTTGTATCCGACGGTGCATGTCACTCAGTAGTATTCTGATAAAGGACACCACTCTCCCGGGGTTACCTCCAGTGATTTACAGAGCACAAGCTGCTGATTCTCATCACAGGCGCTGCTTTTATTTACAGAACTCCAAATCTTCTCATTATCCCCCCTTCTCTCTCCTTCTCTCCCTTTCGCTTTTTTGCTTCTCCAACGCCGCTCATCCATTTTGGCCGGCAAAATACCAGAGTTTGCAGGCTACGGAGTGGCTATGAAACGTTGGATCCTTTTCTGCCGGTGATCTCCTCGAGCTTGGTTCCATTTCACACGAACCTCTGGTTCACCCATGCTCTGGAATCAAGAGTTTGGTTCTGGGGCTGTTCCTGAATCCTGATTCCAGAACAGAAGGCGGTGGGCGAGGAGTGTTTTCGATAGGTTCGGGTTCCACTCATCCTGGCCTCTGAGAGGGAGGAGATGAATGAATGATATTATTATTCTTGACTGGTTGGGTCCAAGGTTTGTTGATCACATTGAATCAGCACAATGACTTTCCACCTCCTCAACCAATGCGAGCACTCGGGTGCTTCGATAAGCTCCAGGTTGGCCCCTGGCGTTGAAGGGAAAGAAGCAACGAGGGAGAAAAGGGGACCAATCACCACGAGCCCTATGCATGGGCTTCCCGAGGCACAGATGTGGATTCCTCTCTGATATCGTGACATGCTTCCCGCGGTTGTCAACGCGGAGTGCAGCTCCGATTCATCAAAGTCATATCGGCAGATATTTCGAGATGAGCATTCGCCTTCTCATCCTGTGCTCTTGATCTCGCACTTGAAATATTTCTCGATCACTCTATCCCTTCATTGCAGCGAAGTCTAGCTGCCGAGCGGCGTTTTTGAACTGGTCATCAAGCTCGCCACCGCGCCTGGTCAAGTCGTCGCCCATCTTTTTCGTACCACCAGATTTTCGGGGAAGGTCTTCTTTGTTGGTCGGCCTGGGCTCGGTACTCCACCAACTGTGCTGAAGGGCTTGGTACGCGGTGCTCCGTTTCCTTGGGTCCAAAGCACACATAGACATGAGTAAGTCTGCGCCGACGGGACCAGCTGTTGGAAAATGCCTGAGGAAGAAATCTCGGCCTTGCAGAGGCACAAGGTGATTTCCGTCTGTTGGGATATAATTTGGCAGCTTGGACACGCTCGGCCAGTTTTCCTCCGTTGGGGTGCCAAAGGCCTCACAGATCTTAGTTATTTGGTCAAGGTCAGAGTTTCCTGCTACGAACGGGACTCGCAGAAGAAGTTCAGCGAAAACCATTCCTACAGACCAGATATCGACAGCGCCGGAATACTGGCGTGCACCATAGAGGAGTTCAGGTGGCCGGTACCACCGTGTAATGACCTGATGTGTCATGTTCAGATAAGGATCTGCGAATGACCTGGCCAACCCAAAATCCGCGAGTTTGACCTCTCCATCGGAAGCAATGAGCAGGTTATTTGGTTTGATGTCCCGATGCAACACGAAATTTTCATGGCAAAACCAGACTCCTCTGGCAAGCATTGCCATCCATGCCTTTACGTCAGCAACACCGTAGTGTACATTGCTGTCTTTAATGAGCATCTCAAGGTCACCGCGTGGTAAATACTCCAGAACCAAGTTGAGGTTCTGATCCTTAGATGAGAATACGTCATGAAGCGCAATGATATTTGGGTGGCGGAGCTCTTGCAGATACTTGACTTCGCGAATTGCGTCCATCGATAGCCCGTCTTTATATTCCGTGTTGACTTTGATTTTCTTAATGGCCACAAATGAGGAAGGATCGGTACGAAGGTGGCCGAGATAGACAACGGCGTAAGTTCCCTCACCTAGTTTCTTCGCTGGATGAGTTGTCAGTTCAATTTCATTTACGCTCGAGGTCAAAACTTGAAACAATACAGAAGCATACCTTTGATGTACTTATGCCTGACCTCATCGTTCAGCTGCTCGGTAATCTCTCGATCGGCAACGGGCTGCACTTGTTGAAGCGGTGATTCATTTCCTTGCGTCGTACGAGCAGTCTCGGAACCTGCGCTCTTTCGGTGAGCTACCGCCGATGGCGATGGAGGGACCAGAGGCGAGACTGTCATCGCTCCTCCCACTCTGGTGAACTCAACTGGCTGTTGGCGACTCAGTGACCCTGCCACGGTGATAGAAAAGGACCTGCAATTAAGAACTGAAAAAGAAGCCCATTCATTCAGAAGCGTGTCAATACCGGTAGTTCCAGATGTAGGCTGAGGAGATCATGGCAGTTCATACCGGAATGCGGAAGGGCATCGGAGTTTCGTTAATCCTGATAGAGACCTGAGCTTCGCCGAAATTTCCCTCCACACCCCAAGATCTAGTAACAACAGAGACAACTCGCTTTCCGACGACTATCTTCTCATTCGAAAACCAGCTTGCCGTGGATTAATCTTATCTATGTTCTCAATTGCCTCTGTGTCTTGAATTCACCCAGCTGTTGGGACCCGCAGAAAAGCTTCGGCCCTCCACACCAGGACAAGTCCACGGCCAATTCCTGATGGCGATGCGCAGGCCATTTTCAATTTCACGGACAATAAAGTCCTTCCAATTAACTCGACAATGCCTACGAATGGTGCACAAGAAATCCGCTTCCCCTTCCGTCCCCTCACCGACGCCATTCGTTCCCGACGTCCAAACGTTCCTCACGTTGATCGGCCGTGGTATGTCCAAGCACGCGAGCAAACTACCTTCCTGGGAGAAGCTCTTCACCCTTAGCTCCCCCGAGCTTCGGGAACTGGGAATCGAACCGGCGCGCCAACGGCGCTATCTCCTCCGAAAGCGGGAGAAGTTCAGGCAAGGAATTTATGGTGTTGGAGGAGACCTCGAGCACGTCGTGGACGGTGCTGCGCAATTGCGGGTGACTGAAGTTCCTTTGGAGCCGCGACCGGAAACTTCACATGCAGACAATGGCTCCAGTTCGGAAATCCAAAACTTCTCGGCTACGTTATCCCCAGGGATGAGACGGGTCATCGTGAATCTCCCGCCTGGTGCCACGGAATATAAACATGACCCATCGAAGCCGCTGAAGAAGTTTGCACATATCAAGATCCACCATGGTTTGTCGCTTCGGGGGCCATACCTGCAGCCGATTAAGGGTACGAATGGGAGTGCGGCTTTGATCAAGGTTCAAGAGGGAATGTGGGAAGACAGGCTGGGCCACAAGGTTGATGGTGGTGAGAGGAGGCAGGCTGAAGTTCGAGCCAAAAGGAGGGCTGAAGAAAGGAGGAAGGGACTGGCATGAACTCAATTTCGGTCATTGTGAAGTTGTATAGTCGGATATCTCTACTTGTATCATAGCTTTTGTTGGTGTATTCATTTGCTGCATTTATAGAGATGCAGGCCTGGTTCCCAGTATCCCAAGGTGCAAGTTCCAAACCCTTGCCTAGCAATGCAATGCATCATTCTGGTGCTTAGTCTAGACACCTTGAACAAATGAGTTGTCACGAACGTCTAAATTATAAGTTGTAATCCGGAGAATTAATATATGAAGTAGATAGAACAGTGAGGCACGGCAAAAAGAGAAGCATAGTATGCAACAGCCGATAAAAAGGGATATCTCCGTGCCATTCAGGCTTGAATAAAGGACCGGTATCATCCGCTGTCCAGCATTCTCATTAGATCTTCGTGTCTCCCTGAAACCGAAGTAAGAGTCTCCGTCAATCGCCAACAAACTAGCGAATCATTCCTTCGTGGCGGGTTGGCGCTTCTCGTATTGCGCATATGATTTACCAGCAGGTCTGGAGAACAGGGACTACAGTGCGGTTAGTAGAGATATCTTGTGCTGGGATGCCAGTTCACTTACGGAATAATCCGTGTCTGGAATACGTAGGGCATCGGATTCCGATACCGTGCTGAACTTAAACAATCTCACAAGAGCCGCTGTGATTGTAGTGAGCTGGACATAGGCAAATTGTTCACCAATGCACCTATGTCGCCCAGCACCAAATGGAAGATAGGGGCTATTGGTGCCTTTGCTGACGAGACCGTACCCGTAATCAATCTTCTCCTCATCCTCGGAAGTGTTGGCGATAGCGTTTCCGTCCCAGCGGTGTGGATCCCATTTCAAAGGATCTGGGAAAAACTCCTCAGACCTGGCGGTAACACCGGGGGAGGACAAGACATTGTGAGAGGTCGGGATAACATAAGAGGTGCCGGGAACAGGCATCGGATTCTTGACAGCCCGAATGATGGAGTGAATAGGCGCATGAATACGCAGTGTCTCTTTGATGACCTTAGAATGCAGTTCTAGTTTCTGCAGATCGTCATATGTGAGGTGCATATCGGAACCCAGAACCTCAACTTGCTCTTGATACAGCTCTTCCACAATCTTCGGGTGCCTCGCAAGACGCAGGAGAATCCATGAAAGTGTGGAGGACGAAGAGTGCTGGCCAGCCATCAGGATTGCGATCATCATGTGGGCAATTTCTTGATCGGGAAGCGGGACGCCATTCTTGTACACGCAGGACATAAGGTTCCAAACCATGTCTTCAGAATCCCTCTTTCCACCAGCTTCGCGGCGTTCTTTTATGATTTCCATGTACGTTTCAGTCATCTTTCTCTGGGCAGCATCACGTTTCCGGTTGTGGGGAAGGGGAGCGTGGGGTAGCATGAAGTTGATCGGCGCAAAGCCCATGTCAAGGTCGTGATATAACTCCGCAAAGGTCGAATCGAATCTGTCGCGAACTTCTTTCCCTTGGAGCGAACGCGAGGCGGTATAGATGGTAATCTCAGCAACAGTTTTGGAAACGTCGAAGACACCTTTCGTGCCTTGAAAGACTGGAGACTTCTGAGCAAAATCCTCCACCTCAGCAGTGATCAGACGGACATAGGAGCGTAGCGCTTCGGTGGTAAGACCATATTTCACGAACTGGGGCTCGTCAATCATTAGTTCCTTTAGAGGACACAATGCAGGAGCTTACCTTCTTCTGCTCCATAAGTTTCGCATTGGGGCAGTCATAGACAACATCGCGTCCGAATACAGGTGTGGTTAAGGGAGAATAAACCTCCTCGGCACATACGTCTCTGAGTTTTCCGTTTAAAATAAAGTCATTTCCTTTAGTGCCAAGGTAGACGGTGGTCTTCTTTCCAAGCAGGATGAACGTGTAGATGTCTCCGTACTATAGCAGGTTGCAGAGTCAGCAGTATGCCCGCAATTGGCTTGACGAATATTACGTACCTTTGCGCGGCAGTCAAAGAAGAATTTGTAGGGGTCGATTCCATAGCTAATGGTGCTACCTATGAACGGAAACCAATGGAAGACAAGAGGGGGCTCATTGGGATTCTTGAACAGGATCTGTTGCAGAACATTCACAACTACGGCAAAAACAAGTAATGCGAGCAGTCCAATTCCAGAGAGCGCCCAAATTGACAGGCTTGAGCAACGCTCGCTGGCGCTCTCAAGGACAACCGCAACGAGACCCATAGTTTAAGGAAGGGTAACAAGTGGAAATGAAGACAAGTCGGAATGGTAAGATAGGGTCATCCACAAGAGGAGTGTCTCGTAGAGAAGAAACACTCCTTGCCGAATTCTTGTGGTGCCTGAGACTTGGACACCGGGGGACGGCCACGAACGAATGCAGTGGTTGTTTGACAGCAGTTTCAGGTGGGAAAAAAGAATTCCCCAAGAAACAGATCTGACCCGCGCCACACTTGCCCCTGGGCCGTGGAACACGCCACAACAGGGCCACCGGAACCTCCTCATGCGGTGTTTACTAATCCGGCAGCCAGGACCGGAGCCCGCCCGGCTCGTCCAAAGCCGTGAGGCTCACGCTTTTTATTTACTATTAACATTAATTTATATAGCGGACCGATGCGCTTTTTCCTTCCTCCAGTCCCACTCGTCTTGGGAACAGTGACTATAAGAATGAAAGGATTCGAGTATTTTTCTGGTTGAGACGCCGATCGCACGTGAAGCAAATACTATTCCCAAACTTCCCATCGCAATAATACTCCAAACGGTAGAAACCGAGCTCGTGATGCCTTAGTTGTATCGGCTTGTTGGGTCTTCATCGAAGAGAAGTGGATCACCTCTCTCTCCCAGGTTGACAAATTCTTTTGGTCCACTGTTCTGGTTAGGCGAGTTCTCGTGCTGTTGAGCGGTCTTCTGGTTGTGCACGCGCGGGCCAGCGGTATTCTTATGGAACACCTTCACGGGAGCTCCGTTTCCTGGCTTTTGCTGGCTGAAATGCACATCATTGATGTTGCTAAGGAGTGTCCGTTCCCGTGCAATTTTCCGTTTTGAGAAATCTAACCTTCCCAATGCGCCTGTAAGGCCGTCTGTGCTATCAGCGACGCCTGGGTTCTTTCCTGTGAGCCAGGGATGTTCGAGACATTCCTCCACTGTGATTCTTTTATGAACATCGACTGTAAGCATCCTGTCGATGAGATCCAGGGCTGGGTCGCCCACAGAATCCCAATATGGGGATGGATAATCAAATCGACCCATCTTGATCTGTTGTGCAAGGGTGTAAGGGTTTTCGGGCGTATAAAGCTCATCAGAGAATGGGGGGAAGCCACAGAGACATATGTAAAGGACAACGCCAAGCGACCAGATATCGACGGCTTTAGTGTACTTGCGACGGCGGGTTTCCTGGAGGATCTCTGGAGCGACGTCTATAGAATGAGCAAGAACCCCAGCAAGAACAAAGCGGGCTATCAAAAACTTACAACTTGGTGTACCGCAGCTACAGTCGATGATACTTTGGTAAGTAACTTTATACAGGAGGAGGTGGAGGTCTTGGGAATGCAACATACAGTGTGGTAGTGAATGAATCTTCACCGATTATCTTTGCCAAACCAAAATCCCCAAGTTTCACATTCAGCTTATCGTCAGCAACAAGAATATTTTCGGGCTTAATATCTCGATGGACAATTCCGCGGTCGTGCTATCGAGTGGTTTAATATCGATCAACTTGACGAGAAGACGGTCCTTACCAGATACTTCAGGCCTTCGAAGAGCTGCAGGAAGATATGGCGGGTTTCATTTTCCGTGAACTTTTGTTTGTTTATAATCATATTGAAGAGTTCACCTTCTGGGGCAAGCTCCAGCACAAGGTATACACCGTCACTTTCATCAAAGGTGTCCTTAAGACAGAGCAGATTCCGGTGGCTAACGCTCATTAGGAGGCCAATTTCTTGCATGAGGGAGTCATTCTGGGACTTTTGCGAGTCGCCGAGCCGTTTTTCGAACACCTTCACGGCGTACTGGGCTCCGGTAGCACGTTCCACGCAGAGGTAGACAGTTGCAAAATGGCCTTTTCCAAGCTGTTGAGAAACTCGGTACTGCTGTAGAAAGCCGTTGATATTCTTCGTCCGAGGATACCTATAGACAAACCGGGCCTCGTCCAGAATAGTCACTTCGTCGCCATCTTCGAGTTCCCGATGTTTGTTTCGACCAACAATTGCATCATTAACAAATGTGCCATTACTCGAGAGGTCCTCGAGAATTGCTACAGTGTCCCCTTTTCTATTCTCTGGGAACACCAAAAGATGACGATTAGATACGGTTGGAATATTGAGAACCAAATCTAAGATCTCTTAGCATTCTCGTACAAATCGTTTCGTCAACATATTGTATGCTTACCGCATTCTGGATGGCGGCCAATTAGATAACCTCCAGGCCGTCGACTCGGTGCCTGTTTGACGGCGGCGCCTTTGCTTTGCTTCAGTGATCCTTTTTTGGAATGAGGCTTGGGACTGGAGGTATCGTCCTCACAGCTATCACGCTTCCGCAAGACAAGAGCATCTCGCACTTTATCATCCAGCGGGATGAGGTAGCCCCAAACTCCTTCCGCAGCTTCATCTTCAACATCATCAGCAAACGCCCTCGGTGGGTAAACAAACTGCGAGAGAGCTTGTGTATCTCCGGGGGGAGAAGAGAGCGGCTGGTATATGTCCGAATTCGAGGGAGAGCGAATGCGGGCTTGACTGGGGGGTGTGGCTGTTACCTCCTTCCGAACGTCCGTGGCTGTTGAGTCATGGTGAGTGAGGGGAGTAGGTAGGTACGTCTGTATGACGGGGGTCTGGGACTGTTGTTGTGAACTGATTCTTTGAGACCGGCGAGGCTTCTTCTGGTCTTGCGGATCGTGGTCTGCGGTCACCTGCTTTGGGTCAACGTCGTTAGCTAGTTATAAAGCTATATTCAGTTGGTATCTCATACCCGGGTGCGTTTAAGAGAACTTTTCTCCGTCCGTGGTACCATCATTAAGGTAACCCCATTCACATTCCTCAAAAGAGCCACTGCCAGGAGGGAGCAAACCAATGTAGTGGAGTTTGAAGGCTTGGGAGGGGCGATGGAGTGAGCGATGGGAATAATGACAATTATTCGGGGCCAGTCCAAAGGAGCAAAAGGCTAGATCAAACAAATTTCAATCCAGGGAAAGAGCCAGAGCTCTCGAGTTGGAGGCCAATCTGACAGTCGCGAGTGAGCAGCCAGAAAACTTAAAGAAGAAAACGCGCTACTGTTCCACTCCAAGGTTCCCTGGAACACCTCCACAACCCATCCTGCGACCAGGCCTGGACTGCCCATGCTCGAGCTGGTTTGACACGACAGTCAGGACAATAGTGAAGATTTTTAATTCTAATAATTAATGATATTCGTAGGGAAAGATTGTCTCGCATGATGGTTGGTTTCCGGTGGGCTGCCCATTTTCCCTAGCTTTGACTTCTGGATTCCGACAGACTGTCACGGACGTTTGTTGACCCAGATCGGCAGTAACTTAGGAGGGACGGTGAGAGAATAACGGGCAGTTGGAAGATGATCTTCCAGGAACCTCGCCCTTGAAGAGAGTTTTAAGAGAGTTCAAATGGATCAAGCACCCAGGCACTGTGACTGAGCATTGAGCATGAACTTGAATCTCCAGCACAAGACCGAGGACCAAGGTGGAGATGGACGCCCCACGTGGATCTCACCCAAATATATTAGCCTTGGGATTCCGGGGCACAAAGGGGTGCGGAGAGACACAACGGATGCACGAATCGCGTCACAAAACCTCGAAAACTTCTGGGACGCTCGCATACGATGGATGAGTGCGTGTTTTGAGGCTTTGCTTTCTAGTTGCCAGTGACGCTGACCGATCACAGCTTTTTCCCAGGTATTCGAACCTCCGCGCTGCAGAGGCTCGCAAAATTAGCCGTCGACACGCCGGAATGTGATGACGATTCCGAGATTGACCAACTCACTCGGCAATGTCAACGTCCGTCGAAGCTTACGAATGGCCATCTCAACGGTGTATTACACAGCCAGTCTCCGGTATCCCGGGTGCCTATGGTTCGTCTCCGCAAGAGCACTGGCAGAGCCGCAACGCTGAGCACAGACTGACTTTTGAAGGATATCCGAGAGCTCAGTGTCTTAGTGGCTCTATGTAAGGCTGTTCCTTCCGTTACTAAAGAAGAGCATGCTGCGCGGTTGGTTTCGCAGCTCTCTCAATACCTTCCAGAGTCCCATGGTCAGCTTTTCCGCCCTTCGCCCTTTTTACACGATATCAAGCCGTCTCCGTGGGAAGCGCTCTCCTATAACCTTACGTTCGCTCTCCTTCGCCTAGGCTCGGAGTATGTTTCGTTGCGCGAGGTCGTTCTTCGTGCCGTGAATGAATATTTATATAATTGCGCCGAGGCTATTTCTGTTCTGGTATCTGCGCATCGCGTTAATTCCGGCGAGAGCGGGCTTGGCGCTGCTCATGAGTCGGTCAATGCTCTGGCTATCGGCGTTTCGGTTGTTGGGTTTCTGGAAGCTGCAGCGAAGTTCAGCTCGTTTTGGTCAGCCCCAGAGAAGCTGCGGATCGTCGACCACATGCGGTCAATGCTTTCAGAGAATTTCATGGTGGCCATTGAGACCGCGTCGTCTACAGTCCGCAGTGCCAGCGCTTCGTACAACACTCTCCGCGACTGGAAGAGGTATGCTCGTCGCTATACTACCCACGGCCGTCCGCTTGGGGCGATGCTTCTACAGGAAGGGTACATGCGGCTTGTCAAGTCATGTGTCACATCCCTAATCGGGGCGCAAAACATGTCGGATGATGAGCTCCTGGATGACTACGTGGATGGCGTGGGTATCGCTAGGAGCCACGATGAGGCGGAGATAGCCCTTACAGATCGATTAACCGGTATTATTGCTGATGAGATCCAACTTCTGGAGGACGGCTCAGATTATTTGCAAGTCGGCTCACCGTGGCAGCAGCGCCTTGCTTTCTCTGTGAAGGCCCTGGCCCTGGTGGGCTATCTCAACTGCATCATTCTAAGCGAGGATACTACGAACACCGACGAGTTTTTGTCATGGCTGGAAGATACCCTGATGGATCCGAACCAAATGTCGTCTGTCGAACTTGCAACTGTCACTCTGAAGTGTATAACCATCGTCTCTCGAATGTCTATCAACAGCGCGTCCTCCGGAAGCCGTTCGCTCCTACGATTTATCGTCGAAGGCGGAACACCCGCTGGGAGCATAGGCTCTGTTGCTGCACGATGCCTGTCCCGAGTCCTCGGTGTTCTTTCTCAAGATTCCGTTATCACAACCCTTTATTCCCTGGGGAATGTCCTGAGTCCCGGATCCGGCACTGACAAACCGTACCCCGGTCAGCAGATTGGAGAGCCTGCTGGGCTCACGGCCTCCCCAATTCAGCAAGCGAAGAATGGCAGCATAGCTTCTCTTTCTGCGAGTGAGACGGAAGATAATACACCATATCGGGGCGTTGTCCACGCCATTGTTACGATTGCGATCAGTTGCCATGATGAACAAATAAGTGCATTGGCGCAGTCCATGCTCCTGCAAAAGATTGGCAAAATCAACACTATGGTGGACGCATGGATAATCAAGGAGGCAGCAGCACTCTCTTTGACCACCGGCCAAGCTGAATTTCATCTCCTGCTCAAGTTTTATGACCGTGTCTTTCGGGAAAGCACTGCTAAAGGGTATAGTGACGTTACAAACGCAGTTTCGAGCGCGATGGTGTACCTTTCTATCTCGCTACAAAGAGATTCGCCTCTGTACAAACTGTACTTGGTCCATTTGTTGGAAAGCATCGTGAACAAAGGCGATGCAACAGATGTTGAGCATGAACGACATAAGGATATCACCTTCGCACCTGAAGATATCAGCCCTCTTTTGAAGCCGCTGGCTTTACTAGTCTCCTCTGGAAGGGGAGCTGGGAAGCCCCCTGGGACGGCCCCTCTGCACTATGACCAGGACGTAACTACCCTTTTCCGAGATGCGTGGTTCAACATTGCTGTCCATGGAATATCACTCAACTCAGCTGTTGGTCGAAATAATCTTGAAGAGCTGCGCTTGCTCGCGAAACATTCTCCCACTCTCGTTTCTGAGGATCGCATAGATACGGTTGAGAGTGACGTGGAGCTTAACACCGTTCTCAGGCGCGGCATGGGGCCGCAACGTCTCACAGAACAAAAGAGAGTTCTGATTACTGAAATACCCCATCGAGAATCTGAGATTAAGCGTCTCAGCTATCCGAAAGCGGTGTTTTTAAATGCGGCTTTACTGGTTGAGCATCTTCGTGCGTTCTCAGGGAGCTGCACCAAGTCACTGAGTTATTTCCGGGACCCTGCTCTGGCTACAACTGAGATGGCCGGCTGTATGACCGCCATTGCTGATAGGGTTGTTGGTTGCTACCTTGCGTTTACTCTCTCTGGAAGGCATGAGAGCTTCTCCGTTCCGTACCTATCAAAAGAACTGGCAGGGTTCTTTGTGGCGTGCTGCCATCGCATTGAAAGAGTCCAGAAGGTGGCTATCTTCTGCGCAAATCAGATTATCCAAGAATGCCCTTCAGCCCTCTGTGAAAAACACTCTCTGTTTGCATTGCTAGAGCTTCTAACGACTGTGTGGAGGTCCTGCCTTGAAGAAGAGCTCGACGAGTTTGAATGGAAACCTTCATTTACCTCTCCTCTCGGCCTTGTCAACGTGGATCTGCCCGACAGCTATGGCTTCAGAAGGAAAACTCTGGACGCTTTAACTGAACGGGCAAGGGCTTGGATTATAGCGGCCATGGGCATTGCTCCACTCGATATTAAGGGCCTTCTGCAGGTGCGTATTTCGAAGAGGGAGTAGGGGTGTTCACTGATTGGAACTAGACATATCTATCTGCGTCTGATGGCATTGATGGAAGCAGCGACATCTCAATGGGCCGTTCATTCGCGCTTGAAATGGGATCACTTATACCGCAGAGTGATCACCAACTTGGTAAGGTTCTGTTGTCTTTCTTGAACCGCTTAATACACCTTACGGAAACGAGTTAACGCTGGCTGCTCTAACATAGGATCCATCGAGAGCTACGGAGTATCGAAGATCAACATTGCTTCGAATTTTATAGCTCAGCACACTGCCCGTCAAAAGTATCGCCGCACTGATGATGCCAACACAGGTAGGTTCGGATCTAGCTACGGTACTTCTCGCGCTAATAAGAAGGAGGCTCGCATGACGAAATCGCCCCAACGACGCTACGGCTGCCTGAATCAAGTAAGGGCATGGAAAGCAGTCTGACCAGTATCCACAAAGCTATTATAACTGGAAATCAAGTCACTCTCTCCGAGGTACGGGATGCGTTGCAGCGTGCGGCCGCTCTGTTATGCAGCAGTAACAAGGCTCTTACTTCCATCGCTCATCATCTGGTTTCGTTACCGTTCCGAATTTTCTCCCAAGAGTCCATCAAAATTGGTGTCTCCGTTTGGTTAGGTGTGATTCACGAGAATCCCAAGCTAGAACCCAGAATTCTATTTGAGGTGGTCGAGGAATGGGAGAGCACAGTTCTACGAAAACAGGGATTGTTCGATCCCTCGTTCGAGTGAGTAATCTACAACCTTAGATCCTGACTTGAGACTAATATGCGAATGCCCCTAGTCATGTGGACCCGATGTATGCTAAAATTGAGCTCCTACCAACGGACAAAAATTTCATGCTTCAGCAACAAAGGTTGGCACAGAATATCCTCGCGCCGCACTCCAAGATAATTCAGTTCTTTGAAAGCCATTTCAATGCGGTCCGACTCGGCAATGTCCAGAGTCAGCGTCTGTTTTGCCGTTTTATTGACCGTACAACCGTGGGTCTTTTGTCAGCTAGCAAACATCCTCTAGCACGGGAGCTGCATTTCCGCATTGTTTCATTCTGTCTCCGGGTCCTTAGACATTGCATTTCCCTTGATAATGTTACGCTGTGGAGGCTCAAGCACCAGATTTTGTCGGCCGCTCTTAGCTGGTTCAACGAACCCCCTCGGTACGTCTTCCTCATCTATTTCAGTGGGTATGACTACTGACAGTAGGCGCTCAGGTGGTCCTTTGGGGGCAATCGGTTACAGTTGAAAGCCGAAGATAAGATTTTGAGCGATGTCGTAACTTTCTTGGCTAAAGTGTCTAAAGTTGGGTGCAACACTCGGTGGCCATACACGTCGCTACAGGCGAAACAGGACCTTCTACAAGTGCTTTTGGAGAATGAAAGGTCGCGGCTTAAAGTTTGGTTGTTTCCATTAGAACCTGATCGGAAGCATCACCTATCCCAATCTCCCCTCAACAAGCACCTTACCGAGGTTTGTTCTGAACCCGTGCCTGATATCCGCTATCTGAACTAGCTCTAATGCTGTGTTTAGGAGAACATGTTGCGAATTGCCTGGGCTGAAAGTCCGGGGCTAGCTATTCAACTCTCGACTCGATTCGCGTCTGGAAAGCTCAGCAATGACATCCGAAAGCTGCTTCTTAGCTCTCCCGAAAAGGCTATTGACGAGCCTAGTAGTCTTGAGATCTTGTTCGGCTCTGCACTGCCGGCCGATGTTTCCTCTCAGTTGAAGGTTTGTTTGCCAGAATTGGTACCCTTCGATTGATATCACCTGACTAATTTCTCTAGTATCTGTTGTATTGGGCTCCTGTCAACCCTATCGAAGGACTGACGTATTTCTTGCCCGCATATGGAAACCACCCATTTATCTTACAGTATGCGATGAAGGCCTTGGAGAGCCATCCTCTTGACGTTCGGTTCTATTTTGTTCCGCAATTGGTCCAATCTCTCCGATATGACGCTCTGGGCTACGTTGAGCGCTATATCTTGGAGACTGCGAAACAGTCTCAATTATTTGCTCACCAAGTGATATGGAACATGAAAGCCAATTCTTACAAGGATGAGGATTCCCAAGTGGTAAGTGGAAAGAAACCACATAATGCGGGTGCGTTATATTGACGTAGGGATTCAGCCGGACCCTCTCAAGCCAACTTTGGATCGGTTCATGGACACTTTAGTCGCAAGCTTCACCGATGACGAGCGCGAGTTCTATCAGAGGGAATTCTCTTTCTTCAACGAGATCACCGGCATCTCAGGAAAGCTCCGCCCGTACATTAAAAGAAGCAAACCAGAAAAGAAGGAGAAGATTGAAGAGGAGTTGCGTAAGATCAAGCTTGAAGTTGGTGTATACCTTCCGAGCAACCCCGATGGTGTCGTCGTTGGGATCGATCGCAAATCCGGAAAGCCTCTGCAGAGCCACGCGAAAGCGCCTTATATGGCAACTTTTAGGATCCAAAAGAACCGAACATGTTGGGACAACAGTGCTGCCAATGGCCTAGGACCGGCTACATCCGGCCGGAATGAGCTGATCAAGCCGTCGCAAAATCGCCACTCCGACTCCCATCAAGAATCTTATGAGGTGTGGCAGTCGGCTATTTTCAAGGTTGGAGACGACTGTCGCCAAGACATGCTGGCTTTGCAGATGATTGCCGCCTTTCGGGGTATTTTCACCAGCATCGGGCTGGATGTCTGGGTATTCCCATACCGGGTGACTTCCACGGCGCCGGGGTGTGGTGTCATCGATGTCCTGCCGAACTCAATATCACGGGATATGCTGGGCCGCGAGGCTGTCAACGGACTGTACGACTATTTCGTCTCCAAATACGGCGGGGAAGACTCGATTCAATACCAGGAGGCACGGACAAATTTTGTCAAGAGCATGGCCGCTTATTCTGTCATTTCGTATCTTTTGCAGTTCAAGGACCGCCACAATGGCAATATCATGCTCGACGATGCCGGTCATATCATCCATATTGATTTTGGGTTCTGCTTCGATATCGCGCCTGGTGGTGTACGCTTCGAGCGCGCTCCATTCAAGCTCACATCGGAGATGGTGGCCGTGATGAGCGGTATTCCACACCCCCACGGCGGCAGCCACGGTGGCTCAGGCAGTGGAATCTTACCCGGCGGGTCCCACAACCCGACACAGACGCAGGCGTACCGCTGGTTTGAGTCTCTAGTGGTGAAGGCATTCCTAGCGTCTCGGCCGTACAGCGCCAAGCTGTCCCACATTGTGGCATTGATGCTGGACAGCGGGCTGCCATGCTTTAAGCCCGAGACACTGAAACACTTTCGTGATCGGTTCGTCCTGGACAAGAATGAGAGGGATGCGGCGGAGTATATGCGGGAGCTGGTGCGCAAGTCCTATATGAGCATGTCTACGAAAGGGTACGACCAGTTCCAGCTCCTTACGAACGGCATCCCATATTAGAGGCGAATATCGACTCCGGCAGTAGGAATAGGAAGTACAGACAAGCTCGGTATACAATCGGAAAGGGAAAATTTTATCCAAATGCAGCAGAATTGCTTGGGATAGCTTCATCCTAACGTCAGCAATTCTCTCCCTCCTGGACTGGAGTTTCACACAGAAGAATCATAAAAACACCTAGCCTTATAGAAGCCCCCACTGGTGTGTCAATTATGAGCCACTTCCCACAGACCTTGCAAACTGCCCAGTACAGCCCAGATTTTCTTTGTCTCTTTTCTTGCTATATTGATCTGCTGATAACTGATCTGGGCTATTCCGCCAGGGCTTACCTGGGTTTATTACTGACTGGTGCAGGGGGCTTTTGGTCTACTATCCTCCGTGCCTCGAAGGCTGATTTCTCACAATCTGTCAACGGGCAATTCCCAGGCACAGCCCAGCCTTGCCTCAACAGCCACACTGCGGAGTTAATAGACACGGTGTACAGCGAATGAAGTAAACCCACATAGTGTAATGTAATGATTTGCTCCTAGGGCAGCCGTTGTACAGAGGACAATAGTATTTAGGCCCTCTGTAACAAAAGCGCCTCCCGCCTAGTGTCCTTCACTCTAATTCCCCCACCCCTCCTCGATCTATGAGCCATATCTCGCAAGCAAAGTTCATGATAATAGTTTTGCCAAACAGGTCAGAGACTTGATAAGTATCGTATTTCTGTTTGTACGGCACTCTCCTTGCCACATGCAGTATTGTAACTCACTGGTTGCTTTGGACAAGGAACCACAATCATCGGCCCACGGATCTTCCCAGGTAACAGAAAACCGGCTTTTATATTCACGAGCAACGAGAATCCTTTTGACTCCCACATCCTCAGACCGCTCTCATAAGTTTTAAAATACAACAGCTTCGCCACGCTGGTCTGTCCAGGTTGCCCGGACATAGCACTGAGCTAGAGTGATCTCCATCTCGTCCTTAGACCGCCACAGAATCGCAACAGCCTGATCGCTCGCCTCACGATCCCAAATGGACTCACTTCCTAGCAGGACCGAACTCGCCACTGCGGGCGTTACCTTTGCCCCTTCAATTACTCTCCAGTGCTGTGTCTGAGCATTGAAGGCCACGGCATATAGTGGCGCCACCGCGAGGACTTTATTGTATGGGGTTTATGTTAAGATGATTGGATACCCGGAGGGGGCTCACCACTTCGGGTAGGGTTTCTCCCTTGATCAAGGAGAGGTCATGGGCGGTACCCAGGGCAGTGGGTTCTCGTCCCGATCTATGATACTAACTACTGAGCGTGACTCCTCAAGCAAAGTGTATGGTTCTCGGACGAGGAATATCTTTGTGTTTGTTTTAGAGAGGTCTATTAAAGGGTGAGGTGGGGATATATACGATTGAAGCTCTTGATAGGGATCTGTGATGTGTTCGGGGGAGTCTCTCGTTGTCCCTTGTGACCATGGGCTCTAACCCAGCTCGAAAGGTTGCAATCTCACCCATCACCTGTTCCTGTTTATGTTAGCAGCAACTTTAAGTAATCAGACTTTATCATCCGGGCAATCGTCGCGAAACTCTAAAGTACATCGGGCCAGGACCCCCCAGGGTAAGACATGATGGACGTGCTGTGATGCGTGTCCCTTGACGAGATGAATAGCACATGAGTTGCGCCGCCACCCGGGGGATGGATTATGGACCGGAGAGCGGCGCGGAATTTCGCTGAGGACTCCTCGAGGCCTCTGACGGTCTGGAGGACGTCAAATACCACCATGGTGTTTTACGGCATGCTGGCCTATTCCGTGCAAACAAGTGTTATATTTATTTTCAACGTAGTTTGCTTGCAGATAATCATAAGATACATCACAAAGCGTCATGTCCCACGTGGGATTGTAACAGAAATTTCTCGCCAACAAACTATTCCCTGACCGATCTGGCTGGCAATTTGGCTCTTAATTTCGATAAGCGCCGAATGACCGCCATCAACGCCGACCTAATCCGATAGATACGAATAAAAACATAACAAGGTCAAGGTAGTTGCCATGTGCGACTTGTTCTCTGTCCAGCAGGGATATTTGTTTCCAAGTGGGAGAATATAGATAAAGAGGAGCATGAATTGCCGGCATGAGCGCGCGGAGCCGGCGTTGGGGTAGGTTCAGACGAGAGAGATTCATAATATGGAGGTCGTGAGGATGTTGAGAAGAGGAAGGAGGGTTGGGAAGAACTTGTGCCTTTCCCATGCCACAGAAGTCATAATATGATAGACATTTAATCTTGAATCATATGCTGAGATATAGCAAACCCATGAGTCGTTGCGATATTCCGAAGTTCTTGCAAAAAATGAGAGGAAAAATCGGCGGACTCGCTTTGAGCGTGGCCGATTCTCGTTAATCCATAAAATCGCCTCTGAGAATCTTCTCCTGGAAGAAGTCAGGCTTATTATCCTGTTTGGGTTGTTTGGGAATTTCCCGGGCTGGCTGGTCCATGGACGCAATCGACGCAGCGCGTCGATGATGACCGTGACCCTGCTGCGCTTGACCCGAGCCTGGAGAGATAGGGCCCCGTTCGGCCCTTGCTCGAAGAGCTTCAGACCAATTGAAGCCCTCGCCTATTGGTCGCCGAGACATGTTAGATCTATCGTTCTGGGGAAGACCTTTATTTGTACTTGCAGAGAATGTTCTTGAAGGGCCAGCGTTGACAGGGCGGGCGGAAATGCCAGCGGATGACGCGGCCCGGCTCTTTCCAGCCACGGGGGATACAGGAGGAGAAAGGTGATATCTACCATTGCCAATGCTTCCACCGCGGGCATCTCGCAGTGCCTGCGCGCCAAACGAGACACGGCGGGCGAATGGGGATCTCGGCAAGCCGCTCGGAGGAGAGTTTTCAGTGTCCTCCGCGACGGCCTCTTCGTTGTTTCCGGGACTAGATCCCACTGAGCTAGAGATGCTACTCTGCCGGAAGTTTCGGCCGCCGAATGGCAGGGACTGAGTTGGCGACCCGGACAGTCCTAAAGTTGTGATGGACAGTCGGCGTCTGTGGTTTGATTGAGCGTTTGCCATAGCACTAGCCATGGGGCCGGTCGGGGGGGCATTGAAACCCTGGCTCCCTGCCCTATGCTCGGAGAAAGAGAGTCCTGACGCTATGGAAGCTCGACGTTGACGTGGGGAGGGTGGAGGAACAGAGATAGGAGGGGTTGAGCTGTGGTTCGACATAATGACGGATGGGAGAGGAAGAAATTATTGGCTGATAATAAGTAATTGTAGCGAGACAAGTAGAGATAAAGGATACAGGAAGCTAGGCCCAGGTCGAGGGTTTCAAGACGGCATCAAGAAGTAGCCACCCAGGCAGCCGACTCTGCTTGCAGGCGTACGGAGATGGTTGTGATAGAGGATAGGGAATATTGGTAGAGTTCTGGGATAAAATGTTGTCAGTTCGTGGGAGCTGGGACAATTGGGCAAGGTGAGTGGCGTGATGTGGTACAAGGTGCGACCAAAACAGGGGGTGTTGACGGTCAGAGAACAAAGGGAGGGGTGGATTTAAGAGACGCAAGACAGGAAGGGTAAGACGAGCTCTCCTCCAGGACTGAGAATCGAAACTGAAAGCGTAATAATGAATGCATGAAGGGATGATTGATTGATTGATTCACCCTAGATGGGAGTGATTGGCTTCCTGGTCCTGGTAGCTTACCTTGGTAGGTTCCGTCCCAAGGAAACAGGAGGTTGGGAGCTCTGGGGCAAACAGGGATTGGCGATGGAGGTGAGCAGGGAAAGACCAAGATGAGAGTCGAGATGGAATTCGACGGATGAAGACAGAGAAGAAAGAAGACAAGCCAGAAGTAAGAGGAGAGGAGGGGAGGCGAGGTCACCTTCAAGGAGGAGGAGGAGGAGAAGCTGGAGCGTCACGGACTTTTTACCCCACAAAAGAAAGACGCAGATCAGAGCAAGCTGACTGTTCCAAGTTCCAAAGTTCCAATGTTGCTCGACCGTGGGCCAGAATGGGGCTAGTCCAGTAAAGGACGTCAAGATGCCTCCGTCTGTCCATCCTCCATCGCCGAACCAAGCCTCGACTGCGTCCTGCAGCGCACATGACTGTGGGGTAATCAGGCTTCCAGACATATTCTGTATTACTGTATCTCTCGAGAGTTATGTACATTGTGACCTCTTTGTGATCTGTTCTCTAATCCTTTTGAGGCTGTAGTAGTGTTCGAGTCGTTCGTCTTGACACCGTTCACTTCTTGTCGTGCTCCCGCAAGTGGCCTCAGGCGGCCGTGTGCTACAGCTTATCCGACGATTCGGGATGGAATAAGAGTACCAGCTTCTCCCCAACCGAGGGCTCAAGCTCGGTGCCATCGCGAGCAATCTTGACTTCGCGATTCGCATTCCACGGGTTGCGTAGGCCGCGTGTGCGATGGAACGGGACCCGTTCGGTGGACAGCCAGCGAATCCGAAACGGTTTTCCGATCAGCTGGAGCTCAGATGTGGGTGGTTGTTCTTGTTGGTCATGGCCTTCGGGCGTAGGAAGCTGCGAGCTGCCCTCCTCGTCCTCCGACGTGTCTGCTTCCCAGAAAATAGTGCCTCGCGCGACATCATTGATAATGCGCCCGCTTGGTGCTGAGGATGACGCGGGAGTAGGTGTAACATCTGGACCATCGGGTTCGCTGGAAGGATCGTGGTCGGGGCGTGGCGGTAACTCGAGGGTCAGGCTTTCATCGTCGTTGATCGTTGACATCATCCGTGCGTATCCGTAGTACTCGCCTGACTTGTTCGCCGAAAAGATAAGATAGACATTGTCTGCGTTCTATTATTATCATTATACCGGGTATCAGTTAGCTTCGATCAGCCACCCTAGGCAAACTTGCAGGTGCTCACCTCGAAGGCCCGGTTTAGGCTCTCCTCGTTGCGGGTCTGAGTAGCCCAGATGCCACTTTGCCAACTGATTCCGAGATCCTCAACCGTTAGGCTTTTGAGGATGAAGTATCGATTGGGCACCCGCGTAGAGTACGACCCCTCGCGCCCCTCGTCCTTTGAAGGGTTCGCCTTGGGGATCTCATCTGCCTCTCTCATTGAGGGTGAATCAGCTAGACCCGTATAGTCGCTATGCGCTCCTGGGGACATCAACCGGTGACGCTCTCGACAAACGAGCCGCGCCCCGCGTAGCCTAGTGTCATGGAATCTTGACAATGCCCTCAGGCAAGCTGCTTCTGTTTTATAATTGACAAAAGCACAATTGCTTCTTGAGATAAGAAAAACGCTCTCCAAGTCCTTTGTGGCATCCTGCGAAAAATGATTCTTGAGTTCCACGATATTCGTCCCAGGTGCGAGATTGCCGACCCACAAGGCATTGCCAGATTGCTTCGGTTTCCTCGGCGGTACTTTGAATGTCGCTGATTTCGGCGTGCGAGAGGTAGACTCTATGGAGACATCCCTTCACTTAGTTCCTGGTGTGCTCGGGCTAGAGTCGCGGAAGGCATTGCGAACTTACCAACTGGTGGCCCCTGCCCGGCCTCTGGTCTCATATGCGTTGATCCATCAACTATCATGATCCGTCTCGAGCTCTCTTTTTCACGACCCTCATGTGCTTTGGGTGTGCTCGAATGTGAATGGCTACGTGGCAGCGAGGGGGCGGGCGGTAGATGGGCACCCCTAGGCTGATGTTCCTGTGTTATGGCATACATGTTCGGATGAAAGTAGCTTTGACCAAATGCATCCATCTGGCCAGGAGCAGACCCCAGTGCAGATCCATAAGGAACTGGTGATCCGTGATGCTGCTGCCGTGCATAAGGAATATAAGTCTGGGGGTACGGCGCGTTGTATATCATGTTGGGATTTGTTGGGGCTTCCGGCAATGATAACTGAGGCATACCGTACATGAGACTGGGATTGGAAGGGACAGGGACGAACTGTCGGTGCTGCACAGTTGGCTGGTTGAACCTGGTCGGGTCGGGCAGGTAGTTCGGTAGTGTAGAAGCCATATTCCCCAGACCCGACGCCAAAGGTGAGGGCCTATGGTTTCTAACTGATGTCATGGAGGCGTTGGCCTCTGGATAGTGATGCACATCCTGGGATTCGGTTGTTTGGCGACAGGACGCCCACCCTATACTTCCATTTAGCGCAAATGTAGTTTCATATCTCGGGTTAGGAGCAAAAAACTTACTGGGTTGCTCATTAGCCTCGTTGGGATCTTTTATCTTCCCCGACTCTAGCGGGGGCCCGCCCTTCCCCTTCGTCTCTCGAGGTGGGTTAGGCTGCTCCGGAGCGGTACAGCCGTCCATCGATCACGGTTCGTCAATGCTCGCGGCCGAGGGAAAGCCCAAGGCAATACTTCTGCCGAAACCCTATCTAGAGTCGTCAATATCCCGTACCACCCTTTGCTCAAGCGAGTATACACACCCTCTCGGAAACCGTTTTTATCTCCAGTGTTACCTGCTGATAGAGGTAGAAATAGAAAGCCTTACAGCATGTTAGTTCTAGAATACGGGAAACGAGGGATCGCAGAGGTGTGCTGGGGCCAGCAGGGCGGCTCCCCAAATATGACATTTTTTTGCAGCCAGGGGGAGGAGAGAAAATAGTGTACTCACCTCTGTCTACTGAGGACGACAACCATAAAACTAGGTGGTTTGAATCTGGTTTGCTAATGGCAGGGGGATCAATCCTCCACACAGTCCGAGATTTCACTACCGGATTGGTGGTGATACGTCGTAGTTACCTACGGCCAACAACAAGCCCAGTCTGATTACAGTTTGAAAAACGAATGCTGTTCCCAATATCTGGTCAGGAGATTGGACTTGATCTCATTCCATCTGGCTGAAGGGTTGAGACTAATTCGTTCTCCTTGGTCTGCATTTGCCTGTAAACGCGGCCCCAAGTAGAACAGACAAGGATATGGAGAAGAAAAAGGGCCTTCCTGACACCTGTTGCCGGGCCAGTTACCCAGGACTCCCCCAGCTAGCGCTGTGGGCCGATTCGTTGAGACCTGAGAAGCCGGCGAAGCAAGCCCTAAACGGCAGTGTGGGTAAGGTTAGAGCAACTGCCGCTGGCTGTAAAGCCGCTGGGCAATTTCAATACCAAGGGCAGACGACTAGAGCGCTGCCTTGTCGAGAGGAGCACCGGGGCAGATGTACACCGGTGATGGACTGTTCGGGTGGTGGTGAGCGGGGAGCTCAGACGCGGATACAAAGATCTGAGTCTTCTGATCTCGCGGCAGTGGCTTCAATCCCTCCTCCTTTCTATGAAGCTATGACTCGTTCCTGAACGGAGAACGCGTCCACAGCTTGGATTCGGGGCCCTGCCTCCAGACTACCTGATAAGGCTTTGCAAACACTGCTCACATGAAACGGCAATCAATTGACCTGATGGGAAGGACGGCGCTGGATCGGTGGATTCTGCGGTTTGCTGTCAACAACAGAAAAACAGCTGGGATGCTAAAAAAGAAGCGGGCTGGCGCGCGGGGAGGACGAGGTGGAATAATAGCCTCATTGATAGCAAAACGCCGAACAACGATGAGCCTCTCACATGGAATGTTCTTGAAAGATCTCGGCCACCAGACGACGGTTAATATAGGTGGGTTGGCTGATTGAGCGAGAAGCTACTTGTTACTATGCCTGCGTCTGGTCCTGAGGTCATCTTGCATCTTGAATAATGCAGCGAAAAAATGAAGACGACTTAATGGCCGAGGCATGATTGGGTACCACTAGTGTGAATATCGTGATATGGCCTGAGGACGGTGGCAATCTGCAAGCCACCTGGCAGACACGATGTGCACGTCCCACTTAGCCGTGACTGTATTGTCGACATTTCCAATCACCTTCGTAAGCCCCGTTCCTGATTGCGTCACGCCTTCCCCGGACACGGCACCCCCTGCGACTTGGAAGGCTTTCTGTTTCTTTTCCAACGACCCCCAGCCAGTACTGGGAACTGCACAATCCATCAGCGTTGATCCTGCAAATGACAACTTTTTCACATGCGATATACTCGATGCAATAGTAGTATGAAATCTGAGAAATTAGTGGCCGAAGGGATGAAGCTCAACATGAAGCTCGGCGGTGGATACTATTCCGGTGACGGGTTTGACTGTACGCGGTACTACTCAGGGGTGTGATGGATGATAAACGAGCATCACCAAATCGGGGGCCGCGAGAATACTATTTTGTTTTCTGCGTCTGGGATCTGACAGAAGAGGAAATCAAGCACGACGGCCGGGGGCCTGTGTCCCTCCAGAGCTCTGATACGCAGTCAGATCATCAAAGGACGTCATCTGGCGGGAAGAGAAGTGGGGTAGCGGGACGACTGGGGAGGCGGTTGAAAGGGAGCAATCATCATATGCAATAATAAGAGCAGCGGAGCATCTAGCGAGTAAGACCAATAATGCGGAAAAGTCATCAGACGTGGTCAGACATTGAATGGAGGGGATGGTTGAACGAGAGGAGTGGAATGGGGAAGCAGCAGGGTGGTCTGCACTCCCACTAGGGCATGGAACGCGTTGGGACTCTGAGAGTACGAGCGTCCGAAGATTGGGCACAAAATTGCTCCAGGCTGCTCTGGCGGGAGAAGTGAACGCAGTGGAAAGCGATGGAAGTCTGCTCTGTGAATCTCATTCGCGGTTTGAGATGCCGTCACCACTTAAACCTCATGATGTCCCAAAGAGGAAGCTCCTGATTAACCGGGCCCGGTTCCACTCTGTGGAAAACTTACTCCCCCCAAGAAACGCTGCAGCGGTCCGTGGTACGGAGTGCGGCCTGAGGCTCTCTCGGATGCAGGTCTTAAAATCATGACGTCATTTCTGACTTGCTCCAAAAATTGCCGCTTTTGATTCGACGAATCGTCTCGCAGATCCTGCGGCTGTAATTGGTAGGTGCCCCGGATGTTTTTTCCTGGCCCTCTCAGACAATCTTCAACCGCGTTGTTGAAATGCCAGGAAATGGGAACTCTCTGCTTCTTCCAGACACAGAGAATCTCAGGAAAAGAATCTTGGAACAACGAGTCGTGGCTGAGAAACCGCTCGTCCTTCCGTCGAGGTTCCCGGTCGAAAACATGATGACACTTCACTTCCCCTCTCATTCGATTCTGCAGAAACTAAAGTCTAGAATCTCGATCTTGGACAAGATAGCCAGTTCCCAACTCGGGGACTCGAATCAGCGGGGCCCGACCCGCAAGTGTTCCAAGTCGAGGGATCTGTTGCCGCGGAAGCGCATCCCGGGTCCAAACTTTAAGATGGTCCACGTCGACAGTGTGATCAGTTCAAGAATGGAGTCGATTGTGAACGCACACCATTTCTTTCTTCGAAAGGTTATGATATAATTACGGCCATGGAGAGTAAAGTAGAAATAGGTATATTTGTGCTATATTCAGATTAAGGAAGCAACTCCTGTCTGCCATCATCCATTACCGACAATGAATCGTCTGTATCCGTATGTCTCAAATCGCACCACAGCCCCCCATAGAATAAAAATACGCTGAGGGATTTCCCCCAATCTCAATAATTATCATATCCGGATGAACCTCATTAAGTATATCATCAGTGTATCAATCGGACGTGGAATGACTCAATCCACCAAGCCGATAAAAATGGGAAGGTGAGAAAGCTCTAAGAAATACCCTATAATGAATAAAAGTGGCGGAAAGTGGGTAGTAGGAGGTGAGTCGGGGGTTGAGGAAGAGGGACGGTGTATCGTTTAATCTACCGATCTATCCCCAATGACGCAACCTTCCCAGCAAATCTGGCGCCAGCACTCCCTCTTTTCTGCAGTTTCTCGCGTTCCCTATTATCCAGTGTGGTAGGTGCTTGCTCGCTGCTTGCTCCTGGTCCGCGAATGGTGGGCAAAGAGCCCAGTGTATCAGCCGGGGAGGCATTGGGAGTGGGTGGGCTAAAATTGGAGAGCCGCGCGGTTCGCTGATTGAGGTATAATTGGGCGGCTGGGGAGAGGGGAATTGGTGGCGGCTGGGAAGGGATGTCGGCTCCATTCTGCACAAGAAGCTCGGCGACAGGGAATGGAATGGCCATGACGGAGGTGCTGGGCCGTGAGGATAGAGTTGAGGGCGTTGATCCAGGCGAGGCTGGGTCTGCTGCAGCTAGGGCTAGAAAGACGGCATGGGTACCGCGGGAGCGATCAGCGATGTTCACGTTGGCGCGAAGCGCAATGCCATAGAGGACGCCTTGGATATCATTCCTCTTTATTGAAGCAAGTAGAGTCTCGTCCGGGTTTGGGAACCGCGATAAAGGGGAGGGTAGAGGTTGGACGTATGCCCCCTCAGCATATTTGGCCGTGATGAACCTTAGTCGTTGTTCTCGAGTTGATGAGGCTATCGGCTTTTGAGACTGGTCCAATGTCGCCTCCCATATCATGTTGCTGACGCGGTTCCCTACCTGCAAGAGAATCTCAACAATGTCATTCGAGAAAGAATGGACATCCAAGGTAAGAGACCGAATTTTGGAAATGTGCGTCCCCAAGGATCGGTGAATACCACTACATTCAATGCACAAAACGATTCCCAGGTTGATGGACACCCACTCAACTTTCGATGTGGAATTACAGTCCGCGCACCAGTTGTTACCCTGATCCGCATCCCGAACGGCTTGTAGTAACTTCGACGGGTTATCTTCGTAGCCTTGGCTGTCCCCGCGTACATAGCTCGGTCGTGCGCCTACAGTTGTGCGACGCGCCACGTTGCTGGATGCGGATGAGTGGGAGTGGTGAGAGACCGAGGAGCTTTTCCCGGTTAGAACAGAGCCAATGTCGCGTCTAATGGTTGGGGTATCGGTCTCAGAGGATGCTTGTGGAGGAGGATACGAGCTGCGTCCCTCAACGGCGCTCTGTAGTGCATTGTTTATGGCACGGATCCAATTGCCCATATCATCCTCCGAAGTAGCTTGGTAGATACGCTTGAACTGGGGAGTGATGACCTCAAAGCAAAAGCGCCGCTCCGCATTGCGGGCTTCTCTTACCGAAGCCATCCGCAGATCGATGGGTTCCATATGTAAATCAAGCTTTTGCTTCCAATTGCTGTACTCTGAGAGCTTTCCCTGATCTAGAACAATCCAGAATCTGGTCGTGAAAGGCAGTCAGATAATTGGTTCTACTGATATGAGGAAGACTATTGAACTCACTTATGCCAGGCTTGCTTGTTGATGCCCTTGGGGTCGATATGGGAACCGGGTCGGGATAATGCCCAGAGCAGCCCTTCTTTCCTTTGCTGACCTATTGCGATGTTAGCAATCTTTCATCCAACTTTCCCTCCCAGTCTGCCCGGGCTGGTTAAAATTTTTTTTTTTTTCAAGACGCACCATTGGCATTTACTGCAGCGTTCGCAATAGATGCCCCCGCAGAAGGATTTGTGGATGGGGGAACCTGGGTGGATGTGGACGAATTGTTGCTAGCAATGCTCCGTAACTGTGATCCTGTACTATCCGCACGGCCTAGATCCCCTTCCGACTTCTGATTCCCGTTGTTGGTGCCTATAACTGTTGACGCTGCACTCGATGTGGTGAGTGCGTCAGGCTCGAGGTAGGTATTGCTACTTTTCTCGAGGGCCCTCCGTTTCTCCTCCCTCTCCGTTCTCTGGAACTGGAATTCCTTGTCCGCCTGGCTGACCTCGTGGATGAGGGCATCCAGCTGCGGTACCATGCCATCCACATTTTTCGCTGCAGCGAGGAAGCTTTTCGCTTGCGTATCGGCAAATTTTGTGAGATGCGAGAGAACCTCTTGTTCCTTACGGCCGCCGTGGAGATCTTGCATAAACGAAGAGTAATCGAACCGTTTCAGTTCGAAATTGCGTCGTTTCGCCTGGTATTTGGAATCGCTCTCCGCTCGCTTCTTTTCCTTCAACGAATCCTGCCGTTGTCCGAGATAGCGGCCGACATATGCATAATAGTCCCTACTTTCTTCTTCAAACTCTTTCTTTTTCGCCTCGGCTTGTTTGATGTCATTAGTATAAAGCTTTAGAAGTGGGTCGATGACAAGCTTCTGGAGCTGGAGAGCATTGAGTCGTTCATAATTCAATATCTGTCGTGAAGTCTTTTCGAAGTAGTGATCCAGGGCTGGTTGAATAGCGTTTGAGTTGGGTGTGGATGCTTCGCCAAGAGCGGAAAGGAACGCTTCCACGGCCTCATTGCAGGCCATTTGGGCTTGATACGCAGCCTCCGCCTTCTTTAACACTTTCTTGATCTTCGAGCGCATGTTCCCAGTCTTTTGTTCCAACGCCTTCATCGTAGCACGGAATAAGGGACCATCCTCCACAATACTCATGTCTTCCCCAGGGCGAGAATGAGGAAGGTCCACCTTGACGGGTGGCGGGGCATTGGAGGACTGAACAGGTGCCTGAGAAGTTTCGCTTGGCTCTGGAGGTGTCCCTGGAGCGATCTGGGTGTATGACCCTGCATCTGCATCGCTTGCATGTGATAGTACTGACTGTGAAGAAGGAACTCGGTTGCGGATTGGAATATGGACTTCCAAATTTGGCGAGGAAATCTGTGGGCTTGGGAGAGCGCGGGCGGTGTTTTGGACCCAGAACGAGAAATAAGCGAGTGTGTTTAGACGGTTGGCCCTCTGGTCATAGTCCAGGAAGCTGCAGCTGTTCCTCCAGCCTCCACCTTTATCCTCCGAGCCCTTCGGCGGTTTCCATTTCCAGCTCCAGTCAAACTGAACTGAGGGGCTACCTCCAGTCGAAAAGTCCCCCACCAGTTGGACGTTCGAATTATTTTGCAGATTCGGATTTGCGTGAAATTCTCTCGTGACAAGATTGTCAAGTTCTTTCGAATTGGGTGCATGCGCAAATGTGAGCCCCGTCAGTACGGTGTCGGCTGTCTCAGGTAAGGAAGTCGAAACCCCGTTGACCGTGGAATTTGTGACGCTCCCTGTTTGCGTTTGTCTGAGGATAAAGGTGAACTTGAAGTTGAGGTCGTCATCATTCGTCAGGCGCAAGAGGAACGTAGGTGCCGGAGACGAGGAAACTGAATCTGGGTCCTGTGTTGCATCGAATTTGTGAGCCTCCGAGACAAGTTCATGTGGGGATGCTCAAATTCATCCAAATTACCTGTATGTATTCGATCGGGGTGTCATCGCCAGGGTCTCGTTTTGCATAGTATCTTGCGGCGGGAAACGCATTGGGAACGAGGTTCAAAAGTACGCGACGGGAATTTGATATCGTCACAGATGCGATCGTTACTAGAAAAGTATGTCAATCGCACAGTTTACCAACTGCACGAGCAGAACGATACACAAGAAGACGTACATTTGTTCTGATCCTTGAAATACAAGTTCCCCGAGTCATCGAGACGGCTTCCGACAATCCCCATGGTAGAAACGCTGAAGTTGCCGAATGACCGCCCAAGAGATCAAAGTCCGGAGAATATACCGGGATGAATATAGGTCACCATCGGGGGTCTGCGCCCCCGGTTCGGAAACGATCGGACTTGCAAAGAAGGATCCCAACAAGCTGCCATCCAACTCAGAAAATGAGCGGGCGGCCCGTGAAGCTGGAGAGCGAACAACGATCGACGTAGTTGGAAGAACGCAGGCGGAAAGGAGGGCGAGGGGGTGGAGTGGGGACGATTGGAGCCTCACTTCCAATGTTTCAGTGCTCTCGTCCCCTAAATCTATCGTGATTGGACCTAGGTCTGAAGGACGGAAATGGCGAGCTTAAAGAAGATGAATCTTAGCGGAGAACTGAGACAGAAGAGGCAGTCGAGGAGGAAACCAGTCGGTTGGGTGGTTGAGCAGGGAACGGAAGAGGGTCGAGGGAGGAAACGTAAGTTGAACTGCGAAGTAGTTGGCAAGAAAGTCGGCGGAGTGTACCTGAGGAGGTGTTATAGGTGGCGAGAAGACACGACGACGAGTTGAGGACGTGAGATCGACCTGGAGGGGGCTGAGTGAGAGATTCTGTATTTTCGTTGTTCCGTCGTCGAACTGCCCCTCGATCGAGATACCTGAAGCGGGATAGATTGCTCTCTTAGCGCCATGGGTCATCTAGCTATTTTTCCGACGCTGAGGAGATCTGATGATGACAGAAAGTGAGGCTAGGTGCTTTGATTGATACCGATGCAAGTCAAAATCAGATCTTCTCTCCTCTTCATCATGATTCCTTCCCTCGTGACCGCCAGCCGCCACCATCAGCTGGTACAACCGGACCGATCAAATGATGCTCTGGAGCCTCACCACCTTTAGGCTTCCCCTTCTCTCTATATATAGATCTGGCGCTCACATCCTTTACTGCATCCAAACTTCTATCAAGAGCATGTTGTGTCTGCCTGTTGGATCTTGGGTCGTCGCCGAACGACTGGCGGTTGCCTGCAAGGAAACGCTTGTTTGTCTAAATTGGCGAGCTCCAGTCTATTGAATCGTTGGACATCTCTGTTCCGTCTCAGCTAAAGGTAACATTAACATTATTTACGACGATAGGGATAATCGTCTTCTGTATATAAACATGAAAACCCACGGGGCATGGTCGGTGGCCTAAAACAACGAGCAAGGTCTAGGAATATGGGCCTGTGAGGGAAGGAATTAGAGTGTGGCGAGAGCTGCCCTGGAGCTATAAACAAAGTCAAAGTGGGATAACATCAATGTTGTCATTCAGCAGGATTTGCTGTCCCTTCCGACCGGCCAGTACCTTCGGGAGGATGTGGTGATAAAGACGAGTCGCCGTGTAAGTCTTCACCTGCTTGCGCCCATTTCATTACCTGGCCCTTGACGTCGCGCATATCGTGCACTTTTTGAGCGAATTCTCCTCTCTTCTTCTGCGTCAAACCGCTGCGCTCGTTCAACTCTTCCTCGTCGGAGCTCGAGATGGACAGCGAGGATGAAGACCTGCTTCTTTGTTGGAGGAAAGTCATGTGGCCGCTCATTCTGCTCTTGAGCTCCCTCTGTTCGGTCTTCAGTTCCTCCATTCGTTGCGCGTCAGCCTGGCAATCGAGAGTCGTGATATGAAGTTCGGGAAAGTTATTAGATAAGAACAGCTTCAACAGTGGGAGATATTTGGCGTTAGGACGGTAAGTGCCACTGTCGTTATCTATGAAAAGCTCATACCCCCTGGGATCTGTTGATACCTCCCTTTCTTCCCCAGTAGTGTCGATTCCGTACTCCGTGTCTGAGCGATTGGAGATCAAGGAATGCGGTCGGCGGTGATGCTTGCGCCGTCGAAGGAAAAATTCTCCAGAATAAGCGATATAGACAGACACGTTGCTGTGCATTGTATGCTTGCTCAACATGTCAATCCCGAATTCTTTCCCTGTTTCTGTGAAGCGGAATTGCCCGTCAAGAGTGAGGACATAGGTGAAGATCCTTCCGCCTTTCGCATAATGAACAAACTCGAGGAACTTCTGCGTAAGCTCCAAGCAGGGCGACTCAAACTGACCATTCAATGTTGCTCGGTCGAAGTTGTAGATCCTCTGGTGTTGGTGATGAAGGGCTCTGTTGAGAATGCGGCCCCTGAGGGTATGTGACGTGAACATCCCGGCCACGAAAGGCTTGAATTCCACATAGCGGTGGTATAGCTCCGTGGGGACCGGGCCCTTCAGCTGTATCTGTACGGCTTGAAAGCTAAAGAATTTAAATTAGCGGGCTAAGTCATGGTTCGGAAAGTGCGCAAAGGGCATACTTGTAGCGATTGACTGTCTTCCTCCCATCCTGGCTCTGGACCGCATCCTTCGTCCCTATTAATCTGCCGATTAATGGCGAGAAATGTTTGAACCAGTAGTTTGGTCCAATGGTATACACCTGCGCGCCGTTGGTGCCCGGCGTTTTCCCCAAGCATTCGACACTGATGACTAAATGTGAATCTGTGTCTAGGCGCCGCGAAACGAGGGCGGCAATATTTCCAAATAGATAAACACGTTTGCTTCCTGTATGCTTCTTTAGCCGGAAGGCTTGCTCTCGAAATCCGACCCAGCGCGTGTTGATCGAGTCCGCCTGAACGTAGGCGTTCCCTAGCTTATCGTCGTGGTCTGCAGCGTCCTCGTCGTAGACGCGGCATTTTAACCGAAAACCGGACGCAGGAACATTGGCAACAATCCAAGTGCTCTCCCAAACGGGGTCTCGGTTCTTGCGCACTGTCTGTGTTCGAAAAGTTGGGAGGGGATCTTGTTTATGACGCTGGGGAACGTCAACAGTCAGAGTAGCATGGATGTATGGGTCGGACGAGAAGGTGCCAAAGTCTGCGCAGGGGAGATTGACGCCGCGATGAAATGTGAATTTGAGTGTGTATCCGGGCGGCGCACGGGGAAATGGAGTGCTGTCGAACCCTCCTGGGGGCTGGGACGATTCGGCCTCGGAACCAGGCTTCATAGCCACCGCCTGTTGCAATTTGTCTGCCTTGTTGACAAGCCTTGGCCCATACTTGTTACCTAAATGTTGTGGTCGTGCTTGCGGCAGCGTCTCCTCCATTCGGGAGCAGCGGGGAGGGGAACTGCCACAGAGCGGTTTGCTGTTGCCTGGTGATGGAAGGGCCAACCAGAGGCAGAGGGCGGGCTCTCAAGAGGTTGGGAAAGCGAGGAACGCGGGCTAGGATAGTAAAGATTGGAAATCAAATAATAAAGCGCTCTGGGACGAGCTCGACGCCCTTTTTTAAGAGATGTCAGTCGGCTCCATATCCGACAAGACGACAGCGGTCCTCCTGTTGCTGGATTGGATGGTGGACGAGCTGAAATGACGACCCGCTCGAAGTCCCACTCAGCCTTCCTGATGGAAGGCTAAGCTTTTGCCAATACCCGTCGGCTCATCACATGGCAGCTCCTCGTTGGCGTGGCCCAGGAGAAGAGGTCCGTGATAACTTGCTCGCTTGCGCCTTGGGATTATCTAAGGAATAAATGTTGATTGGATACGACTAACGATGGTCCATCACACCTGGGCTATGATCATGGATCTAAAATTGAATTGATAGCGTGAACGCCACGACGCTTCGTCCAAACTCCATCGACCAGCTAATTTTCTCGAGAATCCTGGGAACCGTCCATCCAGGACCCGATCCCAGGTCTCCATTATTCCTGCTGCCAAACACACGGTTCGACAGACGAAAATGCGAAAGCCAAAGCCCATGAGCACCGCCTCTCGAAGAATAAAAGTCCCGTTGATCAACCCTATGATCCCCGGAATAAGAATTGCATATCCTCTGGGGTGAGCTTTTCCAGCGCCTCCCCTTGGTCTTTGTTGATTGTGCCATTGATCATGTTCGCTTTCTTTTCTTGGAGCATGACGATTCGGGACTCCACTGAATCTTCGATGCATAGCCGCGTGATAACGCACGGTCGGCGCTGACCGATTCGGTGGCATCGATCGGCGCTTTGCCATTCCGCTGCAGGATTCCACCACCTAGAACTGTCAGTATCTAAGCACGCGTTGCTCCTCGGGGTTTGGGGTCATACGGATCAACGATAAAAACCCTTGAAGCCTCAGTCAGGTTCAGGGCCACGCCACCTGCTTTAAGTGAAACGAGGAAAACCTCGACATTTACATTGTTCATAAAATAGTCGATCGACTTCTGGCGCTGAGAGGGTGTCATGGTTCCATCAAGCATAACCGTGTTGAAACCAGCCCGGCGTAGGCGCCATTCTACCAACTGCAACATCGAAGTGAACTGGGAGAAAACGATGGACTTGAGTGTCTGCTTTTTGCTCCGCAGTTTGTAGAGCTCGTAGACGAGCATCTCAATCTTCGTGGACGAAGTCCAATCCTCCATTCGTATTCGGTTGACAATCGAGTTCTTCTTGATATGCTCTTCGTGCTGCTCCATATCCGGCTGCTCCAGGTCGATTGAGAGAGGGATGTGACACCGAGGGCAGTCAACGACGGAATCTTCGTCGAAGGATCGAATGTAGTCCTTGACACAACGCCGACAAAAGTCGTGATGGCACCGCGATCGGATTGCTTCTTCCGCAGGCTCATCGCAAATACTGCAAACAAGAACGTTTTGCCCACCTTCCGCATGTTTCTTCAGAATCAGATCCGGATGGTTGGCGACTTGCCGCATTTGCATGATGAGCCCAAAAATATTGGCGTAGTTATTCAACATAACACCACGGCTCACATAGGTATCGAACTGTCTGGAGGAGTTTGTCATGATACTCTTAGAGAAATCACGTTCAATTTCTCCGAAAAATTCATTATGTAGAATCACCCTAGAGGGGGTCAGTACAGGGAACCACTCATCCATACTGTTTTTCAGAGGCACTGACCGCTTTGGTGGAAGCTCCATTGAAGCTGTATGATCTCGTTTCACTCGCCGCAGCATAATTCTATCGGTAATGAGGCGTAACTTGGCCAAAGCATCCTTCCGCGCCTCGGGGTTGTTTCGCTCGGTAACTAGGGATGTTAGTGCGATTTTGACAATTGGTGCTAATCATGCACCTACTTGGGTTGAGTATCTCCTGATTGAAGACCGACACATGACTAAATCCACTACAACGGCTGTCAGAACAGGATTCAGGAGGATAGACTGGTACGGTATACCTGTGTCTGCATTTCGTGCATCGTTTCTCGGCGTCCTGTGACCAATGAAGCTCCTGGCACTTGCATTGCTTACAGAAATAGCATGCAAAAGGGCGGATTTCGAGGAAGCGTAGAAGAGAAAAGAATTCTCCGATTCTGTTCTGGACAGGAGTGCCGGAGAGGCACCACTTGTAGTTCGATTTAAGTGCGAAACAGGCACGGGCAACACTCGTCGTACGTTGCTGCTGACATCAGTATAATCCTACCCAGAATGTACCAGATGAGGCGATACCTTGATACTGTGAGCTTCATCTAGGATGAGTCTATGAAAGTGTATCGAATGTATGACGCCTCAGAAACGTTAGAAAACAGAGCATTGAGATGTATCAAAGGAAAACCTACTATCTTCCTTAACAATCCCGTCGTTGCGGTTCCAGCCCTTCCACTCTTTTCGATGAATGGACTCTAGGCCAGAGTCTATTAAACGTTAGACATCGAGGTGGAAGGGGTTCGAAGGGGAAGCGGGTTCCATACAGGAGATCATGATGACATCGTACTTTTGCAGATCTTTCTTGGAGAGGTTTTTCACTTTGGAGTTAGAGTTATGGTAAACAAGGACTTTGAGTTGCCCGCTTGTATAATCCTGTATCATAAGGTTAGAGGACGGGATTATCAGTATGCTGTCAGATTTAACGAACCTTGATCTCTGATTGCCACTGCATTAGAGCAACTGGCGGGACTACAACTAAGGACGGCCTGCCCGCGGGATAATCGGACATAAGGAGCGACACTGCTTGGATTGTCTTGCCCATACCCATCTCATCGCCTAATAGTCCGCCTTTGTACTGGGTTTGCTCTTGTCTTGTCATCCAATTCAGGCCTTCGAGCTGAAACGGTTTCAAGATCCTAGATATGCCTGGAGGCTGCGCTGCCGGAACAGGTAAGATGGGAGGGTCATTTTTCAGGTCGTCCCACATAGTAATAATACTCGGATGCTGTCTTTCGAGTTTTTGCCGCTCTTTCAAGGCCTAAGTAGAGTCAGTCAAGTGTGGATCCATATAATTGCGGCGCACTTACACGAAAGCTCATCCCTGCCGCGAGCCCGCCTGCCACGGCGGGTCTAGAGAAAAGCCTTCGCGGCCGGGTTCTCCCATTCCTCTCGTTATTGATCCGTGAGGCCCTCTGCACAATCAACGGTTCTTCCTCGCTCAAACTGGAAACCGAATCGCTTGTTTCTGAGCCCTCTTGATAAGCAGCATCTTCACTACTTCTATCAGACTCGTCATCCATCAAGTCGTCGCTATCAAGGATGACGCGCCTCTTTGTCGAGCGAAGAGAGGCCCTGGAGTTCTTTTGACGAGCCGGTCGCTCCAAGACATCTTCATAGATATCATCGTCCTCAATTCCCATAAAACTACCGTCGTTATCCGTCAAACTTCTATCCATAGCAGGATCGTCTGAAGTCTTCCGGCGCTTTGGTAGATTCTGTCCATATTCCTGCATCTGCAAGTTTCTAGCCAGAGCCGCATCCGCGCTCTCATACGTAAGATAATCATCTGTATCTGTTGCTAAGTGTCTCTTCAATCCCTTTCGGCTACCCAATGACATCGCACTTGAACGCAGTTCCCGGGCTCGAGCAGATGCACTGACTCTCCCCTTCGGTCGACCTATATCTGACTCGGCGGGAGTAGCAACAACACTGGTTGCTGGGGTATCGTATCCAGTTATCCCATCAGCAGATGTGTCCTCAGCCGCAATAGAAGAAGAGGCAGAACGATGTGAGGCCGGTTTCCCTAGCGGGATGGCGACTTCAAGCCTTGGCAGCCCCAGGTCCGCCGCCTGCTTCGGAACTTTCGAAGACATCAACTCGTCCTCGCTATCGGCAATCTCCTGTTCGCTCTTAGTTTTCTCGGTTTTCGATGCGGAGGGAGTCTGGGCTAATCTCAATGATTTGCGTCTTGCTGAGGACGAAGGGAGTGGATCTAAATGTCCAGTCCAATTGTCAGTTTTTGTGCTTCGAATTAATACGCAGTAATTGCCGGTAAGGCTGGTCAGAGAATTGGAGAGAATTGAGTATCTTACCGGCGAAAGCGCCAGACCCCTGCTTCGTTACGGACTTCTTTCTCACCATGATGGGTGTCTGAATCTCACAGAACCCGCCGACGAGAGGGAGACACTCTGAAATGGGATGTGAAATGCAAAGTTTCTGTCAGGGACGATGGGCGATTTGTGGAATTAAGGCTCCCTTTCAACTCGCCAGGCACCTCCAACCTCAACTCTGAAAGATGGTTGGTGACGGGGGATTGCGTTAATAATCAAGACTCCAAGTTCGGGAAAAGGAGAAAAGTTTTCCATGGATTATGAACAGTTCCTTGTTGTCGCTGCCAAGGAACACGGTTTAGGCACCGGGAATCTTCACTTCGTTCACCTGTTCCCATCTCCCGAGGGTGTTGCTGGAGCCTGCACATCCCCGAAAACACGAGGTCGGGTGGCAGCCAAGTTTCTCGCGTTAAGTGGAACGCGAAATCACCACGAGTCCTGTGACTTGAGCGACCATATCGTCCACACCCATTTCCAGCTCTCCATCCCTTTCTAAATACTTTGAAAGCGTCGAGCTTGCAATAATGTATGAGACAGCTTTCTATATAATTTGTGGTTCTGTTACTCCGTACTGATCGCTCTCAGGGCAAATCGAAGGCAAACAAGGAACCAGATTAGGGGCCCGTATGTCACTTTCGAGGCTTATCTGCGACGGCTAACTGACAACCACCAAGGCATTCTGCGCTCACGGACTTCTTGGCTGTAGGTTATTGGCACTCGATTCGATAAGTTCATCGTCACTTACGCTTAACAATTCTAGTCCAACAACATCTCTGCTGCTCAGATTCACGAGGACTATCAACGTAGATTGAGAGAAGCGGAGACCCAGGCCAATGCAGAACAACAGGGGGACGCAGAACCAGAACACGCTGCTGACAATGATGAGTATGAAGATGACGCCGGGGAGAGACCCGATGAGAGGAGGAAACGCAAACGGAAGGAGGCAGCTACCCTGGCGAAAATCAAGCAAAGTAAAGAGTTTGCTCGCCGCAAGGCTCGTCGCATTGGTGAGCCTGATGACGACGATGATTTTATCGCGAGGGAGATGATGCGTGAGCGCTCCCGGCCGTTACCGGGCCAGCTGGAAAACTGCGAGATTTGTAGCAAGCGCTTCACAGTCACACCATACAGTAAGACAGGGCCGAATGGGGGTCTTCTTTGCGCAAAATGCTCCAAGGAGCTTGCAGACAAAGAGAAGAAATCGGAGCCCAAGAAGAGGGGACCAAGGACCAGCCGTCGTCAGAATCAAAGTGATCTCCTTGATGGAATTGTTCAGGACGGTGCACTAAGTTTGGTCGAGATGTGTACAAAGGTCTATAGGCTTTCCTCCCCACGAGATGTTGGCATGCTAATTATCTCCAGAAAGTCGCCGACAATATCAATGATATTGAAGAGTTTGGGGATTTGCCATGGCAGCTCTTACGCCGTCTTAGCCAGATCTTGTCAAAAAGGCGAGCTTTGACACCCAGAACGTTGAACCTGTTCCTTCGACCGAATCTAGATTTCATTGACATATATGACTCGGGCAGTACGTTTAACGCGATCTCAGTCAGCGACCTTATTTGCAACCTTGTACAGTCTGCTGATTTGGTTTTCTAGAGCTCGAGACGGACGATTTCCAAAAGATCTTCACGTTCATGCCTGCTCTGACTCATGTCAATCTTCGGTTTGCCGGGCAGCTGAAAGATCGAGTTATAGACTACATACTTGACCGGAACCTCAAGATCAAGCATTTGCAACTGGATGCTGCGAATCTTGTGTCAGACACACGCTGGCGACAAGTATTTCAGAAGCTTGGCAGCCAACTCGAGACTCTAAGGCTTTCGAATTTGGACTTTTCTCTTGACGATGACACTGTTGAAGTCATGTCTCGATCTTGCTTGGGGCTTCGGCGTTTGAAACTCGCTCACTGCTGGAAAATGTCTGATCGCTCTCTTCAGGCAATCTCTTCCCTACAGTCACTTGAGCAATTATCACTGCAGTTGATATCGGAAACGAAGACGGAGAATCTCCTTGAACTGGTGTCAAGTCTTGGTTCAGGTCTGCGAACGTTATCCTTGCAAGGATTCCCACTTGCTGACGACAGACTACTTGAGGTGATACATGACAACTGCAAGGTATTGTCAAAACTTAGATTTTCCGATAATTCTCATTGTACCGATCGAGGATTTGTCAAACTCTTCGAGAATTGGTCCAATCCTCCATTGGAGTTCGCGGACTTTTCTTCAACCAGAGATGTGGATAATTCGAACCCCGATGGTCCTACCGATGCTATTGGTCTTGCATCCAATGGGTTCAATGCTCTTATGCGTCACTCTGGTTCCATGATCCGGAAACTTCGCATTGCTTCGTGCCGTCACATTTCTTACGCGACTTTTGAAGAAGTGTTTGGACAGGGCAAGAGTTACCCTCACCTGAGAGAACTGGATGTCTCGTTTCATACCGTCATGGATGACTATCTTGTGGGCCGTATTTTCAGATGCTGCCCTGCAATCCAAAAGGTTGTTGCTTTTGCGTGCTTCAACGTGCGAGACGCTCGAGTTCCCAAGGGAGTCGCATTGATTGGGGGGCTACGCGCCCAAGACCCGATTCTTGTCCAAATCTAACGTTAATCCCAAATTCCCGAGGTGTCTCTTGGATCTATGTACTGAAGTTTCGTTCTTATCGACATTTCTAGTTGCTTCACGAGGGCATTGTTTGCAGTAACCTGAGACCCATCTCCAGCAGTAGCTTTGATGTAACAACTCGGCTTGAGTTTCAAGATTGAGTTCTCAAAATGTGAATTATTTAGGTAGGTATGCCTTTCTCCAAGCCGTTCGCAAGCCCTGCGCCAAAGCGCCAAGCGTGGCCGCACTCTTCCCAGCGCATTTCCGGCTCAAACCTGGAAACAATCCATGGAGTAGACCTGTAGATCTACGAAAATTCGAACGCTACGAACTCCAAAGCTTAACTCTTCTTGAGGGGGTCAGCAACTTTTCCGTCGCCAGCCAAATTCACGGACTGCCGAATGCTCTCATCGACATGGCGTGAATTCAAGATGAAGCTGTCAACGCAGGAAGAGAATGAATTGTCGAAGCTCGAGGATCAGCACGCCCAATCTCCGGATCCTTGGGGGAATGGGGAGGTGGGCCAATTGTCGATTGTGATTCTCACATGAGCGCCGAGGCAGTTCAGGCACTGCGCGAAATCAGAAACTTGGGATGTGCCTTGGGTGATCAAAAGTCTTGCGCTGTGGTTCTGATTTGGCGGTGTCACTGCGGCCCACAAAGTTTGAAATTGACTTCCAAGGTTCATTGGTCCCATTCCCTCAATTCGGCTTGGACTTGGGAGTGCGAGAGGTGCAGGTGGCCTCCAAGAACCGCAGGAAAGAAAACAATGGCCTCAAAATGGTCCAAAAGACTTCACGGACCAACGATGTCAGAAAAGAGAGACAAAAATGTAAGACCCTGTGAAGTCAAGAAGAATAGTGGCCCAGCTCGAGCTGAGCCACCAAAGAGACCTTTTTAAAGTCAAGACAAAGTTAGCTCCGCTTCCCCTGAACAGGAGCTTGGTTTCAAGGCACTGTCAACAGTGGCGAACAGCCAATGCAGGATTTTTCAATAGTGAACGCGAAGAACCCTAAATAAACTCGGGTCTCCAAGATTGGGGCCCCTTTTTGACCAGTTTCACCCTCCTTGATCAGGTTTGCTCGGCGATCCTTCGAGGCGTGTCGGCGGCCCGACCGAGCGTTTTTGGACGCTTCTCGCCCCTCGAGGGCTGAGGGCGTTGTCTCATCGCGATGCTCCCTGGAGGCGCCGTGGATCGAGAGTCCAAGATCTCGAGCGCGAGCGATGTGGAGAAGAGTTAGGATGATTCCAGTGTCAAATTCTCGAACCTGGAACTGGAAGTTCCAGAGTGAGAGTGAAAAGGTTGATATGCCGATGATCATGAAGATCGTAACAAGACTCATCACCATGGTCTCCCGTCCTCGCTCCTCGTCCCTGGGCCAGAGCAGGCACCCCATCGTTCTGGAGTTTAAAAAAACATCAGAAGACTTTGTGTGCAGAGAATGTTCTGACGGTTCAGAAAGAAGAGGCGGGTGGCTCCAAATGCTTCTGTCTTTGTCTTGATCAGGTCCCACTCGCTGTTCCAGGCTCACGGCCCAAGAGGCTCCCGACTTGGACGCCCTGGGCGCTGTTTTCTTCTTTCCTCTTCGAGAACCTCCAGGGTGGCTTCTCTGCTCTTCTCCCACGATCTGGCATGGTGAGTCCAGAATTGTTGCTTTCTTGCTCTCCGTAGAAACACATGTGCCCTCCTGCCGGCTACAGAGCACCATCACCATCAGGAAGAGATATTCCTGACCGACTGCTCCTCTGCCCACCCGACGGACGCTTTTTTTTTCTAAATTTGGGACTAGTGCAGCAGCTCCACCAGGGACTGAACAACATCAATCCATCCATCCCCATTCCAGGGCCCGCCTCTCCAAGTCACTTCTCTGTCTTTCGGTGCTCTCTTGTCTCGCATGATTTGTTCTTCTTCATCCCACCTCCCTTCGTCGCCCTTCGATAGTACATATTGGTCTTATTCTTATTATTGATTTCTCAAGCTGTGTGTCTTTCTTCGCACGCTTATATTCTTTTCCTCTCTCTGGCTTCAGCCTCTTCATCTTAATTTTCTCTTTCTCTGTGTCTTCTTGCCCGCGCCCGAAACCCCCTCCGCCAACGGCACCCTCGTCTTGCCTCTTTCCTGGGCCTATTCTTCGTTCCTTTCCTCAGCAGGTCTCTCGGATTATCCTGGCGACGAGGTTTACAAAACCTAATATTTAATTCTTCAAGCTCCGCTACCTGGTGGTATGTGATCGCTTCGGGCAGGAAGCATCAACAGCATTGTATCGCGAAGCAGGATTGCCCTCCTGACCTTTTCATCAATCGCATTCCCATCAATCACCTCGTGTTTATCGCGCCGCCTTCTCATCTCACCACCCCGCTGCTGTTTCCCCGTTTGAGACCCCCGCTCCATTCCTCAGCGCCCTGAAAATACACACCCCACCCGAGCTGGAATTCGGGTGAACTGAGGCGTCCAGACATCGGCCAAATCATACCCAGGCTACCTTTCAACCCCGTTGGATTCATCGTTGATGGGAAGCTACTAGCGCGAGTGGGGAATTTATTGGCACTATCACAGCCACAAGAGACCTGGTATCGCCCACCGTTTTTCGTCTTCGGAACTCGTCCCAGTTACCGTGACCGCTGCATCGATTCCAGATGCCGATCAAACTCCCCAAAGGTTTCGCTCGACGTAAATCGTCAGGAAATGCTCTTGAGGAGGTGGAAAATCCCCCTCAATCGTCATTCCGTGTCTTCGAACGCCCATCTGCTGAAAGGAAATCTTTCAGTGATGGCAACTTTGTAACACAAAGACCCGGAGATGGACGCCCCTCATACTCCCCTCAAGAAGAGGATGACAATATTTTCGCCGGGTCTAATGGCCCTCCCTTCAGAAATCTGTACGAACATCGCTTGATAACGCAGCTTTTAGCGGAGAGTGAGCAATCGCGCTAACCGTTCGATTAGTACTGGAGGAAATTCATTTGACGGCCCACCTGCTCGGTTCAGCTCTTCAACACGCCGCTCCACTGACCAACAGACCCAATTTGACGCTCAGTCTCCGCACTCTCGAAATCTTCACGATATCCCAGCTCCACCCTTTTCTAATGCACTGCGTGCAGCCGGTCGAACCTTCTCTTTCGGCGGAAGGTTCTCGAAAACAGCTGCCCAGGTACCGCCTCAGCCATCACCACCAGATACAGCTCGGAGTAGGACAACTACAGACAGCACGGTGAGCACGACGACGCCGCCCAAGCTTCTGGACACCGAGTTTCAGATTGGTCGAACCGATGACGACTTTGGAAACATGTTTGCCGATATCGGTAAACAGGATAGAGAAGAATCGGCAGGGCATCCGGTAAGTCGTACGGTTCCTAACCCTATCATATGCAAATTGCTAATATCTCAAACAGAATCCTTCCCCACCTCCACCCAAATCAAGCTGGTCGTCGAGAAAAGAGGTAAAAGCGCAGCGGCCCGCGCCCATAAGCACGGATAGATCGAAGGATATAGAGCCGTCCCCGTACTCGTGGGATAGCAGGCACTCGGAGGAGGGCCTCCTAAACGTTGTTGATTCGCCTCAGGAAGCCTCTCCTGCGTTCCAGGGTATTCCCACAAACTCGACTCTACCCCCTCTTGGAGCCCGACGGAAATCTTTACCGCTGTCCAACGCTGTGCCTGTCAATACAACTTCCCATCGCTCTTTAGAGAAGCCTAAAAATGTAGCCGACAAGGGATTAAGGAGAAGCGTATTATTTTCCGCGAAGCCGGACACCACCACCATCGAAGATGAGGATGCCAAGCTAGTAACAGCGTCCCTCAATTCGAACAAGAGGGCTTCTCAAGCTCCAGTTTCCAATGGTCGTCGAAATCATGAAGCAGATGATGATGTTCCCCTGTTCGGCCCGGAGAGCACAATCAAGCCTGTCTTCGAGCGACGGGGATCAACCGATGACGGTATCGATTCTTCTATTGCAGCCCATGCACGATTAGCTGCAGAGTACGAAAGCAAACCCATACCAGCGATGTCGTCTAACAAAGTCATGACACCGTCTCAATTCGAACATTATCGACAGCAGCAGGAGTTAAAGAGAGAAAACAGGGATGCATCTGACAGCGAAGATTCCGCAGAAAGCGAATTCGATGAAGAGGATGAGGCGGAGAAGAATCGCGAGACGGAGAGACAACGGCGGAAACAGGAAGCTCATATGTCTGTTTATCGACAACAAATGATGAAGGTGACCGGGCAACAGTCTCCTTCTCCATCCCTCCGCCCAGAACTGGACCGAGCCAGTAATAGTGCGCCGAACTTGGCGACACTCTCATTACAGCCCAGTAATCCAGCCGGGAGCGGGAAAAGCAGCGAAGGTGACGACGATGAGGAGATTCCACTCGGCATTCTGGCAGCTCACGGATTCCCCAACAAAAATCGGCCACCGAGTCGCTTGATGTCAACCAACTCTATGCAGAATCTACGTGCCTCATTCCAACAGCCGTACCTGGGGACCGCAAGTTCGGATGCTGGTGGAAATCGGAGCAGCTTGCCTGTCTTCGCCAGAAATCTCCCTCAAGATCCCTATTTTGGAGCAAGCTTGGTGAATACCTCGAACAGAGAATCACTAGCGCTAGGTGGAGGTGGAGGCTCTGTATATGGTGGCCCTTCCGCTGCTACAGGGTCATCCCCCGCCCTTCCACCAGGGGGGCTGGTAGGTGTCATTGCTACTGAAGAGCGAGCCCGGGCCATGCGAAGGGGGAGTCCGAACACTCAAGCTTTGTATGACCCTCAGCTCGGGATTCAGGGCCCAACTGGGAACATGGGTAGCATCCCTCGGCCGCAGACAATGTTCAATATGCACTCGCTCAATGGAACAAACGCTCCAGCACCGATGACCGCCGCTGAACAAGCTCAGTTACAGTTGTCCCAGCAGATGGGACATATGATGCAGATGCAAATGCAGTGGATGCAGCAAATGATTCAACTACAGGGTGGACAAGCTTCTCCGCAATTTGGGCCGCTCGGGAATCCCCAGCTACCCTTCTTTGCGAACTCCAATACGAAACCGCCCTCCATACCCTCCGCCGATGGAGCATTTCCCAATGCTCCTCCCGGTCACATGGCAAACCAGAGGACGCTCAGCATGCTTGACCCCAATGCCTCGTCTCGACTGAATAGTCCAGCCGCGCCATTTACCTCTGGTGGTAACAGGCCGAACACACCCGGAGGGAATGGTTACGCCCCCTCACTTGCTCCTTCAGAGCGTAGCAATGTCGGATTAGCGCCTCGCTATAGGCCTGTGTCCACGATGCCGGCCGAGGCTGAGTCCAGCAGTTTTCTTCCCCTACCCAAACCCTGGAACGACGAAAACCGAAGAGCCTCCACTTTATCCCCTTCTTCTCATGCGAGCCCTCCAACCACGTCTATTCGTCCTGTATCGAGCTACGGCAGGACGCTCACCGCCCCTTCCAAGTTAGGGAGTCAGGTTCAAGCCGACGATGAGGACGACGATGAAGGCTGGGCCGAAATGATGAAGAAACGAGAAAAGAAAAGAAACAACTGGAAAGTAAAGAAGGAGTCGTCAAGCTTTGGGGATTTGCTGAATGCAGTACATTAACAAGTGCGAGTAAATATCTCTGATTCCTCTTTTCGGTGCTGCGCTGAGATATTTCCCCTTTTCACGAGTACACAAACACTGTTTTATAATACCTCAAGACACTCATGTCCTTTGGGGTCTGATGCAGACAAAGATATGGATCTGGATCCCAAGTCTTCCTTTCCCCATTTTCTTGGACACCATTTGGTAATCACCAAGTGCTAATATGAAAGATACAGCATGTGTCCTCCAGAGCATCTTTTACCTTTGCATGACACGGCGTTATGTTTACTGAGGGATCATATTGATGTTGATGGGACTAAAGCACAGTTGGTACTTAGAATGTATTTAATAT
This sequence comes from Aspergillus lucknowensis, assembly GCF_044049455.1. Lineage (NCBI taxonomy): Eukaryota > Fungi > Ascomycota > Eurotiomycetes > Eurotiales > Aspergillaceae > Aspergillus > Aspergillus lucknowensis. The sequence continues at coordinate 341,630 of NW_027263567.1, read as the reverse complement.
GAGAACGAGGTGATAATGCAAACAGCGGTTTGGATTCTGGCGACTGTACCGGCCTCGAGATCTATCCAGCTACAGGTGCTCGTACTGCTATATACGCAACCCTTGTAGAGTGTCCTTTGCCTCTTGAATCACATTTGCTACGACTTCGGCAGCCGGAAGCTTTTTGTCCACAAGGCCAACCCCTGTGCCAGCATACGTTGTTAATCTGGCATTTGGGCCCCATCCCGCGTCGCCCTTCTTCAGCTCTTCCTGGTAAAGCGCCCTATTCTCCTCGTCGCTCATGCCTCCGTTCACAGCGTCGATATAGCTCCGATTTATAATACCGCGCCCGTCATATCGTGCAGGCCAGCTCAATATTCCTCTCACCCGGTCATACACGGTGGAGCGAACGGTGCTGATCCCGCCATCAGATGCACGAGGTACCTCAGCCTGATACCCAGAGGCAATTGCTGCCTCAGATGATGCGAGAAACCGAGTCCCCATCACCGCTCCTGAGGCCCCCAGAGCAAGAGATGCAGCCATTCCCCTCCCATCAACGATACCTCCAGCCGCGAGAAGGGGGATGCCAGCTTTGACATTTCGCCTAGCGAGGGCATCCTTCACCTCCGGTACTAACGTGATGATAGACGCCGACCGAGCCAGGCCGTGGCCACCTGCATCCGACCCCTGTACGACCAAGACATCCGGATCCAGAGCTTCTGCAACGGCAACCGCCTCCGCCACCGTGCCCACCTGCACCCAGATCTTGGTCTTACCATGGGTCACGGCACGTACCTGTTCAGCCCAGGGGAGGTCATCGGGTATGGAGTTTGGGCCGAAGAACAAGACAGCACACGGCCGATATTTTTCAATTGCAGCTATAGACTTGGTGAGGTCGGCGCCCCAGTTCAGGAAGCCCACTCCGATTGGAAGGATGCCGGTGCTGGCGTATACTTGTCGGGTGCGGAAGGTGGATTGCTTGATGAGTTGGACCGCTTGTTCGAGCTTGCTTTCTAAGCCTGAGACGTCATATCCGCCGGCGAGGAAGCCTAGACCACCGGCTTCCGAGACAGAGATGGAGAGCGGTGCCGTAGCGATGTTCAGCATCGGCGCAGACGCCACGAGAGGTGTTTTGGTCCATGGGTAATGGGCTCGTAGGGTTGAGTTTGCGGACATGGTTTTTCTACTGGGGTCGAGCAATAATGAGCTTCGGTAGGTTGCTGAAGAATGGTTCTTCGGCTATGTATCGAACTGTCGGGTATCGGGAACCTTTTTTCCCAGAGATATTTATACAAAGTGTTCGTCGATCGGCTTCCTCGATCGCGTGCGACGCAACATCACGTCATCTATGATAGGCCCGAGGCTAGAAGCCTATCATCTGACCTCTAGCTCCTGTTCATCTGTGATTGTGGGGAGGAGATTGTGAATGTTGAATTAACTAGGTTCGTGATCGGGCGCCTTCACTGAGAGGCGAAAGCTCAGTCACGTGCTTAAACTTCTCAAGGATATGAATCTTTCCAACGCTCTCTCGATATTCCTTTCTTGTCTCTCCCACCTTTCAAACTCGTCTCTTTCTATCCCTTCTTACGTCTCCCGTCGAGCTTCAGCGCTGCAGTTCAAGAGCTTGGAGCATATTTCTCCCCACTCGTTTCTATCAATACGTTCATCCTTATCATCAGTCTGCTCCCATATCGCCTTTTACTTGGACTCACTGGAACTCTGCGTGGCCTGGCCGGCTTCAAGTTGCTGGATAATATTCTTTCGTCTGGTCGAGCGTATTGAGGCCTCATCGGTTGGATACTCGTTGAAGAAAATTAAAGAAGAGTCTTTTCTTGGATATCAAATCGCGGCTTGAGAGCAACACTTCGCGTTTGTGCCTTTGGTATTGCAACTATCTTGTTGCTCGACTTCTGGCCTATTGGCACCTTCGAGATTAATTTTCAATTCCGCAAGTTTATTTGAGTCAAGATGAACGCACCTGACAGGTAAGAATATACGTCTCAGCTCTCCAGCCTGTGCCTTCCCTTTGCATCTTTTCTTTGAAGTGTTTGTAGCTTTATTCCTGCATGTATGGTCCAGCAATGAAAGTTGCAGATGCTGGCTGGCGGGACTCTATTCACCTGAGCTGGAAAGGTTGCGAGCATCCCCTTTTGCTTCTTACTCTCCGGTGTTTGTGGCCGCACATCTGGTTTCTGGCTGGACAACTCGTCCCCTCTCAGCTTTTCCCTTTCGCCCTTCTTCTCTGGCTCTGTTCTGCTTCTTTTCAACTCAAACTCCCGCCAGTTCTTCCTGCCTCCCTGTATCCCTGTCTCGTGGTTCCCCTCGTTTTCCCAAATTTCAGCACAATGTTTCCCGTCAAGGACCATAGAGAGTACATCTTCCCTATGGAAACTGTCTTCGCTCGACTGATCAACGGCAACTCCACCCGTGGTGGCTGTCAGTCCACTGTCAATGTTTCCCATGACCAGCAACCCAGGTCGGCTTATTCGCATTCCATTTCGTTATATACCTCTTGATCGCAAGCATGGCATTTTATATCGTTGGTGCATCTTGCTAACCTGTCCTGATCTGCAGATACGAATCGTTTGTCCTCGCTAATGGCGAAAACAAGGTCGAAATGGAAATTGATACCCGTATGTCTCTGACCTATTTATGGACACAGCAGCACTTCTGACTCCTCTAGGTATTCCCTCGTCTGCCATTTTCACCTTCAACAAGGAGGATCACACTCTGGGCAACATGATCCGCTCCCGCCTCCTGCAGAGCTCTCATGTCCTTTTCGCTGCCTACAAGGTATATAGTTTCTTCTCTTTGCTTTGACTTCTGGGTAATGGCTGGCGACTTATATGTGTGTTAGGTTCCTCACCCACTTGTTCCCCAGTTCATACTCCGTGTCCAGACGGATGGTGAGATTACTCCGAAGGACGCTGTTATCACCGCATGCCATGAGCTAGTTCGTGACCTGGGGATACTCTCTCGTGAGTTCACCAAGGAATATGAGCTGCGTAAGATGGTTGGAGCTACCCAACAGCAACAGAATGGTGCCTCGGACGGAATTTAGTCGGCGCCACTGTCCTATGATTCGTGGAAAGCTGTCTACTTGGGCGGCTCTTTCTGGGCTTAGTTGTACGCAGCTGGTTCTGTGTGTCCTACATACTCGCATGTACTCTACGATGGCTTTATCTTGCAATAGGTCGGGCGAATGCTTTTCGTGGTGTTATTCTCAACGCCTACGGCCACCATGGTTGAATGATCGCCTGTATCGGCTCTAATGACATGAAATCTCATGTATATTGCGACGTACTTGGCAGAGGATAACTTATTAGTAGGCTAAGACTCCTCACCTTGGAACTAGAGTCAAGTCTGTATCCATTTGCTGACTCAGCGGCCCATTCTGGTTAGCGTGGCTGCGTGTCCCTGATTTGGGTCCACGAGGAACCCGCTGCCGTCACCAAAAGCTCCTGAGCAGTCGTCGTTGCCTGCCCACCTCTCTCCGCGAACTGCGCCCCTTTTGTCCGTCCATTGTTTTGTTTCTTGCTCTTGTTTTTGTAGTTTTCCTATTATTCTGATGCATCTGCGTCCTTTCTGATGTACTCATCGTCGAATACCTTCCTGGGTGGTGCGAATAGCGCCCGCCCTGGACAGCAGCCTTACTTACAGCAACAACCCTCATACTCGCAATTCCCCGCGGGCCAGCAACAACCTCAACCTCAACAGACCGGATTCGCTCCTCAACCTACCGGATATGGATCTCAGGTATCGGCGTTCGGAGGACCCCAGTTGCAACCGCAGCCAACGGGTTTTCCAGCTGGGCAGCTTCAATCTCAGTATACCGGTTTCCCCGGAGCGTCAGCACAGCAAGCACCGCAACAGCCGCATCCAACCGGCTTCCCCCCGGCGTCCCAGCAACCTCAGTATGGCGGATTAGCCCCCCAAAGCCAGCCTCCGCAGATTCAGGTTTCTCCCAGCACAAATCTTCCGCTCCGAACTGGAGCGCAGACATCCTCCGAGATAGCGAATTCTTTCCAGGACGGCTCTGGCGCTGCCCCGACGCCGCCGCCAAAATCTTCCGGTGGAAGGATTCCCAATATCCGACTATCGTTCATTACAGCGCAGGATCAAGCGAAGTTTGAGCAGCTATTCAAGTCCGCTGTTGGGGATAGTCAGGCAATGTCTGGTTAGTTGGACTCACAAGACTCAGATATTGGCCGCTGGGGCGTTTTCCTGACGCGCAATTATCTTGTAGGCGACAAAGCAAAAGAGCTTCTACTCCGATCGAAGCTGTCCGGAAGCGACCTGTCGAAGATCTGGTGAGCTTAATGGAACGCTCCTTTCTATATCGATGCGAGGCTTACACAACCTAGGGTGTTGTCTGATACCACCAAATCTGGGCAGCTATTGTTTCCTGAATTCGCCTTAGCCATGTACCTCTGTAACCTTCGAATCACGGGGAGGGATATACCGAATGCGCTTCCGGAAACGATTAGGAACGAGGTTTCGAGTATGGTGGACATCATATCGTTTCAGGTACCAGACACGCAGCCAGCACCGGCCCCAAGGACAAATGCGCCTAGCTTTGATGCGCCGTTACTCGAGAATAAATCGGCTCCGCCAGCCCCCCAGCAGCCTCAACCGCAGCAGCCTACCAACTCACAACTCCTCTCTCAACTTACTGCGCAGCCCACAGGATTCCCACAGCCCACTGGCTTCCAGTCCGCCAATGTCCCCTTTTCCGGTCCAAACCACGGCCTTGCGCCACAGGCGACCGGCTTTCCCGGACAAGGCCCACAGCAAAACCTACAGCCTCCTCAAATCGGGCTCTTGAGCAACCCTCAGGCAACTGGCTATAGCGGTCCTCGCCCCCCATTGCCACCTATGCCCACAGGGTTCGGGTCGAACCTCAGCCCCTCACAGACTGGGGGTTTGGTTGCGCAGCCCACTGGGATCCCCGGTCAATGGGGTTTTGTCAACGCTCCCGCATCTGGGTTGCCTAACATCGATGCCTTGAAACAACAGCTGATGCCCCAGCCGGGCCGTGAAGGAGGATTTTCCACTGCCGGTCTCTCTGGAAACGCACACATTCCGTGGGCTATCACGAAGGAAGAGAAGCATATATATGATGAGCTTTTCCGGGCGTGGGATGGTCTACGTAAGGGGTTCATTGGTGGGGATACTGCCATTGAGATCATGGGCCAAAGTGGCCTAGAAAGGAAAGATCTAGAGGCGGTTTGGACACTTGCGGACCCCCATAACCGTGGACGCCTCAACATGGATGAGTTTGCCGTTGCCATGCATTTGATCTATAGAAAGCTCAACGGCTACCCCGTCCCCACTCGTCTACCGCCGGAACTCATCCCTCCGTCCACGAGAAACTTGAATGATTCAATTGGGACTATTAAATCAATGCTGTCCCAGGATGCTGAACATCGCAAAGCCACTGGTGCATTCTTACAACCACAGAAGACGGGAGTGAGCTACCTCAAGGACCATTCTTTCCGTGGGGGCGCAGTGTCCCCGGGATTTGGGCGTAAAGATGCAACGCTGTTCAAAAACAATGACGATGCTGCCGCCGGTTACCGATCTAGTGCACGTCGTCGCGTTGGGAACAACGGCCGTACCCCCTCTCCAGCTGTTTCACAGGCTTCTGAGGAGGAGTTGTCCCTTGAACAACTAAAGAAGAAGATCCGTGAAACTCAGATCATGTTGGATGCGGTCGACTTCGAAGATGAGAATCGTGCGGAGGAAGAGGATGCGCTTGATAGACGCGACCGTCGGGAGGCGGAAAGTCTCATGGACAGGATTCGACGTGTGCAGGACGACATCGATACTCATCCCAATGCATCACTGAGAAATCTTGACACTGGGGCTGAGCGAAGAACTCTGCGCCGCCAGCTACAGGCTTATGAAGACCAGGTACCACAGGTGGCCTCCGAAGTTCGGCGTGTCGAACGGGAGATCGCTGAGGCTAGGCTTGAGCTGTTCCGCTTGCAAGACGCCAAGGCCCATCCCAATAGCGCTCTGAACATCGTTGGTACTGGACCTGGTGGTGCGGTTACGGAATCCGATCGGATCAAGGCTCGTGCTCGAGCTAGGATGCAAGCTCGCGCTGCTGAGCTGGCTGGAAGGCCGGCTCCATCCACCCAAAATGATGAGGAAGCTGCAACTCGACGTCTGGAAGGAGAGAATGCTAAGGTTAAGGCGGAAAGGGAAAAGAACGATTCAATGACACGTGACGTGGAGGATAGTGTGAAGGAGTTTGCCAGAAGCCTAGTGGACAGCCTCAAGGAAGGGACCGAAACGTCTACTCGCGAACATGAACGCCGTCGGTGGGAGGACGCGCTGGGCGTTGAAGACGTCATTCGTGACTTTATCTATGACCTGAACCGCGGCAGTCGTACTGCGTATGTTCGGAAGGAAGAGTGAGTTTCCATCGATCTTGCTTTTAATATACCCTACCTTTTTTCAAACGAGCCTTCCCATATACTGGCTTCTCTGACATCGATAACCACCTCTAGGGATTCTCGAAGAGCATCTCCCCTAGAGCAGCGCACTCGACACGAGTCTCCAGTCCGTAACTTCCCCGCTGCACGTCCGTCTCCACCTCCGTCTGTTGGCTCGACGGGTTCTTTGCCTGGTTCTTTGCCTGGCAATACACATGATGACCGCGTCGCTGCTGCAAGGGAACGCGCGCAAAAGAGAATCGCCGAACGAATGGTGGCTGCTGGTTTGAAGCCCCAGAGTGACGCCACGGAGAGTCTTGTACAGCGTCAGGAGAGAGAAAAGAGAGAGCGGGAGGAACGGCTGAAACGAGCAGAAGAGGAAGATGCTAAACGGGAGCAGGAAAGGCAGCGTCGAATTGCTGAAGAACAACGCCCAACTACGACGCAGGCAGTGAGGCCCGCTGGCAAGAAACCTCCGCCAGCACCACCGTCGCGTAAGGGTCGAACCGACAGTACCGGTCAGGCCGATGCGAAGAGAGCGGCGGAGGAGGCCGCGAAAGCCGAGCAGATGGCGCGTGAGGAAGCCTTGAAGGAGGAGCAGCAGGCACAGGAGGAAGAGACAAAACGTCTTGAGTACGTGAACATCCATTCGCACCTTGTATCTCTTGAGAAAGATTCGCTCACATGTTATTTAGGGCGGAGGCTAAGCAACGTGAGGATGAATTCGAGAAGGAACAGCAGGCACAAGAAGCACGTCTCCGTGCGCTTGAGGAGCAGGTTAAGCAGGGAAAGATCAAGAAGCAAGAAGAGAAACGTCGAAGGGAAGAAGCCAAGAAAGCGGCGCAGGAACAAGAAGCCCGAATCGCCCGCCAACGAGCAGAGTTGGAAGCCGCTAAGGAGAGAGAGCGACAGCTTCAGCTGGAACTTGAAGGCCTAGACGAGAGCTCTTCCGACGAAGAAGGCCCGGTAGATATTTCGACACCCCAGAATAGCACACCTACTCAAAGCCAAGTCCTATCTTCAGCCACCCCTCCAGTTCCTCCGACTCCTGTGGCTGCACCACCCCCACCTCCGCCCCCAGCTTCTGAGCCTGAGGTGATCACCGCTTCCAGCTCTCCGGCAAGCAGTCGGGCGGCACCTGCTAGCCTGGGTCCGGAGACTGAATCCAAGAATCCCTTTTTCAGGAAGAACCTTACGCAACCTACGGACCATCCGGCCACCATACCGTCCGAAATTCCTCAAGCTGCTGCTGCCCCCAAGGCTGACAGCCAGTCCACCAATCCATTCCACCGTCTAACTCAGCAGCAACACCAGGAACCGATCCAAGCATCTTTCACAGGATCTGCGCCGCTGGCACGCAAAACTCGGGCTCGCCCGGAGGCCGATGATGACTGGTCTGCAGCCGGGTCTGATTTCGAGTCGTCGGATGACGAAGATGATCGCGCGGGAGGTGGAAGTGCGAAACAACTCGCAAGCATCCTCTTCGGCACCATGGCTCCTCCACGGCCTTTGAGTGCGATGGACAATCAGTCTCCGTCCAAATCTTCCACTCCGGTGCAAGATAGTCCTGCGGCCCCGCCACTTCCTCCAATTCCAGTCGAGACTGAGCAAGCTGTTCCCCTTCATAGTGGAGCTCCTCCGCCACCACCACCACCTCCGGCCGCTGCAGCCCCAGCGCCCGGTATCGAATCGCTGACTGGTACCCCGCCGCCTCCGCCGCCCCCGCCTGTGGCAGCACCACCTGCACCCCCACCTCCGGGGCCTCCTCCGCCTCCGGGGCCTCCCCCACCACCTGGCCCACCTCCCGCGGCGGCATCAGCGGGAGCCGGCGATAGGAGTGCTTTGCTCGCGTCGATCCAGAGAGGCAAAGGGCTTAGGAAGGTTCAGACCAACGATCGGAGCACTAGTGCTACTGCAGGCCGAGTGTTGGACTAAGTCTTGATCCTGCTTCTCTTTTGGTTAGCTTGCGTACTTCCCCGAACTTCTTGTCCAACTTTGGAGTCGATGTGTACGGCCCACAGCTACATCATGTATAGCCGTTAGTCTTTCTGTTAGCTTGTGCCTTAACTCACAATGTCCTGTCATCTTATGTACTACGAGGACTGTAGATCTAATCAAGAAGTGCTGATAGAGTACATGTACGTACGACTTACCATCGACGGCGAGGCTGCTTGCGAATAGAGGAGCAGTTTCGCAGGATTGCTCGTTCGCTGTAACCAAAAAAGTTGCGCCAGCTAATATCTACGAGAAAAGCCTAGATACCTTATTCCATGAAGACGAAGAATCATATAATGGAAGGCAGGAAAGGGATCTTAAACAAAAAAGCGTTCATAGCTGACATTTACCCAAAAAGAGAATAATGCACAGCAGGGGAAAAATAGTTTCCCTGATCCCTAGGAGACTATTTCAGCAATGACGTTGCCCAAGGTACTCACACACCAGAGGATGATGAGACCGAAGCCAACCTTGCGGTCCATGCGCCATTTATTCCAAGGGATCACGATTAATAGGCCGACTAGGGTGGCGAGGAGTGTAGCGCCGCTAATGATAAGGACTTTGGAGACGGTGATGTCGTAGGTGATATCAGCGGTAGCCATTGTTTGTGACGTCTTCGCATGCAAGGTCATATATAAACCCCCAACCCCGATTCCGAGGAGGATATTAAGCATGGGACCACCGAAGCAGGCGCTCAGAGCCATGACTGGGTAGCCGAGACGGGCGACGGTGATATTGGCGACGAGGTCGCCGAGGGAATTACCGACGGCGAAGACTGTGAGACCGAGGAGGGAGTCGCTGATGTTGAGGATGACACCGAGGGTTTTGAGAAGGTTGACGACTTCTGTGGCGATGGTTGCGACCCAAAAAATGGCGACTATGAAGCCTAAGAATGCGAGGATTGGGCGCCATGAGCTTGGAGGTTGGCGCCCTGCGCCATCGCCATGGCTCTGGCGAATGCTGATAAGAAGAGCTGCGAGAGATATCAGGGAGAACAGAAGAGCGCATAGTGAAAGAAGTAGGAAGCTGCGTCCTTGTAGGTCTGGGTCGATGGCGGACCACCCGATTAGGGCTACAAATTGGGGACCTACAAAGAGCTGAATATAGACTAGCCAGAGGCACCATTCTCTCGTCGATTGGGCGGATGGGCCAATGGGCTCCTGCACAGCAGGGAGCTCAGAATCGTATCGCCGTCGGTCTCTTTCTGAATGGGTCTTGTTGTTGTGGCCGGGTGTAGTATCTCCCGTGATTGACTCTGCACTCTGAGCCTGGAGAATTGGACTATCCTCTGGTAGGCGCACAATGGGTGTCGGCGACATTGAGTCGTCTATGGAAGTGACTATAACGGGCACAGTGTCTGGCATAGATTCAGGCGGCACAGGATCAACAACAGGAAGTGAGATCGTTAGGAGAAACACGCTTGGCGCCGCGACAATTCCCAAGAGCTTTTCCCAAACTGTCTTGCCCTTCCATCCATCTAGGGTTGGGAAGAGCGTTGAAATAATTGGCTGCAGGCGAGAGCGAGACCGAAGCCACCAGCTCACTGGGGTCATGCGTCGAGTATTCCTGTCAAACGCACTCTCATGAAAAAGAAAACGCTCCGTTGGGTTGGGCGGTGCGGGCAGGCGAACGCTTGTAGGTGGTCCGGGCGATGGAGACCTGGACCGATCCTGGAAGGGTGGAAAGGGAGTGGTAGGGCTGGATACATTATCCTGCGATCCTGGAGGGTATTGGGTTCCCCGAGGAGATACTTGAAGCGGAGAACGTAATTGCAAAGCCGCATCCGAATAATTCGGCGAATGGAAGGTGTCCGAGGGCGCAAGTAGCGCAGAGTTTTCGAGACTGGAGCCTGGGTTTGGACTTGGGCTTGGACTGCGCGAGGAATACGTGCTCGACAAAGGTGAAGCCGTTAACTCCGTGTCACCATTGGGCCCGGTGGTATGCAAGGGCGACATAATGGACCGGCCGTCGACAGAGGGCCTGCTAACGGTTAATCGGGGCTGAGTTGTATCATCAGCGGGGAAAAGGCCAGTGTCCAGTTGCAAGCCCGTAGCATCATTTGCAGACACCGCTCGAGCGCGGTTTGTCCCATAGTCTGGGGACAAGAAATCGTTGGTGCGACCGCTTTGGGGGTGGGACGCTATAGAAATATTGTCCGCGTGCAAACGATGTTCCCGCGCGCTACTTGGAACATCCGAATACCTCTCGAGGCTTATCGAATGGTTCCTATGGTGGCTTCTCGAGCGCTGTAGGGAAGAAAGGACTGATTGAAACTCCAAGGCGCCGACCAAACTTGGTCTAATGGGGTTGAGCGTATTACGTCTCCGTGCGGAAGGTCGATATATGCGCATGTTATCTCGAATCTCCGCAAGATGCCTGTTGCGGGTTTCATCGTCCTCATCGGCGTCCTTCCAAGCCGGCATTTCCGCACTCTCCAAGGCATTGAAATCTTCGACAGTCGCGCCACGGAGAAGGCTAGTCGACTCTGACGCAACTCCAGGATCCTCCTCCTCCACCTCTTCGATATCCAGCTCCTGGTTATCCGGGATATGAAAATGGGATCGTGCGGCCATATTTCTCTCCTGATCCCGACGCCGACGGACAATGTACCAGTGCCACGTCACGACGAGTACAACATAGAAGCAATACAATGCAACCATAGTAGCTGCTTCCCAGACGTGAAGGTGACCGTCCGCTAAGAGAAACATACTGAAACTGATTGCGATCACGAAATATCCAACATCACGAACGAAGCTTCTGCGAGCGACCTTGAATGGACGAACCAGGGCCATTGACCCAGCTACTACAGAAGTTATGAAGCCCGCGGCTCCAATTAGCTCTCCAATGGCCAAGCTTCCACTATTAGATCTCATGGCAGCAAAGGTTGAGAAAACGTCAGGACTTCCATTGCCAAATGCGAGGAAGGTTACTCCGGTCAAGCTCTCGCTGAGTCCAAGAAAGCTGGCTAATGTGCTCAAGTCAATGCACAGGAAATCACTGGCCGCAATCCCAATAGTGCTGAAAAGCAGGGATAACCAGAGCACAATGATGGTGAAGGCTAGTGGTTTTGCGTCCCCAAGCGTGCAATAATAAAACTGAAGGTATGAGAAGAATCCGTCTTCGTGGTCGAGGCAATTTGCGCGGGCAAAGGCGCATTTATCATTGGCATTGCGGACCAAGCGACACTGAAGGACAGTGAATTGATAATTAGCTTTTTGAGAGTCTGAGCTTGCAGGCTGAGGGGGCTACCTCTGGTTTGTTTTCTCGCTTCATGAGCAGATGAACTGAGGGGTTGGAGCGGCCCGGAGGGTGTGAAGCGCCACGCCCTATCTCCAACCCCCAACTGAGGACTGCAAGGGCAGTGAAGATTATGAGAGACAAGTAGAACGGTCTCGCGGAGTACTGACGTTTCCGACGAGCCGAAGCTCGGGGGAGCATGGCCGTCAGTTTCTCGAACATGATGGAGGGTGTGACGAGGGCATCGTGAGCGTCAAGTCCAGGGAGAGGGAAGAATAATAGCCAAGAAACGGTTGACGGATGGATAAGGATAGAGATATTCTCGCCCACCGGGTCTCACAGCCAGCGAAGAAAGCCAAAACAAAGCTGTGGACCGTTGGATGGATGCGAATCGAGTGGCTTTCCCAGATGTGCAGCGAAGTAGTGTGATGTCAGACTCGCAGGCTGTGGAGGCTGTGCAGCCGATACCTTACCATACTGTACTCGACTTACGGATACACCACGCTCCGTATGGTAACATGCATTTGTGGCTAGTAAAGCCACGTGATTGAGTGCCTGAGGTTGCTGTGGCACGGCCGGGCCACACTTTCTTGTTTGTTGACGCCCTTCCCGTTTGTTCCCATCCACTTGAGATCTCATCTTCGACCAACACACCAAGGCCCAACATCGAGCAAGATCATGATTACATCTGATTATAATTGTTGACCGGTCGCTCGCATCTAGTCTTTCTTCTCGACCTTAATTACCCTGCTGCGAACCCATCCGTGTCGCGAGCATTGTGTCTGTCTGCTGAGACATCCCTTACTCTCCTTGTTGCTGTTGGGGAAAGGCCATCCACCATGCCCCGCGTTGCAAAGCACCGCCGCTCAAATGGTGCCTCTACGCCTCAAAAGAACTCACCCTTAAAGTATGAGCCTTCGATATGATGTGTGTGCTTGGAAGCCTCGCTGATGGCTTTGATCAGGATTCCTCTCAACGATGATATCGGCGAAAAGGCGGCCCGCATGGAGGCCAGACAGGCCCGACATGACCGCCAAATGGATCAAATCAAGGCTGCCGTAAAGACACCGATGGCCCCCCGTAGATATACTACCTATGATCGATCGAGCATGAGTCCCTCCACACCTCAGGGCTCAGGTCACCGCAATCGAGATAGTGATGCTCACGGGCGTGGGGTCACTCCGATGAAGCGAGTGCCGATCCTTGCGAACTTTGAAGAATGGATGAAGATGGCGACCGATAACAAGATCAACGCCACAAACTCATGGAATTTTGCGCTTATTGACTATTTCCATGACATGTCCCTCCTGAAGGAAGGTGATAGTGTGAATTTCCAAAAGGCAAGCTGTACGCTTGACGGCTGCGTCAAGATTTACACAAGCAGAGTCGATAGCGTAGCCACGGAGACCGGGAAGCTGTTGAGTGGTTTGGCCGACAGTAGGGACAAAAAAACGCGCGACGCTCAGGCTGAAGGCGAAGGTGCAGAAGATGATGAGGACGAGGGTGAGGATGGTGGCAGCAGGAGGTCACGAAAAAAGGTACGGCGTTCCAGAGTTCCTTTCAACTTTAGATTCCAGCGTGGCTAACGAAAATCCTCTCGTTTCTAGCGCGCTCATGAAGCTACCTTAGCCCCCTCATTTGCCTCCCTCCAGTTGAAGAAGTTCGAACTCGAGTTTTCGGTTGACCCACTGTTCAAGAAAGCGTCTGCAGACTTTGACGAAGGCGGCGCAAAGGGCCTGCTCCTTAATCATCTATCAATTGATGGGCATGGTCGGATCGTGTTCGACAGTAGCGACGACGCTGCAGAGGCCCCCAAAGACGCGGATGATACAAGACCAGAGTCAGAAGCTCCTGAACAGTCCGAACCTATGTCACAACCGCCACCCACAGACCAGGTCCGTGACGATTCATTCGACGCAGGCGTGGAGATCGATATCGCTCCGCTGGCTAGCAAGTTCTTTCCAGATATAGAACGCCTCGAAAACCAAGATATATGCCCTTCCTTAAAGAACTTTGATCTCGGTGATCCGAGTGGCTCCTTGGATATTCCCCTCCTGAAAGCACCTGAAGAGTGGCGCCATGACAGGAGCCACGAGGAAGGCCGTCCGCCCAACGAAACTTCCGGTATTATGCTCGATGATGACAATGCTGTTGGATTTGATGATGATGATGCCAGCTTAACTGGCTTTGATCTTAGTGGTGACGCTGGGTTTGGGGATGGTGGTGAGGCATGGGCTCGCGAGGCCGCTCTAGAGCCTATGCTTAAGGTGCACCGCATGGATCTAGAAGGCGAAGACGCTCGGGACGATGAAGACCTCGATAACGATGATGCTTACGCTATATCTCTTCGCCATCAATCTGATAGCCGGGATCATGAGAACATTCTCAGCTACTTCGACAACGCGTTGCAAAAGAATTGGGCTGGCCCGGAGCACTGGAAAATCCGTCGAATCAAAGAGCATGCTGCTACAAATGCCGCGAGCACGGTACCTAAGCAACGAAAAGAAAAAGAGCCGTTTGAAATCGATTTCTCTGCGCCCCTTGATCCGGCAGTTGCTGAACTTATCTACACACCAGCCAGCTCTAATTCCACGATCTCCCTCCCCAAAACTCAGTGGAAGACAAAAGGCCGTAACCTTCTTCCAGATGATAAGCACTTCAATTCAAAACAGCTGCTTCGTCTCTTCCTCAAGCCTAAGGCGAGAATGGGGTCACGAAAACTGACCGGGCCGCGAAGCTTCAACCAGCGCCGCCAGGAACAATCTTCTGGTAATACCGACATGGATGAAGCCTTCTGGGCGAATCACAAGACTGAGGACAACGCCGATGACGAGCAGGCAGCCCCTGGCGCGTACGATGCCAATTTCTTCGCTGATGATGATGGACTTGCCTTTCCGAATGGCATTGGGTTGGGTGACGATGACGATGACAACCTTCCATTTGCTGATGCTAGGGAAATGCTGTCTCCCGCGCCTGATGGTGTCCCGGGTACGTCAGCTGGGGAAGCAGGTGGAGCCACCGGCCTTGCCGCACTTCTCAACATGGTAGGCGCGACTCCTGGGGGCTCAGCTCTTCAGGGTGGTCCTGGAGGATTTGGCTCACAACTAGTTACGCAAGGGGGTCGTAGAGCACGACCTGACTATGTTGCATACGCACGAGTCGCCAAGAAGGTCGATGTTCGCAGACTCAAACTAGAAATGTGGAAAGGCATGGGAGATCGGTTGATTTCTGAAATGGAATCTGCTCATCAGCCTAGTACCGTGTCCAGCCTCCCTGAAGATGCCCGTGATACTGACGACGACGGCCCGCCCACGCCAACTCCAATGAATAAACGCCCCAGACTTTCTTCGGATTTGGAGGAACGCAAAGACAATGGAACCCTACGATTTACTGACATCATGAACTCTCTCAAGTCGGTTTATGCTCCAGAGACGTTGCGTGACATTAGTACATCGTATGGCTTTATTTGCTTGCTCCACCTGGCGAACGAACAAGGGCTTGTCCTTCAGAACGATGACTGTTCCAGCAGTCTCGGGCCAGGCAGACTTGAGGAGATTTTCGTGAGGAAGGATGCCAACGCCATTGTCGAAGAAGGAGCTGCATGAACCTGAAGCCACTAATCTACGGCTAATTCATGAATGTACAGTTAAATACTTCGATTTCACTATCCTTCGCGTTGGTCTTGGGTGTTATGAGAGGCTATACGAGTGATGTCGTCTGGGTTATTTGGGTTTGCACTTGGAGTTATCTTTCGGGAGTTCGATCGGCGGGTTCGATACAGCGTTCATGGCCTGCTTTTGGCTCTAGTTCATCTCAGGTTTTTGGTTCCAATCATCATGATTACTGTATCCATTCTTCCCATCTTGACTTCTCGGCTCCGCTAAACCCGGAGCACGTAGTCAGACCGTGCTATTAGTAAGTACTCAGTATGATTCAGACACCTAGTTCTCGTAGTTTACTAGAGAGAGTTCAAGTTATCCCTGGCGGAGCCTATTCCTTCGACTGCAAGCAAGCGTTATGTTTTACGAAGCTGACAGCGATATGACGCATGAAATTTCATATGGTTCATGGCTTGCATCCCGGATATAGACATCTCAACTGCCTGAACTTAGTTAAAGAAATGAAAACGGGGTGGATAGGTCCTGATATTGGTTTCGAACTCGACTCGCTCGGTGGTATAACTAAGTAAACATGCAGCATATAGACGTAAAGAATGGAGGGAGGATCGAAACTGCCAGTCTTCGATGATACGGCACGATAGAGAAGAAAGAGAATATTAAGTAATGTATAGCGTACTGGTCGCCCAAGTCCAGTCAGGCTTCCGTTTCCACATGGATATGTACGGGGCACCGTTGAACTCCAGAAAAATACAACATGCGCTGATCCAATTTCGTTCGGGGTTATGTCCGGCTAATGTCATCGAATTCCTTTCCCCATGTCAAGAAGTCCGCGATAGCTTTCTAGTCGAGGTGATGGTTCAACGTACTACTTGCTTACTGGCGGACTCCTTGAGGAAAACTCGGTGTCATTGGGCTAGCATAAGCCCCTGGGATTGGCACGGCCTCGTATGTTCGCTCTCCCGGTGCAGCTGCCATGTGTTCCGTTGGGGGAGATGGCGTTGGAGCAGGCGCAGAGAACTCCTCCTGGTCTGTCTTGGGGCTAGCGTGCTGCACGCGGATGGGAGGCGGCTGGAGTTGGAAGCTGGGCTGCGGTCTCGTCGGTGAGACCGGGGTTGCGAACTGTGTGGGCGTTGCTTCCCCCTTCTCTGCTGAGGAGTAAGGGTCCGTCATAGTTGTTGAGACCCATGGCGACTTGGGCGTGTAAGGGAAGCCTGGGGTGTTCGGAGCGGATTGGAGCCGTAGTTGGGCTAGATACAGGTCTGATCGGGCTTTGTCTCGGCGATCCATAGACTTAGCGAGGCGTCGCTTGGACCAGAATCGGTAGAACACAACGGCGTAGATAAGAATGACCAAAACCTCGATAACGATTTCAATGACGGCGCAGACTAAACCCCAGTCCTGCTGAAAGTTAGCCGCCTTCAATGGGGTTTGAAAATGCACCCAAAGTGCTCACCTGAAGACGGCACAATAATGGGTAGTCGACGTCGTTGGCAAATACAATCGCCCGTTGGTTCCCTGTCTTACACGCCCAACCCCATAAGTCCTGACCATTTCCGTTGGATTTGGAATTCTGATAGATTGCTCCCACAACAACCCACAGAATGAGTGTAAATCCGAAGAAGCCTACAGAAAAGATAGAGTAGTAGACAGCAACTTTCTCCGCACGCTTGTGGCCGCGGTTTTTCCAAGTCCAAAAAACAACCAGACAGGAGAGCAGCGACAAGCAGGCTGTTGCTAGGAGTAGGTACTGTGGCCACGGGTTCGTACCAACGGCCCACGCACTGAAACCGCTTCTTGAAGGTAGGTTTTTAGTTGCATGGAAGATAGCCAAGGAGGTGGCTAGAATGGCAAGGATGACTATGCTGCAGCCAAAGCTGATGAAACGAAGGAATATTTTGGCCACTCTCACACGTACTTTGATAGCCTGAAATCGGAGATAGGTCAGGACTCTGAATATGGAGTAGTTAGAATTTCCCACTTACCAAGTCTTTTGCGTTCGCTTTTTCCGCTTGCTTCTCTTGCTTCTCTAGGGCAAACTCTTCTCGGAAAGTTGGACTCAAGGGGTTCAAGGTGCGTGCCGGCGTCCCTGGTACTTTCAGAGCGCTTTTCAAGGGTGAGGCTGGGGCAGCGTGATGTGGCATATGTTGCGCGGGATCTTGCGCGTTCACATAGCCGAACCCCACATCGGAGACATCTGGAGGATTCTGGGACGAATTTGACGGGTCTGCGAAGGGTGATCTGCTACTCTCCGCCGCAGTGGGCGAATTGATAGCGGTTGCCTCCGCGAATCGAGCCGATCGAGGGCTTTTTAACGGTGCTGCCACTGAATCCGAAGGAGCCTGCTGGTCCCTAGTTGAAGTACGTTGCGCCGATGATGCCATTGATTTTGGATTATTGCCACCAACAAATTCCCTTGGAGAAGTTGGCTCGTAAGTCTGAGGCGAGTTGTTTTGGCTGGCACTGGAAGTGGACATCGGGTCGAGTGTTTGAGAAGCACAATGGGGGAGTTGTTGCGAAAAGATGAGCAATCAAGATGAGAGCCAGCTCCCAGCCTTAAATCAATTTCTTTCTCTTTCTTTGAATGTTGACCGCAGGGTGCTGTGTTGGGCGCTGAAACGAGGCGAGTGAATCCAAATCAGGCGAGGGCCAGCATCGAGCTCGGGTGTATACTCAGTCGAGCGGAAGTCGCGATAGATTCTGTCTTAAAAGAACCCTCTGCACTCATAGAACAAGGATATTAATGCCAATCCACGTAAAGAACTGGCGAGAGTGGCTGGAGAGAGCTTTAGGAAATGGAAAACCGGACCAACGCACCTGCTTCAGTAAACGACCGGAGCCGATCTGGGAGGACCTGTCAGCGTCAACCCCTGGAAGAAGTTTGAAAACACGAACCTTGCTCAAAGAGAACCACTATCCGCCTGTATTATTTTTTCTTCTTATGACTGGCCTGCGTATGGAACCTTGAGATCCAGCAACGAACCCTGCGCTGCTTGTACCAAGATACAGACCAGTGGTCAAACCCAGAAATGAATGTTGCGTTAAAACCAAGAGGAGAGACGGAGGAGAGGCGAGAGACGCTTCAGAGCGGCGAGGCCGCATTGATTATCTATGATGGGTTGCAGTCACGCTCTTGCAGCGAGTGGGGAGGGCACCAGTCTCCTTCAGCATCCCATCGACCAGTGGAAGATGGAAGGGAAGCGCCCAGCAATATGCAGAGAAATCAGAACACGGAGCATGATTGGGCGGAGTGCAAGTCGGGAGTCGGCCAGGAACATGGGCAGATGGTCAAACTTGCAGCGAAGGTGTGAAAGCAGTGCTGTGACTGGGCAGTCAGCTTGTTCCTTGAGCAGCGACCCTGGTCTGTCACAGTGGAGATTGCCGGAAGCCACCCAGACTTCAGACTGGACCAAACTCTTTAGGTTCTCGGCCCTCACACTTCTGATGCAGGTCTGTCACCCCAAGAGCGAATGAGCACAATGGAATGGGTTGTCTGGTGCTTCAGCTTAGCGCCGGGGTTGATCGCCTCTTTGGCCAGCCAACCAGACGGCGTGCAGAACCGCTGGCCATCGTGGAGGGGTGAGTTGGTCGATTTTTTGGTGAGGCCAGTCGAAAATGCAGCTTTCAACACGGATGAATCTAAAGATAGAAGCCGAGAACATGACGGGAAGATCGTGGAATCAGTGACGCGAGAAGATGGAAATCATCGAGTTGGGTCCAGGGAGCAGGAGGGAAGAGGCAGAGAGCGATGCCTTAGGCTCTTGCCGAGCAAGGGAAGGCGTCCAGCCTCCCGAGGTCGCTCGTCCCCCACTCTGGAGTTCTTCTCTTTGTTTGCCTCCATCGAAATGATTGCCCTGGCGACGTCCTGACGAAACTCGGATGAACTGACGGCCAAAGCTCCTCGTATGGTGCCCAAAAAGAATGTGGAGGTCCGATTCCTTTATCGAATCTCCAGCAAACGAAAATCGCAGCAACATGGAAAATTATTTTGATCCGGTCACAGGACTCTGATCCGGCATCTCGCGTAAGGTCATCCATGCTTGTCTCTGTTGATTGTTGTAGAAGCTCTTCCCCCTCCTCCATTAACGGGCCAGGATACTCTCAGGACGCCCAAAAAGTACCACGTATCTCAAGAATTGAGAGCTCAAATCTGCGCTCCTTCAGCATGCCAGCCATATATCTCCCTTCCTCGGCAAACCGTCGCCGTCACCGGGTGACAGGCTCTGGAGTCTGGGACAGAAATCGAGCAACAGACACAGACATCAGGATTCGACGCGCACTTGTGCAGTATGCATGTGGAAATGTTGAAGAGTTGTGGCCCACGAAGAAAGGGGGTCAAATCGTCATCTCAGGAGCTTGGCTGGAGGCGCTCAAGCGGGGGAGGCTGCTCAAGTTTCGCCCGTTCCTCACAGGGCTCTCTTTGGGGGCGAAGCCGTTGGAGAACCCGCGCCAATCATCCCATGTCGAAAAGTCGACGCCAACCATCGTCGCTGGGCTCATGACTACTTCTCCAATAGATCAACAGCGATTTCTCCCTGGTGGATTGAGGTGCATCCACGAGGACGGAGTCGAGGAAGACGGGGAGCCCGGAAGCCGAAGCTCCAAATACCT
Source organism: Aspergillus lucknowensis (assembly GCF_044049455.1). Lineage (NCBI taxonomy): Eukaryota > Fungi > Ascomycota > Eurotiomycetes > Eurotiales > Aspergillaceae > Aspergillus > Aspergillus lucknowensis. The sequence goes on along the minus strand of NW_027263567.1, from coordinate 321,751 downwards.
TGAATCTCAAAGACAGCGACACAGCCTCCCAGGCGCCCCGCTCAGCCACTTTCTGGGCCTGAGGATCCCAGCCATGCGAGACATGATGATGTGCCTCTTCCTCAAAGTCAGCTCGTCCAGGGCCGCCCGCCACCTTTCAGGTTTCAGCATCTGACACCGCCTCATTCTTGTGTCCCTTGGTTTTGGAGATGTTGATATTCTTCTCCCTGCCACCGAGCCACCGAGAAGGGGCCAAAACAACCAGAAGCTCTTCTCGGCCAATAGCATATTGTCTTGCTTTGTCTGTGGTCTTCCCCAAGGTTTCACGACGCCAAGATGGAGTTCAGTGTCGCAGTATCGCCTCCAGAAAGTGGGAAAGTGGCAAGTCTTTCTTCCTGGCCCTCTTGTCCTCGTCTCAGGCTGTGGGCATTACTCAGGTTATGGAAGGTTTTCAGTAGTGTCCGTAGTTTTCCCGACCGGTAAGCTGGCACCCAGCAGATCGAGACCATGTGTCTGTCGAGTACTCCGGAGTGATGGCATTCCCCAAAAGCTGGTGTCAGAGCTTGTTCCTGACGAGCATGCCTTGGGGCAAGAATCATCGGGATCGAATGCCCATCGTTGTCTTCATCAGGCGCTTCTGCTTCCGCCTCCTGGTTCCTGGTTTGGAAACATTCGGGGGGTCCATACGGTAATTTACGTTCGACGCTGGCTCTTCACGTGGCTGAGTCAAGCAGAGCCGCCTGTAATGAGGTCACAGAGCTGTATTGCTGGACCCTCCAGCCACTCCCTCGTGTTACGAAGCTGGACATCGATCATGACTCCAGTCCGTCTCTCTTCTTCCCTTTTCTCTCTCCTCTCTCTCGCGCAGAAGCTTGATCTGTTGGATCCCGATTCTTGAGTGCACGCGCACATCTATCCCTCTGCATTTATTTCCTTTCTTTTCCCACTCCACTATTATTGCCACCGTCTTCTTCTGCGCTCTCCAACACCGCCATTCATCTGCAAATCACCCGACCCATCTTGCCTCGACCCAAACAGTCCGTTCCGTTCTTGCTCCCTGTTGGCCTCCTCTTGCATTTGGTTGCCAATTCATGCCTCTTGACCCTCCCACCATCTCGAACTATTGTCCATCGTCTTCCGTCTTTCGGTTCCCTCCGGATATTGTAATTCCTCCCTTCTCGTCTCTCACTGCTCTCATTTCCACCTCGTCGTTCCGGGAGCTTCCTCTCCAGCCCCAGACACGCATGTTCGTCCCCATCTGAAAGCTCCTCCCAAGCTCTTCCAAGCTCTGTACCTTGACGCGGCACTCGGTCTTTAGTCCCATCATTCATGCATTAATCCATCCCAGTGACGGAGAATTGCATGTTTATGCCATTGACTATTGCTTGCCACGGCCCCAGCCTTGCCCTGCAGCCTAGTTGAGCATCATCCCGGTTCCGCCGAGCACCCGCCACGATCCCAGAACACTTTTCAGTTTCCGCCAGATGGGTTGAACCCACAACACGCTCTGACCGAGTGTTGAGAAAACGCTTTCCTCTTCTCTTGGCGAGGCTAATCGCTATTTTTAATCTTCCGCAAGGCTGTTTTCGTCCTTGAGCCCCAACTTGGGAAGGCTGAACACTCCCGTCAGCTTGCGCCACACTGGGTTTGGTGAGCGCCCCACGCGACAGCGCCTCCCTGATGCATCTCCATCCCCTGCCTCACCATCCCCGGTTCTTGCTTCTTGATCTTCATATCCTCCTTTTCCCTTGGGCTCTTGTTTTCCCTGGCTCATCCAGTTTCCGTTCCCCGAGTCCGCAATTGTCGTCTCACTCTTCGTCAGGAGACTTTCCATCCTGCTAACATGATCTCTCTCCATCCAGCTCCTCCATATCCTCACCAAGCATTCCATGGTAGCGTGAAGCATCCGTTACCCATGGCCGCGTTGATGCAATCAAAAAACGAGCCCGTCGCTATTTCAACGTCTTTGCCGACTTCGTCGAATTCGAGCCCATCGGAATCCGCTACCCTGCTAAAGCAATCCAAGCCCGATTCGAATCTCACCTCCATCGCGAGCGCTGGGTTGAACGTCACGCGAGCAAAAGAGTCCTTACCCGCGATGTCAACAATGACCCCAAACCCCGGCCCTACAGAGCGTCCGCTTGAGTCCCAAAGAGAAGCACAACAGAGCAGCTCACAGGTAGCACGAGAAGCTCTCGGGGCCAGCGAAAAGCAGCCACCTGTCTCCATCAGCGACTCATTAGCTATCAATGCCGATCAGATGCAGGTTGACTCTAACCCCGCTCCAGGTGAAGGGCCCGACCAAACCTTTACTACTGCGGAGAACGGCACGTCTCTAATGAACACCTCGACCGTAGCGAGCCCTGGTCCTATAGAAGACTCCGTTTCTCAAGAGGGTGACCGCCCGCGCCATCGCGATGACAGTGACTTGCACCAAGACAACAGTAACAAAGCATTTTCATACCCAATGCCTACCGGAGGCTTCAACGACCCGCGACGCGGGCTGAGCTTGCCAAGCTCTGGCCTCAATAAAGCCGGCCAACGGTCACCCTCAGCCAAGAAGCATCGATGCCCGTATTGCGCGACAGAATTCACAAGACACCATAATCTCAAAAGCCATCTACTCACACATAGCCAAGAGAAACCTTTTGTTTGTCAAACCTGCCAATCCCGCTTCCGAAGACTTCATGATCTCAAACGACACACAAAGCTCCATACGGGCGAGAGGCCGCACATCTGCCCAAAGTGCGGACGCAGGTTCGCCCGTGGCGATGCCCTTGCCCGCCATAACAAGGGCCAGGGAGGCTGTGCTGGGCGCAGAGCAAGCATGGGAAGTTACGGACCCGACGATGAATATGGTGACGGCACTGGACCAGGCACTGAAGATGCCATGGATGGTCTTGTCTACGCTGAACCGGAGCGCATGGACGAGGAGGAAGAGCGACGATTCAACATGCCGAGCATCAAGAAGCACGATTTACCAACAGAGCCTATTGGCCGATCTAATAGCGTGAGCAGCTATCAACCACGTCAACCCAGCACATACCCACCGATCGCTGCCAGCAGGCCATCTCCTGGCGGACTCTTCCCTCCTCCCACAAGTCATGGCGGCTCGAGTGGCTCACCTTCTCCCATCTCGCAGTCAGGTAATATGACATTCCCTCCGACGAACCAGCCCAGCGCGTCTGTCTTTGCACAACCAAACATGACGGAAAGCCCAAAACCGCTCTCACCGAATGCACTGTCTTCTCACCAACTAGGTCCACCAGAAAACAATGTGCAACCTCACCATCGTCCTCACTCACCGGGTCTTGCACACTCATTCCCGCAGCAGCCATACAGCCGTGCAGGCCCCTCTCAATCCTCTATCTCTAGCCACTCCGCGCCAAGTTTGGGCCTTCCACCTCCTCAACCGGGCGCCCCTCAATTGCCGCCTCCACCCGGGCTCGGCTCTTCGGACCCTCGCTTTTCTCTTCATTCCCAAAGTTCTGTCCAGCCGCCCTCGACCACTGCAAAGCATACTTCGTCGCATAGCCATTCTAGCAATCATGGTGGTCCGCTGTCTGGGAAGGCTGTGCCTGACGCAAACTCAGCGAATAGCAATTACCACTCCCATGACCCAATCCTCTTTGAACAGCAACGCGATCAAGTGGATAAACTCTGGTCGTACATGCGTTCAGTCCAAGAGGAGGTGAGCGGACTCAGAGCAGAGCTAGCTACTCTAAGGGCGCAGTTAGCATCGTCGAATGCAAATGCGTTGGCTACGCCCGGTTCTGGCGCTTCGCAACCTGCGGAAGCTGGTACTGCGGGTACAACGCAACGGTGAATTTACAATTTCTCCCCCATTATATTCGCCTTTCTGTTGACTCTGTCATCTTGAGCGACCTTCCTCTGACCAGGATTCACATGCTTCCAGACCCTTGGCTCAGACCTAATACGTTCCGCAACAGCCATTACTTTTTTTTGTGCGACGATATAACCTTCCTATATGTGTTCATATCTTGACGCCGTTGATGACATGATTTTACTGTCTAGGCAGGGTATCGTTTTCTCTCTCTCTTGATATATCCTTATACCTTGGAAAATCTTCCTTACCCCTTCCGTGAGGGATCTCTGCTCTTCGTTCAATTCATATACCTTGAGAATCTACTTGTAGGATTCTTGTGGTGCATGGTGTCTCTTTTCTTTTCTTTTTTTTTGTTCTCGAAGCGGATTGATATCATTTTCATCTCTCCATGATGCTTGCCGCATGTTTTGTAGCCACTATTTCCGGGCCAGTGAAGTGGGGAGTTTGGTGGACACGATCCGTTGTTCCAACTTCGTAGTCGCTTCCGGAGCGACTGATGCGTGTGAGAGCGGGCGGGTGAATTAACCTGTCGATACTGTATCACTTTTTTCTCCTACGATACCTAGTTGAATTTTATGACTACTGAACATTCCACGAGTCGGACGTAAACCTGTACCGGGCAATGGCGCCCTTGAGCTGCGTTCCCTCCGAAGGACTCAGGCGCTACCTGGCGCGAGAATTGTAGTTCTATATCGACGGAGGAGGTTAGATGTTCCATTGCATGGAGGGATTGGCGACCTATCCGGGTTGTGGGGAGAGGGAAGGCCAGAGCAAGGATGAGGAGCGGCGCCAGGAGAGAAAAAGAATGAACGAACATCAAGATCCCAATAACTGGAGCCATTATTCTCGACGTCTCAAGCCGCACCCTTCAATGTCTCATTGACGGAATTCCACCAAGCTGCCCTTCTTCTATCGTGTTCTTCGGCCAAGCTTGGCTGGACCCAGCAATGAAGCAGCAGAGGATTCAATGACGTATCGATGAGTCTCGACGCTTCTTCACTCTTCACTGTTTCACGGCTTATTTTTTTCCTTTCCATCAACGTACCGCTGTCGACATTCTTCAACTTCCCCGACTTCCTCGAGTTTCTTTGCTAGACCGGACAGCCTCGCAGGGGGAGGATCCTAAATAATTTTTTTGACTGCCTGGTTGATCGACCCACCTTCATAGACCTGTTCACCAAGATGACGGTCTACATAGCTTCATTGTAACTACCCTATTTACTGGTCTTAATTGTCTTAAATAGTCACTAATCTAGCCAGATTTCTCCCCTACACAGCAAGCTTTCGCCCTCCAGAGACCCCCCCAGACTCTCAGCCGGAGACCCTGTCTGGAAAGCAGGCACTTGAACCCGTGTCCGCCTCACCCACTCCTGCAGTTAGTTTGTTCGAGAGGCGCAATGAGGCTCCGAATGTTGGTCTCACTCCAGGCGCGACCACGGATCATGAACGCATTTTCACGGTCGACCCCAGGAAGGCTGACACAGACCAGTCCGAATACCCATTTCCCAATCCTGACACTTCCGGGAAATATGAACATTTGACAGAGAGTGAAGCCCACTCACCCGCATGGGGTGTCAGAACTTCACTGAACCAACCCAAACCACAGTCAGCCTTTGCGGCCTCCCCTTCGATTCTAAGGCATCAGGAACAGCTGGCCCCTTTAAAGGAGCCTACTCCAGCGAAGGAAGCAGGACCGTTATCCCAGCCGTCCGTAAAACACACGAGGAAACTCTCCAGTCGTGTCCATCACAGGAAGCCTTCTTTTTCGGAGACGGAGTGGCAGGTTACCACGGCGGAGCAAGGAAATGGCGGTTTGCGCAATGCTGTGCGGTCGGCGGCTGAGAGCGGACAGCTTGAAGATAAAGTGTGGGTGGGCACGCTGGGGATGCCGACCGACGCCATCACCGAATCGACCAAGATGGCCATTTCGGAACAGCTAGAGGGCGAGTACAATTGCTTGACGGTCGATGTAAGCGACAGCGATTTCGATGGCCATTATACGCATTTCTGTAAGACGATACTTTGGCCGGTGTTCCACTACCAAATCCCTGACAACCCCAAGAGCAAAGCTTACGAGGACCATTCGTGGGTCTATTATGTCAAGCTCAACCATGCGTTTGCGGAGCGGATTGCGCGAAACTGGAGGCGGGGGGATACCATCTGGGTCCAAGACTACCACCTGCTCTTGGTTCCGGCAATGCTGCGGAAACTCCTCCCCGATGCACAAATAGGTTTCTTCCTTCACGTTGCTTTCCCTTCCTCGGAGGTGTTCCGCTGTCTTGCACCACGAAAAGAGCTCCTTGAGGGTATGCTCGGTGCGAATCTGGTGGGCTTCCAGACGGAGGAATACTGCCGACACTTCCTTCAAACGTGTAGTCGAATTCTGAGTGTTGAAGCTACGAATGATGGGCTCCAGATGGAGGATCGGTTTGTGAATGTGGCCAAGTTCCCAATTGGTATCGACCCGCTCTCGTGGGATAAGCGGCGGAAGGCAGCAGATGTTGAGCAGTGGATAAACACCATTTCAGATCGCTACGCAGGCAAGCGGCTCATTGTGGCTCGCGACAAGATCGACCAGGTTCGTGGCATCCGACAGAAATTGCTGAGCTATGAGCTCTTCCTCAACACGCATCCTGAGTGGCGGGAGAAGGTCGTCCTAATTCAGGTGGCTACCAGTACAACGGAGCAGCCAGAGCTGGAGGCCATGATCTCGGATATTGTGATGCGGATTAATTCGACGCACTCCACACTTGCACACCAGCCTCTGGTATTCCTGAAGCAAGACCTCGCCTTCCCGCAATACCTTGCTTTAATCTCGGTAGCAGATGCAATGATGATTACCAGTCTACGTGAAGGTATGAATCTGACGAGCCATGAGTTTGTTTACTGCCAGGACGGGAAGTACGGTGCGCAAAGGTACGGATCTTTGATTCTCAGTGAGTTCACCGGAAGTGCATCAGTGTTTGGAAATCATGCGCTACTTGTCAACCCTTGGGACTATCATCAATGTGCAGACGCAATCCACACCGCGCTCTCGCGCAGCGAAGACGATCGCCAGTGCGTATGGACGCAGCTCCATCAGTCCGTGCTCCAGAACTCGACATCCAACTGGGTCAAGTCGTTTAGCGAAACGTTGAGTCGTGTTTGGCATGAGCAGTCATCACGGGAGATCATGGCAGTCCCGCGGCTTCCGATGGATAAATTGGAAGAAAGGTACCGTCAAGCAAAGCGGCGGCTCATTATTCTAGATTATGAAGGCACATTGGCCTCCTGGGGCTCTCCGAACAGTATCATAATCACCACACCGCAGCGGGCCATCACGACACTGGCGGACCTGACTGAGGACCCCAAGAACGTGGTGTACGTGATGAGCGCGCGGATGCCCGAGGAACTAGAACGGCTCTTCCGACTGGTCTCAGGCCTAGGGCTCATCGCAGAAAACGGATGCTTCGTTCGCGAACCGTACTCAGAAACCTGGTCAAAATTAACAAACCAGGTGCAAACGGACGCGTGGAAGACAGCAGTGGGCCATATTCTCAAGTACTACAAGGATCGCGCAGAGGGTAGCTGGATCGAACAGCGCCACTGCTCGCTTGTCTTCCACTATGAAGCGGCGGAGGACCGCGCAGCAGCATGTCGTCTAGCGTCAGAGTGTGCAGACCACATCAACGATGCATGCGCCAACCAAGGTGTGCATGCTATTCTAGTAGATGGTGTGCTGGTGGTCGAAGCAATCAGCACGAATAAGTCGTCTGCGGCGGAGCTAGCCTGGCGGTCCTGTCTTAAGCAGACAGACGGCGCTGGTCGACCGGACTTCCTGCTCGCTATCGGTGACAGCCGTGACGACGAGCCGGTCTTCCGGTGGGCGAACAAGCTGGAGGGCGCACACGCCGTCAGCTACGCAATGACGGTGACGCTCGGGTCGAGGAGCACCGAAGCGCGGGCCACCTTGGCACAGGGAGTTACAGGTACGTGTAAATGGAAATCAAGTCGGACGGACCATGTGCTAACGGAGTACTTATAGGCGTTCTGACATGTTTAGAGAGGCTAGCAAAGACGGCGACTAGAGGTGGCGTTTCCGTGTAGATAACAAGTCCAAACCGTACATCTTACCCCTGTTCTGGGGATCGTATAGTTCACAGCATGTTAGTGGATGTATGATGAAGCTTGTGCTGGAGTCGTTAACCGAGTGAACCACAGCTCGGCAGCAGACAAGCCGAGGTCTGCCAATGAAGCGAGGGGAGTTAAAGACGGAGGAGCCACGGCGCTTCTACACTTTGTTGCTCTCACTTTTAAACTGGACCAGTTAATTTTCATTTGTTCTATTATTATTATTGGCCTGCGAATATGTCCTCCCAACCCGCCCACGGCGCCTTTTTCGAGGAGGCCGTCAATGTCACGCCCTTGGGCGACAACCGCTACTCCGCATTCCTCCAGGACGCGTTTTGTATCGGCACAGGTACGATCATTCGCAGACCCCGTTCTTCATTTTTAGAGAGAAAAAAAAATTTATATAGACAAGCGCAATACTAATGAGATAGTCCCCCATGGCGGTTACACCAGCGCTGTCCTCTACCGCCTCGCCCTGGTGCACTTCGCATCAGCCCACCCAGACCTGTATAAAGGCGAACCGGCAACCCCGATCTCGATGCAGCTGACGTTCTTACGGCGCACGGCGGCGGGCCCCGCAACGCTGAGGGTCCACGATATGAAACTCGGGCAGAGGACGAGCTCCCTGCACGTCGAGCTCCTGCAAGCGAATGACACGAAGAAGGAGGGCGAGGAAACGATGATGGAGGTCAAAGTCGCCGGGTACATCACGGTGAGTCCTGCGAGCGCGGAGATCGGGGTCTCGGCGACGACGGAGTGGGAGCTTCACCCGCGCCCTGTTCCCGGGACCGGACCTGGAGGGAGCGTGAATTTGCCGCGGCTTGCGGAGACGGGGCGGGATGCGTCTTGGGTACGGCAGGATGCGCCGTTCTCTGAGTTCCGGAGGGCGACGACGCAGGTTGATCTGTTTGGGGTTGATGGTGCAAGGATGAAGCGCAAGAATGGGATTGTGGATCAGTGGGCGCGACTCCGGCCGAATGGGCGGGTGACTAGGTGGAGTAATGAGAGTGTTGTCTTTCTCACGGATATGTTCCCCATGGCGCTGGATGGGTTCGATACGATGGCGTCGGGGTCTGGGTCTGCGGATGGTGCTGGGCCGACGGCGAAGTACTGGTTTCCGACTGTGTCGCTGAGCATTGATTTGAAGAAGAGGCTGCCCGTGGCTGCTGGGCCGGAGTGGCTGTATAGTCGGGTGGTGACGAAGGAGGTGCGCGATGGGCGGACGGACTTGGATGTGACGATATTGGATGAGAAGGGGGAGATTGTGGCGCTGAGTACGCAGATTGGGCTTGTGGTGAGTGCGAGTCGGAATATTGGGCGGCGGACGAAGATGTAGACAATCTCTAGACTCTATAGACGCGTATCTTCTTTGTACATGAGGATATATACACGGAGTGTTTTTATGCACAGACACTATAGACGAGCTGGAGCAGTCAACAGCCAAAAGGCGACGGCATCAACCATAATCTCCTCCTCCTGGACAACCTGTGCTCTCACCCACACCTTCTTGCCCTGCTTCGCAAGTATCCTCACCCTGACCTCGACGTCGCCGGGCACTGCAACCGGCTTCTTATACCGCACATCCAGTTGCGATGTGAACATCTTCGACCGGATCCTCACTGGCACTCCATCAGAGATAGTAGTAGCAACAACCTGCTCTCCCGCCTCGGGCGCATAAAGCGTAACCCCCAGCGACATCGCCTCATCAAGCATCGTCGCTAGAACCCCGCCGTGCGCCGTATCCGGGTGCCCACAGACCCCCGGCTTCGCGAGCCGAAGGAGCATGATCAGATCCGCGCCGGGAACAGGGATAGGCTGCGGGGAAGCAGTCGGGGACGGCCATGGCGGGGGCTGGGAGGGCAGCTGTGGCCGGAGCGATCGTAGCCTGAGGGTGCGAACGTGTGGGATTGTGACTGGCGAGGAGAGGGTTTGGGCGAAGAAGCCATCCTCGCTGGTGGCTGGTTTTGGGTGGCGGGAGTAGGTTGGGATTTCGATGTATTCTCCGGCGCGATGGTGATTGGGCGGGGTGGAGGAAACTGGGATGGGCATGTTGATTTATTTTTCTTTTTCTTTCTTTCTGTCTTTCTTTTTTTTTTTCAATAATTTTATTTTATGTTTTGGATTGAGAGTTGAAATGCTGGCTACAGACTTCAAGATGAAGAAATATGAGGACCGCGGTGGAGAACCTCGGCTGTTGATGGACGGACGGATCAGGGCCAGGATGATGAAGAGTCGCCAGGGCCGGGATCTTTTGTCTCACTTGGGAACTCCGTGCTCGTCCTGTTCGTCTGTGAGACTTGAGACTGTGAGCTTGATTAACTCTTTGCACTATTTTAGCCTGTTGATCCATTGGATTCCCGCGCTTTCCCTGAATTGCTGCAACAACCGCTCTGGGACTGGACGACGGACTATTTATTCCTGTTTACCCCTTGTTCATTCCTCTTGTTTTCTCAAATCTCTCTTGCGCGTCTTTCTCCAGAAATTCTGCAGGCAGAACTAGCATAAGAATCGATCAGCTCTGATCACGATTTGTTTCGCAAAGTATATCATCCGTTGACTGGTCAAGATGATCTACACGACTCTCATCCTCACGCTGGTCGCCCCCATCCTCGCCGCTAATTACACCTTCCCCCCCGGCTTCAATCTGGGCCTGGTCGACGATCAGAAAAAGGGTAATTCCTTCTGATTTTGAGATGAAGCAATTGACAGTCGCATTGTTGACATATTGACTGCAGCTTCCTGGTGTCTTGGTCAGCGCAATGCCTGCCCTGAGATCTGCGGTGGTTCCGCCCGTGACAACCGTTGTGATGCGGTAGGTCTTCTCGACACTGTCCCAGGAACACTTTCACTAAAACACTTGTCAGCAAACGCTTGATTTCACCTGCACCTGCTCCAACGGCACCGATGCCGATGTAGCCCTCTACGAGGACACCATCCCCTTCTACGTCTGCCAGGAGAACTACGGCCAGTGCATCAACCTCTCCACCACCCAGGACGGCGACGACGAGTGCACCGATGGCCTCAACCAGTGCGGCTCCCTAAATGCCTCGGCGCCCGTCAGCACCTCGACCCCGACCTCGACCTCCGCCCCGACTGAAACGGGCTCTTCCAACGAGGATGACTCCCAGACCACCCCGACACCCACGGATTCCAGCGACAGCCCTGAAGAAACTGACGGGGCCATGAGCCTGATGCAGAACTATGGATTGGCCGGGTTTGCGACCGTAGTAGTTGTTGCTTTGGGCATGCTGTAGCGAGGTAGCTGTGTGAGGATTCGAGCTGTGTTGTGAGGTGATGAGTTGGGAATTGATTGAGTAAGACGGAGATTGGGTATCAGGAATGACGATGATAATGAGCGTATAATATTACTTCCCCATGATGACTTTGCAGAAGTGTGCTCGAGTTCATTTACTCCAGAGTTGTTTGTAGAAGGCGAGCAGTGCCAAGACTCGATCCCACAGAAATTTCTCCACCGCCAAAATCAAAGAATCTCAACTCTTCGAGCGCTGGCCCCCGGCTTCACCTGCATCTTCCCCTTCTTCTCCGTCCCTCACCTCCGCCATGCCCGCTCCTTCAACCACCCTCCTGATTGAGGGCTCCTTCTCCGAACTCGCCGACGAGTTCGCCGCCTACCTCGACGCCCTCCACAAGTCCGAGGACTCTTCCCTCCAGACAGACCTGGCCCCGCTGCTGCAACCCCTCCGCGAGCAGGAACAGAATGAGATTCAGATCGACCAGAGCAAGCGGGATGAGGTCCTCAAGAAGCTGGTTGGCGCCGCCAGTGTGCTCAACACGGCGCCGGAAAAGGGTACGCCTGCAGTTGTGTACAATTGCCTGACGCAATTTGACTAACTCCAACCAGAGATCACACCTGCGTATAACCTCCTGATCCACCTCGTCCAGCAGGCCTCCGACCCCGACGTGTTCCTCTCCCGCATCTGCTCCTACCTTGCCAAACCCGTCGCCTCCTCTCCTCAGTTCGGCCCCTCCCTAGCCATCGCCATCCTCTCCACAATCTTCAACACTCTCGCCCCCTCCGACTCCAGCCGATTCCATGTCCTTTTGGCCGTCGTCGCTGTTATCCGCCAGTCTGGCTCATCCGCTGCATTTGACGCCCTGAAGCCCCAGTTGACCGCGCAGCTGCCCAACTGGCGCTCCGCCTGGGAACTCGACGATGAGGAGGCCCGCCGTCTGCACCTGGCCATCGCCGACGCTGCCCAGACGGCCGGTGACCTCGACTGGTCCCAGGCCCACGTTGTTGAGGCCCTGCAGACCATCCCCCCGGCCGAGGCCTCCTCCAAGGCGGCGCGGAATCTGGCCGTGCGTGCTCTAACTTCAGCTCTCACCCACCCCGCCGTCTTCGACTTCACACCGTTGACCGCGGCCGACGCCGTCCAGGCTCTTCGGTCCAGCGATCCAGCCCTCTTTGAGCTGCTCGAGATCTTCACAGCCGACACCGTGGACGCCTACGAGGATTTCATCTCCACCACCCCCGTTGCCAATATCCTCCCCGACAACGCATTGACCCCCTATGCCGACGCGCTGCAGATTAAGATCCGCTTGTTGACCCTAGCGTCGTTAGCCGCAGCAGCTACAACGACCACTGGGCCCGCCGCACGTTCTCTCTCATACGACACAATCGCGTCATCGCTCCGCGTCCCGCAGGATGAAGTGGAGAAGTGGGTAATTGATACTATCCGTGCTGGTCTTGTTGAAGGCAAGCTCTCGCAGCTGCGGTCTGAGTTCCTGGTGCACCGCGCGACCTACCGTGTGTTTGGTGAGAAGCAATGGGCTGAGGTGCAGGGGCGTCTGATGGTGTGGCGCCGAAGCTTAGAAAACGTCCTCAGTGTCATCCGTAGCGAACGGGAGAGGTTCGTCCGGGAAGCTGCTGCTGCTACCGCCGCGGCGGCTGCAGAGGAGAAGGGCGACAAGGGCAAGACTGAACGCCGACGTGCTCTGCAAGAGGTAGCCGCGGCGGAGTAGAGAATTTCATTAAAAGCCTGATGAGATAAAATGTAATGACTATTCAATTCCATTGGTTCTAGATCTCGGTACAACGCGAACGCAGTATATCAGATCTACTATATTCTAGTCCACAAAGTCTCTAAATAAATGTAATATATCCACATCGACCGGCCCAGAAACAGAAACCTAGAAGGAAGCAGGCCTCACGCCCCTCGCCTCGAAACTGGCCTGGATCCTCTCGTAGACCTCCTCAACACTCCCCGTAGCCTCGACCTTAATTACCTTCCCCTGCCCCTCGAACGCGTCCACAACGGGCATACTCGTCTCCACAAAGGTCCTGAATCTCTTCCGAATCGACTCGGCATTATCATCATCCCGCCCACTCGTCTCCCCCCTCTTCAGCAACCTCTTCTCCATCACCTCCTCCGGACAATCCAGGAAAAGCGTAAACTCCGACGGACAAACCGTCTCCTCAAAGAACACCGCCTGGTCCAGCTTCCGCGGGAACCCATCAATCAAGAACCGCGCCTTGCCGGCCCCGTTCCCCTGCTTCTGGGCGGTCCCCTTTTTAGAATTTTCCTCCAGGGTCTCCGCCATTGCATTCGAGAGAAGAGCAACGGTGATCTCCATGGGAACGATCTTGCCCTCGGTGATGTACGACTTGATGAGTGTGCCGTATTGCGAGCCCTCGCGGACCTGCTCGGCGCGCAGGAGGTCGCCCGCGGACAGGTGGGTAAAGCCGTAGTCGCGGACGAGGTTTGTCGATTGCGTGCCCTTGCCGGAGCCGGGGCCGCCGAGGAGGAAGACGACGGTTGTTTCGGTGGGGGAGAAGCGGGACATCTTCTTCTTCTCTCTCTCTCTCTTTTTTTTTCTGGCCTCTTTTTAGGTGCCTTTTTTCGTGAATGTGGTTGTTAAGGGGAGAGGGAAGTTTGATGGCGGGGCTAATTTATCGTTGGGATGGTGCAGTTTGGCCGGCGCGGGATCTCGCGAGCAGGACGTATGCGGCTGTGCCGATGGCGATGATGGAGAGGAAGGGGAGGACTTTGAAGTTTGAGCGGCTGTATTGGGAGGCGGATTGAGGGGTTTTCGGGGGGTGAGAGCGAGGAGAGGTGGAATAGGGGCGGTGGTGGATCGACATTTAATTGACAGGCGTGGTGAAGGGCAAAGAAAAGAAAAGAAAAGAAATGAAATGAAAGGCAGATGAATGAGATGGTGAATAAACAATACCCCGAGACCTCGTTGCCTTGGTCGAGTGAATGAATGGCTCTGAGACACTTTTGTGTATTTGTGTTACGTACAATACATGATCTATAGAAGAATCTCTGCGGCAGACGAGTTCAAATTACTCGTTCACAACTCTGCTTTGAACATTGATCTCTTCTCACATCTTCTTGACTCGTACAATATGGATCTCCCTTCAGAGATACGGAACCTGATCTACAGCTACGTCCTCCAGCCCCAACGCATCCAGATCATCCGTGCCAAAGACGCCAGCAACAAGTACTACCGTCTCTACCACATCCAACTCCCACCACGAGACCCAGAGACCCAGTACAGGCGATGCCTTCCTCGCTATTTCTCACACTCGAGTCCGAGTCCAAGCCCAAGCCCAAGCCCAACCTTAGCCTCCAAGGGCGAAAAAAAGAAAGAACCCACCAGCAAGACGAAGAAGCCGAAGAAGTGGTCCCCCCAGCACGCCCTCCTCTTCACATCCAGCCGAACCGCCGCAGAGATAATGGGGCTCGTCTACGCATCGACACAATTCGTCTTCACGTCGCCAAAGGCGATCGCCCGGTTCCTCAAGACAATCCCCGCCATCGCGAAGAGCGCAATCAACCACGTCGAACTCAAGTACACCATGTACAACGAGCCGCGCCTGTCTCGGTTTCGGGAGATCAAGCTGCGCAGTGATAGGAATTGGTTTATGGCGTGCCGGGACATTGCGGACCGCTTTCCGGAATTGAATGTTCTGCACGTTGAGTTGGGGGTTTTTGAGGCGCCGATCGACCTTCAGATTGGGGAGCCGTGGTCTTTGCCTGTGCTTGCTTTCCAGGGGAAGGGGAAGGAAGGGGGAGGCTTACGCTTTATGCAGATGAAGGTCAAGTGCAATAACTTTTCTGAGGGGGAGAAGCGCAATGTCGAGAGGGATATTGAGAAGTTGCTCATGGACCCGATTGCGTACCAGATGCGTGAGGACGCGAAGTTGGCCAGGGAGCTGAATGAGCCTGTGAGGGGGTTAAGCGTGCTGAAGTTGGTATTCAAGTGATCTATTGCGAGTATGTCAACAGAAACTTCAGGTGGAAGGTCATCTATGATTAGGAGGTATCTGCGTAAATCATAATACAGGGAATGGAAGATGAATGCCATGCAGATGTCATGTAGACGCCATGGGCTGGCGCTCGGTCTCGTCAGAAGGGACTTCGTAGTATGCCTGCGCACGCCGTCGTCGAAGGTGATAGTAAATGCCCGCCAGGAGCCCGCCTAGGGAACAGGCGACCAAAATGAAGATCAAAAGCCCCCCAACCCCGCGCACCATCTCATAAGCCTTGACAACAGCCTTGGCCGCTTCTTCAGGGTCAATATGCGACTGAGAATCCTCCATATTCCCCATATCCTTCATATCTTCCGCGTCTTCGTCTTTCTTGCTTGAATACAGGATAGATGGGTCATCCGGTTTCGGTGTGCTATCACCCTGGAATCCGGCGAGTCGCCAGTTGCTGGGCGTCTTGGTTCTCTGTGCCTTTGACTTCCCCAGCTGGTTGCCGTCCTTGTCCAGTGCCACAGCAGTTACCCAGTCTAGGTATCCCGCCGCAATATACATCGTCTCGAAATCCGTCTTTTTCGTCTCACCAACCAGATATGCGAAGCCGTCGAGGGAATTCCGCGCGTAGAACTTCCAGGAGGCAATGTCCGTGGCGCCATTCCAGCTGACATGGATGAGAGTGGTCAGGTCTGTCTCGTCCGTGCCATGCACCGACGCAACCAGGTCTGGCGGCCAGCTGGGCCGTCCCGTGAAGGGAAATTTATAAGAGCGGTACGAGGAAAATCGCGTCGAAGCGAACTTGGCTTCCATCAGGAGGTTACCGTCTGGGTCATGTTCACTTTGATAGCCACGCTCACTCCAGCCGACAAATGTGTTGCCATTGGGAAGAGTCTGAACGCTGCCGCGCAGGCGGGTGAGGCCGCCATCCGGTCGGTTGATGCGCTTTACCACCCTCGCCGTCATGGGAGAGGCAGTAGTGTCGATCTGCACGTAGAGAGCCGACGAGACGTCCTCCTCGTTCTCTGCCTCGTCCGAGGCGTTGTTCATGAAAGAAATGAGATGATGAGTTCCGTTTGACTCGAGAAACCGGGCGTGATGTTGCTTCGAGAAGACGAAATCCATGTCAAAATCAGGACGCTTCCCACCTAGCCTCCAGACAATCTCGCCTTCCTTAGAGATATAGTAGATCGTGTTCATGAACCGGGCCGACAGAAGATAGTCACCCACCGAGTTCTTGTCGGCAGAGTTGACGTGGATATAATCCCACCCTGGATGGCCAGAGGCCGGGTAATTGGGGTAAATCTTCACAGAGTCGTTGACTAAGATATTATTGAAGGAACTCCATTCAAACAAGACCTCGCCGGTCTTAGTATCAAGCTCGACCAGGCCACCAGCGATTATCCAGCTTTTCTCATGAGGACGGCCAAGAGCAGCTAAATCAGTATGCTCGGAATGGTAAAGACAGGCCAAAGCTGTTTTTCCACCATCAAGGACATTGTACTCGTGCATGTTGAATTCGGTCAACTTGTTGGTCACCGGAGTCTTAAACTGTTTGTCGTAATGCTGATCCAAAACGTAACCATACCCTTTATCCGAACCATCATCGTGGTAGGCATGCTGCACAATGAATGATAGATGAGTCTCATTGTCGATGTTGTTGGCCGCTTTGAAGTCGAAAACATTCCGGTTGTCAAACATGCAGGATCCGGCCCAGATAAGCATTCCATCTGCATCGTAGATGTGCGGTCCCACCTGGCATGGTTTCCACTGTTGGGTAGGAACTTCGGGAGTGATGATCCCGTAAGGCGCAACAAACCAGTAACCCGGAGCGACAGCCTCTCGATCATGGTACATTACCTCGAACTTCAACGCTCGAACCTTTGGAAGGGTGACGAAGGACATTAAGTCATCGTCATTTTCCGCCAAGACGCTGCCAAAGGCAAGAGATAACAATATCGAGGAGAGCAACATGACGAATGAGTGACAGTGAAGGATACTCCCTCAAAGTTGGGACGCAAATTATGGACACAGAAAGATTCTCAAAACAACCAGATCATGAAGACAGCCGTGTGCCCAGGAACCGGTCTCAAAGGCTGAGAGGTGCACAAGATGAATGGCTCAGCGCACTCGCCTCAGCCTCTATAAAAGGCCAGATTTGCTGGAGAAGAAGTCACGAAAAGCAAAAGAAGCCAGAGGGGGGAGGGAACGGTTAAAGACTCCGCAATCCGCATTGGCAACGAGGCAATCTCCGTAATCATGGAGAAAATGGCCAGTGAACGCACGCGCTGATATGGAAGCTGACGATCCAATGGAGCGGACGCGCTTGGCAGCGCCCTGAGTGGACTGGTTCAGGCTGATCAGGACATTTTTGATATCTGCATACAGGGGAACTTCTCGAAAAGGCCAAATACGGGTACGAGGTGGCGGCCGAGGTGTGCCACGGATTCTCAGCCTCTCCGATGCGACAAAATATGGCGGGGTCTTCGACTCGGCTCATCGCTCATTGTGGCCTCGAAACACCGCAAGGAAGGGGCTGCCTTGCGAGCCTTGTTGACAGGCAAAGCCAAATGCATCGCGTGACTGATTCTGACCACTGAGGCTTTTCAGCGACGGCTTGGCGAAGGAAATTGAACCAGAGTTCCCAACTTCTGGAACAGAATTTTCTCGACTGGCGGGAAGAGTTTGCGAAGGAGAGGGCTTGTGGAGGTGTCCACAGTCCGAGGGACCGTGCCGCCTGGGGAGTTGTGACTCGTCAGCGAATGAGTAACCTTGCAAGGTGGCGTTTGTGGGTTCAGCCGACTCGGACGGATCAGGGGTGAAACCAGGACAAACTTTTGGACCTCAATTCGGGGTTTCGGTGCTTGAAACAAACTCACAAGTCGTCGACGAACTTGAACCTCCTTTCCGACTCCCCAGAGTCCGCGTCAAATCGATGAGGGTAGACAGGGGATTGATTCTTGCAACGAAGCAGCATGACTCGGCACTGTTGAACTTGATGAAAAGATGAAGATCGTTGGAGATCGGCTTGCTTCGGTAATCCCTCTGCTGAATTTGTCACGGCCACCAGGTGATGCGACGTTCTCCTGTTTCAGGGTCCATTGTTGTTGTGGGGGGTTGAGCAAAGGGTTCAATTATCGAGTCCACTTCGGAGACATCCCCCCCCGGGCCACGTGATAACTTCTCGCTTCTCCCAAGACCAGAAGCCCATTCTCAGTCCCCAGAATGGTGCATCGACGGGTGACATGAGATTTAAAGTATTGAAGCGAAGATCATCAGATTGCGACATCACAGCCCTACATGACGAATGATCCACTCCTTGAGCATATCTCACACAAGCTCATTTACAAGCCCCAGGGTCTTCCTCCTGAGACATTTTAGCCTGCCGCTGAGCTATCCGTCGCCAGTCTCTGTCGTCTTCACGCAAACCTTAAGATTAAGAGTTCATCCCGAGATGCCAATACCCAATAACGCTGCTCCACATTTGTTAATCTCTTGTTAAATACCACATGCAAAAGCTACCGAGCGTAGCTTGCGATAGCAAGCCCTCGACAAGCCTTCAGGCTAAACGCAAGGATACCTGTCGCGGCAACCGACGGAGTCGTCCGTGTGCCTACCGAATCATCCACGCAAGTTGTAACGACGTCAGATCAGCAGATGCGGCATATTCCGTGTTAACTTGAATGTTCCCGAAGAAGAACCCGGTATGCTGGCCCAAACTACATCACCTTCGGGCACGGCACTTGCCAGCCTGCCAAAATTGTAATCGTAAATCGTCCCCACAGGAATTGCCGTCCGGGAGGCAGGATCGCTAGTTTCTTGCCTTCCTTCCAGACGGGAACGGAACCGCTTCGGGATATGGATAGCAGCCCCGAGACCACTCCCATCGATGGAGTCAGGCGTGTCTCCCTCAATATTTAATGAGTAAATACTCTCTCATCTTTCAATGGAGGTTGTCGATTGACTTGGCTCTGCACCTGCGCATTTGTTCAAGGACTACAAATATCCACCAGAATTGCCCCTGATATGAGGCTAGCTAAATAGTAGTTGTGAGGGCTGGAAACTTCCTTCCCAATAACGTCTTCGGGCGCTTCTACACATCCTCCGGAGACTGCTTCTTGCGGTGGTTTCCACCTGTAACTCCCATAACAAGCGCCACGACAGCCCCCGATAGGTGGCCACTGCCAACTTAGGGATCCCCTGCCGCCAGCAGGGTCGAAACAACAATATGTCTCATTCTGATGCGAATGAATACTCAAGTTACGCCCACCTCTGGACCAGGAAAGCCTTTCCTGATGCGCTGGAGAACTATTGGGGACAACATCATTCGAGGGCTAGGCAAGTATAGATACCCAAAGTCAGAGTCTATTGGAAGGCGGCCGCTACTCGATCATACTCCGGACTTGCGCTCAAGCTCCGAATCGTGACCCGAAAGCTGGGTTTAATGAGGGCTACCGCTGTTTGGACGCCGGGCTATCCGATACGTTGACCGGGCATATGCCCAAGGTTTCTTTTTTCCCCCCCTGAAGATCGGCTTTTGGACCTGGGACGCTTTCTAGTTCCCTCATGCCCATCTCGCGCGTCATCTCGGGCGACATATGGGCACGAATAATTTGATCGCAGAAGCTTCCGCGATTTCGGTAGCCGAAGCCATTATTGCCCGAGTTTCAGAGAATGTGAGGTGAGCAGAAACGAAACAGGAAGATAAAAGCAGTAGATGAAAGAGTACAAGCAATACGGCACTCTCGGACACCTTCGGCCAACACCAACTTTCCTCCGAGCGGGAAACAAACTCGGAGGCTGTGCTGATATACCATGACGATTGCCTTGACATTGACGGTAGAGAGTGTGGAATAATTTACATTAGTTACTCCAAAGCGTGGATTTGTCAATTCACTAGAGTTCCAGTCTGTCCTTTTCCTCACTCCTCGGGCTGTGTCTTTTCTAGCGTCTGCGGATTATGCGCGACTCGATGGCCATGTTGGTCTTTGTAGATAACCTAGGTGAAATAACCAGTTGGTTATACACAGAGGGAGGCCCAGGTCGGGAAGGACTCAGCCATACCTTGGGGGGATGCTTCACGTCCTCCTGCTCCGCTTCTGTGCCGTTGGTGACTATTTTCTCGACCTGGTCATATGGCAAATATTAAAAATGAACAGCCATCAACTCAGCCATAGAACACGTGCTGGGGCAGTTTCCGTGAGACTGAAAGAAAGGCAGTGTGCAAGCGAGTCCAGTAGCAGTGCGAGAGATTCCGAGTACCCTGTTGGACGCGTACCTTTCCCTGGTGAGAACCCCCGCGGACTCTCGTGAAGACATTGTCTCCCTCGTGGATCTCTTGCCCGCTTTTGTCTTGGACTCTCGAAGCCGGCATTGTGCTGCCTGTGCGTGTGGGATGATAACTGGCTGCGTTGCGCATGTTGAACCAGAAGTGTCACAGGATGGTTTATACAAGGTATGATGTCATGAAGCTATCATCGAGCACGAATAGGGGATGGGCTTGATAATCTCCGGAGTACCTTGTTTATTCTGTGCTACGTAGCATCTAGAGGTGCCTTAATCACAGGGTGATAGATGGATGCGCGCTTCGGTCTGTTTGTAGCACTGCGAATACCGTCGAGGCCGCCAGTTAAGCGGCGCAGCCAATGCTGCTTGGCCGCCAGCGCGGGCGCATGATCCTCCAGACAAGACCACAGCAGAGACCTCCGGATCCCCGATCTTGTCAGCGGGGAAGAAATCATCCAGGAGTATTTGTGTGAGGTACGGCGCAACCTCAGAACCGGATGCTACACTCGCATGTCAATTGGATCACCTGATAATATCGCATCGGATTTGAAACGGGGGATCTGGAATGAAGGAGTTGAGTGCCAACATGCTTGGTGAGGGGTAGGCTGCTCCTTTGGGGCTTGGAGCTCTGGACAGCCACTCGACAGCATTGACACTGGATCGCAGATGGCGTACAAAACACGGGGAATGAGGAAAGACTCAGGGATAATTATACATGAGATTTCAGGTGGTAAAAATAGAGTGAAGCAATTGGGGAGCCTGGGCGGGGGGCGGTCAGTGTAACAGTTCCCATAATTGAGCTGGGACCCACTGCCACCGTTGCACCCACGACCGTCGCATGCACACACTCAACTTGGTCCATCGCGCACAATGTGCTACTCCCAAGATTGAGCCGAGGAATCTATGACACACCGTCCGATTCCGCTTCGTCGCGATGTACTGGATGAGAAACCATGTCTCTTGTTGTCCGACCAAATTACCCCAAGAAAGCCAAGTTCCAGCCAGTGAATATTCGGTTGAGGCTGACATGCGAGATCAGCGGAAATCGAATTTCAAGACAGTCTCCAAACCGTATTTTTGCGCCCTTCATTGCCAGTCGAGGGTGGAGGAGCGTATTGGTATCAATGCAACTCTGACGGTTCATCTCATCAACGGCCCACCTCCCCTTCAATTTTGAGGCTTGACAATCTCCACTGAGTCTGCTCAAGAAGCCAAGGTTTCGAGGTGGAAGGAAGCAGCTTAGTGTACAGACTAAGCGCTGCTGATGTTTACACTCTACAGGGCATGATCCTGGCTCGAAAGAGAGGTGCGCGCGAGAGGACTTCTGGACCAGTTCTGAGCCTCAGCTTCGCCCCGGGGCCAGGCTCCTCCTTTCCTTTTCGAGAAAAAGCATATCAAACCCACACCAGGCAAGGTAGCAACGTGTTGTCTCCACAGCCTCAACCCATTCTTCAGTGTTAACGTAATTACCATACCTGACCAGCACCCTGCCCTGGAGTTGTCTCTCACAATTGAGAGCACAATCCAATCACTTGGTCGGTCAAGATGAGAATGGAGGGATGAATTCCGCCCTGATCGTCTTCATGCTTCTTGTTTCCTTCCCTCTCCATCTCCGCCGTATCAAGTTTCACGACCGTTCCCAATCGCCTTGCGCTGCCAACAAGAATGGAGACGCGTTGATCCATGCCTCTGGTGTTGTCCACCGTCCCATCGCTTGCACTACCACAGAAGCACAACCGAGTTCACCAAACACTCGGGAGGAGGACCTGAACAATCCTACTAATAATACAACACCTCCTTGCTACGGTCCACCACGCTGAACCACGTCCACATTAGCCACTATCAGATCCATCTTCGTTGCTTGTACCTTCCAGGCCCTGGCTCCGTCGGCGTCCAGTCTCCAGCAGCTCGACTCCCCGAAGAGTACCTTCGGCCAACAGGCTGTTTCAGCTCGACGGTTCCATGATTACTGTTGTTGTCTTCGAAACTCGTTACCTTGCCCTTGTTAAGTGTCCCGACCCTCCGGCGGTGTTACCTTGGATCTCAGACATCCGTTACTACTTTACCACCATTCTTCGATAACATTCGCCTGAACAACACCCACTTTCTTCTTCCCGTCCTATGCATCATCACCATTCTTAATATTCCGAAATCCGTTCTCATGACTTTCTAAATCGTTCGATGCGCCCTTGATAAGCTTATATCAACTTAGTTTTGACCACTGATCTCACCATTCTCTCTCTTGGTCGGCCTTTGTTGACTCCGATTGGGAACCCTGACCCAACCATGTCGAGCCCATTAGCCAAGGCCTTGCAGAGGATGCAAGCCCTCTTCTCTAATATCATCGCCGCGCTCGAGGCGATGCTATTATTCCCCTCTCTATTCCGTGACCCCTCCCAGGGGGGACGGAAGTCATCTCGTGCGGCTTTCTGGCGACGTAGGGCTCTCAATGCTTTTGCTGATGAGATAGACCGTGCTTTCTCAAAACCTTTGACTCTCCCAAACATGATCACGATGTCAGAAAAAATGCGTGCGCAGTTCAGAACAGGGCTAGAATCTAGCCCTATCTGCATGCTGCCGTCATATAACCACGCCCTACCATCCGGAAACGAAGAAGGCACTTTCCTCGCTCTCGACGTTGGTGGCTCAACGCTGCGCGTGGCTCTGATTGAGCTGCGTGGACATGGGAAGATGGAAATCCTTCGTGTATCCTCGT
The DNA here is from genome assembly GCF_044049455.1 of Aspergillus lucknowensis. Classification (NCBI taxonomy): domain Eukaryota; kingdom Fungi; phylum Ascomycota; class Eurotiomycetes; order Eurotiales; family Aspergillaceae; genus Aspergillus; species Aspergillus lucknowensis. The sequence goes on along the minus strand of NW_027263567.1, from coordinate 298,588 downwards.
CACCTATTGACAATGAAGTGAAACTCCTGGAGGGCGTTTCATTCTTCGACTGGATGGCCGAAAAGATCGAATCGATGTTGCGCGACGTGGGCACTAAATATGGACGTGAAGACGCCACCCTTTCCATGGGCCTGTCGTGGTCTTTCCCCATCGAGCAAACTTCGGCAAGCAGCGGACTCGTTATCCATATGGGCAAGGGATTTTTGTGCTCAATTGGCACTGTCGGACAGGAATTAGGAGCTCTAATCGTCCGATCTTGCCAGAAGCGCGGTATCAATGTACAAGTGGATGCCATTGTAAACGACAGCTCTGCTGCGTTGCTTTCCCGTGCATACGTCGACCCCGCAACCCGCATGTCACTAATTCTCGGGACCGGGACGAATGTGGCCATTCATTTCCCCGTTCACGCAATTGGGTTGAACAAGTTTGGTGCAAGACCGCCTGGCTGGTTCGACTACGCAAAGCACGTCATCATCAACAGTGAGATGAGCATGTTCGGTGGTGGTGGAGTCTTGCCAATGACCCGATGGGATGACATTATCAACCGCACCCACCTCAGACCTGATTATCAGCCGCTCGAATACATGGCAACCGGGCGTTACTTAGGAGAAATCGTCCGACTCATCATCGTCGAAGCCGTTGAGGTCGCACAACTTTTTTGTGGAGAGCTCCCTCATTCCATGCGAGACGCCTATTCATTCGACACTAGTGTAGTTGCCTTTATCGAGGCTGACGACTCGCCGTTCCTCACTGCATCTGCCGCCCTCCTCCAGAAGGAGCATACTTTCTCGAGCCCACCGTCCCCAGACGACCTTCAATTCCTCTTAAGAGTGTGTCAGACTATCTCGAAGCGAGCGGCTGGCTATCTTGCCACGGCAATTCACAGCATGTGGTGTCTCCGTAACGAAGCCGAGTTCCCAGAACTGCCTTCAGCTCCGTCATCAGGGAAGATACCTCGCGAGGTCACTGTCACCGAGAGCGGGAGTAACCCTGAATGTCTATCGATCGCATGCGACGGTAGCGTGATTAACAAGTATCCCGGCTTCCGAGACCGCTGCCAATCATACCTCAACCAGCTCACCGAGAAGACAAATTCGGTCAAGGGATTGCAGGATTCAAATAGAAGGCCTTGCATTCGTCTGGAGCCTGCACCAGAGAGTGCCATCCTAGGTGCTGCTGTTGCCGTTGCCGTTGCAGTGGCGTCGACTAATAAGGAGGCAGAGGACACGATTTTGTGAGGTTCCTCGCCATGATAATGGACTTATTTGCATTGAAGGGTGTTTTATGGATTTGGCAAGGGTTGTTTCCAGGACCATGCGATGCGGTCTATTTTCCCCATGGTTGTACGCATTGTCTCGATTTCCTAAGTTGCGCGGGGTGTTCCGAGGCTGTCTCTTTATTTGCATGGACGAGTTGAAATTCAGGAGCATTTGTCTTTGGGCACGAGGTATAGAGGTTAGCACTTGATGCATATGACAATAATTCAAGCATGAGACTGATCTTCCCAATCCTTCGAGAAACAAAATATGTCTATGATTAGGGATCATTGTTCTATTCTGATGCCTTGTACGGCAACACCCCAAAACCTGGCCCTAGTACTACTCCCTGCAAAGGTCCTGAAGCAACTCCAGCATCCGACGCTGAAGGGCCGAAAGATTATCTGACGAGATACGATTCTGATTCTCTGGCCTGACACCGCTCTGTCTGTGGCTAGGAGAATGGTTCTGTCCATCTTTCTGTTTCGCTGCCTCATCCACGATAAAGCTTTGCTTTAGACAGAAGAACGGAATATGCAGGTTTCTGAGCTCAATGAGCATGGCATCCGCCATTTGCTTTGACGCTTTGTACACCTTGGCATCGTAGCTTTGGACTTCGGCAAGGTCTTCTTCCGCTGTCTGCTCGCTTATTAACTCCGGGCACCGAACCTAGAATATACAAAGTAAGATGTGACGTACAGAAACTTCCTTCCCATCAACCGGCGCACCGACAGAGCGTCTGTCCTCATTAGCAGACTTGCTCTTATACCGACAATCTTTATCAAGAGAACCAAGGGTCGGTTGGTCATCAAAGAAATGGTGGGACATACAAAACCCGGTCCAGCTCCCTTTTCTTCTCAGCTCGAGATTTCTGCTTCTGCAGCAGAGCCTCGCGGCCCTGCCACCATTGCTTTTCATGGTCGTGTTGTCGCTGAATAAGGACGCGGATACGCCGCTGGATCTCTTCGTTCTGAGCGACAGTGTGCATGACTCGCTTGAGTGCAGCGGGCCATGTTGTTATTTCCGATGGTGGGGTGGAGTCTTTTGCTTGCGGTGTTGAAGATGAAGATACAGGAGGGTTGGTGGGATGCTGATGGAGGTGAGAGGTTGAAGATGAAGTGAGAGGGGAGTGTGTAGATGTTTGATGGGTCGGAGCTTGGGGATGAGTTATAGGAGAAGGAAAAGCATCAGGTGGCTCGTAGTCATTTTCAGGGTCATTGTAGCCATTATTGCCACTGGGATCATGAGCGTTTAAGGCTGATTGATGGGGAGTGCTTGTTGTTTGACCGGAGAATGTGGAGAGGGTTTTAAGGATAGAGTGAAGGTCCGCCGCATTGTAGTTTTGTGACATTGTAAGCCCTTTGCATGAGGACCATATGCAGGCTGAGAATATATGTGCTGGATAGTGAGAAAGCGACTCAGAGTCCAGACACATTGGTGGTTTACACAGCGAAAGAGTCTATAGGGGAATTTGTCTTGGCCAGACTAACCGTGGCGGTGGTCATTCCATCGGCTCCTCGACTGGTTGGAAGTTTGACTGAAAATTTCCCGGAACTCGATTCGAACAACATCATAGCTATCCGCGCTGCGTCTCAACATCCATCGCCCTTCACTCCATGATCATTCGGAGCCGGTAGCATTGAACTGGGTTTACCAATTCTTTCTCCCTTCTTCCCCCTCTCTTCGCCTTCCATCCGTACACCACCACCATGTCCCGATCCGCCGCAGACGCAACCCGATTCACGGCCACAGGACCCTACGCGAACTCCAAACCCAGCGCTACTCCCTATAAACTTCCTGGCTTCCTAGCGAACTCGAACCCGAATTCACAAAACAATGGATCTGGCGGAAACAGGCAGGAGACACCCAGAGAGAAGGTCGAACGGCTGCGCGCACAGGCACGGGCAGCTCGGATACAGCGGTCGACTTCGCGTACGGACCAGATGATTGAAATCGGGAGACGATTCGCAAATAAGGCACACAAGACGATGGTCTATACGCTAATTGCCGCGTCAGGTATGCCGTACTCCTCCCGGTTCGCGAGAAACGCACCACCGCGACCATGGAGTTTAAAAAGTGCCCCAGGTATTGAGACGTGACGACTAATAGACCTTTTCTTCAGGAATCTGCGGCGCGCTTACTGTCTACTCTATGATTTCTCTAACGCTATATAACCGTCGCCAACGTGCTTTGTGGATCGAGAAGGAATTGCAGAAACTCGAGGATGCCAAGACGGCTTATGTCAAAGGAACCGCGACAACGGAGCAATTGGAGTTGTTGAAGAAGGAGAAGATTGGCGAGATTATCAAGCAGAAGAGGGAGGAGGAGACGGCCCAACGGCCATGGAACCAGCTGAAGGCGTACCTACTCGGTGGTCTGAAGAATGATGACACGCCGTCGCCCAGTGCTCCGGAAAGTACGAACAAGCCTGTGGTACTGGAGGCCCTTGGCATATCTGAGTCGAAGCAGAGTCAAGCTGCCTCTTCTCCCTCTCCGCCTCCAGGACAACTGGATATCCTTGCTGAGAACACGGAAACGGCTGCCAAACAGACGACGCGGAGCTGGAAGAGCTGGCTCACTGGCCGATGAATGATCAAAGATGGATGGTGAAAAGAATTGCGTTCGAGAGGTTAGAGATCGCTCAAGTGTTTCCAGTGAGGAATCTCTCTGGCAACCCTGCTCTCCGTATCCCGACCGAAAAGAGGTTGGTCCGTTCCGGCGAGTAACCAGCCGATTATCTCTTGCATCGACGGTGTCATTCTCTGCGATCCCAACTGTAATTTAGTCGGGGTACGGCGTCTTCTGGGTGTCTTTGAAGCTTTTGAACCTATGTACCTAATACTGGGTCCGGTTACGTGCTGTACATATACACGAGTCTCTTCTTTGGTTTTCAAGTGTTAACCGATTCCAAGTGGTTTTGGTGTTACGGCCGGAAGGCAGCTGGAACCTCGGAAAAGAATCTCGTTGCCTGCCTGATTTCCGATGTCTCGGCCGGCTCCAGCCACATCCGTGAGGTCGACAAGCATGGAAGCAAAATCGAAGCTTTTCGAAGACAGAGGACCAGACAAGTCTGCAGATATTAATAGCTGAAGACGCGGATTTTCTTTGGTAATCATTGATTGGCTTCGTGGTCGGCAGGCAGATGATATTGATGTCGCTGAGCCACAAGTGGCTGTGGCTGTGGCACGCGTGCGCAACATGCAACAAACCCAAAAGAGAGAGCTAACGTCACTCCAAGTAACCGGATGGAGACACTCTCCGCGCCGTCCAATGGGCAATTTCATCATGGCTGCATTGCATGACGCGAAAAGGATTCCCCCATCCCCTCCCGACGTCAGCTTCCCCAAAGGCATGGAATCTCCTTCGAATAATTACCTGAAGGGGAATGCAACTCGATGATCCTGGTCCTCTCGCTGGCTGGGTAACAAGTTCCACAGATGTCTCAGCCTTGCGGCAGCCCTGAGCCGGAGCACCTCAGCCACTTCATGACAAAGGCCCCACCGCCATCTTCGTAAGAGGAAAACGGCAGCCTAGCGGATGACCCTTCGAACGGCCGCAGATTCCAGTTCCAAGCGCTGCTGCGCCTGTTTGATGACGGTATTCGGCAACGGTATTGTCGGAAATATGTTCTCGGCGACATGTCTCTTCTTTCTCAGCTGTGGTGGGGTTGGACACGAGCTAAACAACCCCTCTACATAAAAGGCTCTTGGACCCAGACTCAGAGTTCCCATCTTCATCCATCGTTCCTCAGTCTACTTCATCAAATATCCATCCCGTCTTGAATCTTCAACCCTTTCAGCACTTCGATAATCCATCTCACACGATGTCTGGGCCTTACGACTACAACCAGCAGGGCTATTACGGCCAACAGTACCCCCAGCAAGGCGGATACCCTCCCCAGGGTGGCTATCCCCAACAACAATACGGCCAGCCGTACAACCCTCAGTACGGTGATCAGCAGCGCGGACCTGCCGCCAATGACTACTACGGCCAAAATCCACAGCAGCCGCAATACGGCCAAGGCCAGTATGGCCAGCACCCGCAACAACCCGGCCAGGACCAATATGGACAGCCTCAGTATGTGCTCCCCGTTCCTTCACACATCTACACAAGCAACCGCTAACAGTCGATTACAGATACGGTCAAGATGCCCCCGGTGGAGCCCAGGATGGTGAGCGTGGCCTCGGTGGTGCCGTTGCTGGTGGTCTAGCAGGTGCCTTCGCCGGTCACAAGGTCAACCACGGAGTCCTCGGCACGATCGGCGGCGCGATCGTGGGCAGTCTCGCCCAGGATGCGCTGAAGAAGAAGGACAAGCACAAGAATGACCCCAACCAGGGCTACTACGATAACTCTCAGTACGGTGGCTCCCAGCACTCTGGTCACTCGTCGAAGATGGATTCTCTCGGTAGCTTCTTCAAGAAATGAGCGTCTCGCTCTGTTACGGCCGCATGACTTGTTTCTTTTCACCAAGTCCTATGAGCTTCTGACTATGGGTTATCTGCTTTGCTTGAGTGTTTCAATTGGTTGGGCATGTTAGAATGATCGGGCTGTTTACGGTTTTCCTGAGCTGTCTTGTTTCTCTTATGTGGATTACTATCATGCATTACTGTTATGATACCGATAATGTTCCGATCCGATCAAAGAATACTATCGCTTCAAACTCATTCCGCTTTTTGCTCCTAGACCCATGTTCAGCGAACTTGATCGAATAATCACTCTACGTGTATGTATAAGACTTACTCCGCGTAACATTGGGATTTGTCGTGCCTTTCTCATCATCGAAGGAAGTAGATTCGAGGATTCCCGCGACATGCTAGATTGGTCACGAGAATATATCACGGGCAGTGGTTGCGCACCACCACATTCCCTGGAGCCAATGATACGCGGTAGTAGTAGACCTAGCCAAATCCAGATTCCGGAGCAGTGCTGAAGCAACGTGTCTCAAGCCTATCTTATTAATCTCCTTGGAACCTGGTGACAAAGAGTGTCAATGGGCACATTGTTGACGGTAAATCGGGTTAGCGTTATTTGTGCCCCAGGCATGATTGCCAAGCCAACTCACAAAGTTCAAGCCGAAGAAACAATCTCCTGCGAGAAAAGCTGTTGGATAACCCAATCCTCTCCTCCAGTACAGAATGATTGTGCGGCAATTATGTTTGTGGCAGAGTGAGTAACTGGAATCTAACTAATTAGGGGTTTTAGTGAATCTGAGCTGATTGCTTCGTTACAGGCCGCCAGCTCCTCGCCCTCAACCGCCAGGCCTATGCCCTCAGAAGGTTTTTGTCGACCGAGACCGAGACACAAACGGCAGTCGAGACGGCGGTGCAAACCCCAAGTGAAGAGCCAACCACGCCAATTCCTAGCGAAACTGCCCTAGAGTCCAGCACGGCCGCGCTGTCAGCAAGAGGCACCGCACGAGAGGCATTTTGGAAGAAAGAAGAACGACGTGAGTCGACCTGCTACCTATCCCCTTCCACTCTATCACCGACTAACAGTCACCTTGCCCCTTACAGGAAAACAATTTCGACGCCTTGGTAGCGTTGTCACAGATGCCTACGACCCAGGTGACCTCATCCGCAATCCCCCCAAACCCTCCGACATCACCCTCGAACTCCTCCTCGCCTCGCAAACCCACCTCGGACACTCAACATCTCGCTGGAACCCGCAGAACTCGCGATACATTTTCGGAATCCGCGATGGCATCCACATCATCTCCCTCGACGTAACAGCCGCGTACCTCCGCCGTGCCGCCAAAGTCGTCGAAGAAGTCGCAGCCCGCGGCGGCATAATCCTCTTCGCCGGCACGCGACACGGCCAGAAGCGCACTGTTGTGCGTGCCGCCGAATTAGCGGGGGGCTACCACATCTTCGAACGGTGGATTCCGGGCTCCCTAACGAACGGCGAGCAGATTCTGGGCCACTGCGAGGTGAAAGTCGTTAACGCACTCGACGAAGAATTACCGGAATATGCAGAAAAACTTGAGGACAATCCGGCTCTTAAGCCCGATCTGGTCGTCTGCCTGAACCCGATTGAGAATGTGGTGCTTTTGCGTGAGTGTGGACTGAACAATGTTCCTACGATTGGGATTATTGATACGGATGCGGATCCGACGCGGGTGACGTACCCGATTCCAGCGAACGATGATAGTTTGCGCGCTGTTGGTGTCATAGCGGGTGTTTTGGGAAGAGCTGGAGAGAGGGGTCAGCATCGGAGGTTAGCGGCGGCAAAGCAGGGAGTCCTAGAATACCGTCCTACTTCACTTAACCTTGGTGGGTCTTCGGGCGAGGAGTAGTGAGATGGTTTTCTCTGATCCAATTAGACTTGTGGGAGATTTGGTCCTGGGATTATATGTAAAGATATTGTAGGTCATTGTATTAACAGGTTTTATTATTCATATTCGACTCTTGTCCGCTTCGTGAGATATAAATAGGACCGGAAATTTGTCTTCTAACTTATTCTTCCCTGTTTGACTTATAAATCGTGACCCGTTAAACCAGTGTCCCCGATGCATAACCTAGCGGAGGGTATTATAAGAACAAATTCCAAAAGGTCTAGGATGAACTTTTCCTTGCCATTGTTGAATAAAGCCGATATGGATATCATAACAGGGGAAGAAAATCATTCTCTATAAGGGTTAATGTGTCTAACCCAGAGCCCTCATGGCAAGTTCGACACTAGAGGGAGTCAGCGCCACATGGACTCCGAACCTGGGAGGGGTAGATAGTGTAACGAATGCGGGATAGGACTTACACCGCGAATGTCCCCGCAGAAACAGGCATCGCCCTGAGCAAGGTCGGCCCAAGGCCCTTCCAGAATCCCAGGAAGCCCTCGGTCGCATACGTCTTCTTAAAACAGTCAATCATGCCCCTGAACTGCTGCTGCGCGCCAAAGCCATCGCATTGCATCTTGCTCTTCACGACGTCAAAAGGATAGCTGGATAACCAGAGGGCTTCCCCTGCCAGCCCTCCGTATGCGGCAACCTTGAGACTGGAGATATCCTCGCGCTTGATGTTGTTGCGCTTTGCGTCTTGGTTCATCATGAACTCAAACGTTAGGAACCAGACACCGTAGGCTTGGATTTCACGGAGGTATGTAACGGCCTGGCCGCGGTAGAGGCCCTTGAGGACGCCGCCTTGTGCTGTGAGTTTGCGGATGCAGTCGAGGGGTCCGCTGTACAGTCGGTTCGCGCCATGGGGTTGGGTCTGTAGACGAATACGAACATGTTCAATGGGGCCGGAGAGGACGGAGTTGGTGATACCGGCAAATCCACCGGCAAGGTAGTATTGGCCGTAGCTAAGGCTGCTGTCGGCGTACTTCTTCGTGTTCAGTTCCTCTAGTCGTCGTCGGGCTTCGTGGAAGGCCCCGAATTGGACGCTGACCTGGTGTGTATTAGGTGCGGCCGAGAGAGATCGTTGCGGGGAGACTCACGCAGGCACCAATTCCAATGAGGGGGGTCAAGGTGCCCTTGTAGAAAGCGAATGGCCCCTCATTCTTCAAGATTTTGGAGGCGCAGTCTAGAGCGCTGGAGTATTGCGTGGTCGTTTGGAGGCGCACTTTGACGATATCTGCGGGGGTTAGTGGGCCATAAAATTGGAAATCGGCAATTGATCGAGTACGAACCGAAGGGTTGACCTATGAAACAGTTAGCAATAGCATTCAAATAAGGTACTGAGATTTGGGGAGTGAAGCAATATAGTAATCCCTTTTGAGATGAGAGTGGGGCTTTGGTGATCAAAGGAAATGCGCGGAAAAAGAACAAACGCAAATGACAGAAGACAGAAGATGGGAAAGTAGTCTTGAGGGAAGCTCCCACATACCAAGAAGCACCTGTGCGATACCGCCAGCAGCACCAGCAGTTAGATCTTTAACTGTCCGAAGGGCTCCTCCGTCTTCGAGAAGCTCGGTCTCCATTATGCTGTAAATGTGGAGGGGCGCTGAAGAAACTGGGGATCTCGGGGGATGTAGAGGCACAAATCAAGAAACGAGAAACGGAAAGAGAGTGGAAAGATGAAGATGGAAAAGAATCCTAGATGAGCTGCTTCTCAGGGAATATCTCCTCATATCGCCCGCAAAGAATTCCCGGCCTCCGACTCGTCCGCACGTGAGTTGGAGACTTCCTGAGGCGGGAAACAAAAAACTGATGGCGGAGTTTTCGGAGCTCTCCAGGCACTCCGAGGAAAACCACGACACCCCGTGAGGAGAGAGGAGAGACATTATGCACAGGCGGTCCATCGTGCAGGTAACAGCCCTTCACTTATCTGCGGGCTATATTGTCCTCGAGTCTGACGTTCCGCTGACTGGATGCTATTTGCAGCTCTCCCATCGTCATGGTGTCCCTTGGCCCAGCACAGCGCGACTTTTGAATCCTGCTCCAGCGCATCCTCCACGACGGCGCTTTCATTCCTACCCCTTCCACCTGAGTCCTTCCGATCCTCATTCCACGAATGATGCGGATGCGACGGCCAATTCTTCCGCCTCCCCAAGCTCGACGCCGAAATTCCGTCCCCGCTGGGGTAAGAGGCCAACACAAGGACCCGCGGTCCTGAGTGCGGAGGAGCAGGCTATTAGGAACGCGTTGTTGGATAAGTCGACTAGGCAGCAAGCAAGAAAAGTACAGCAGCAGGAGAAGCAAACGCGGAAACCTAAGCCTCCCTCGTCGCAGAGGCGTGACGGGGATTGGATTTGTCTCAACTGCGGAAACTTGTGCTTTTCCAGATCAGTGCAATGTCGGAAATGCGGAACATCGCGACCGACCTCAAGATCGATATCTTCTGCGGGTGATGGGCTACCCCAAAAGCCAAAATTGCCCTTCCTTCTCAGCGGCGACAGGCAAATCCAAGAGCAATCGGGTGGAAACAAAACCCTGAAGGGTCGGCGCCCCACGGACTGGATTTGTCCCAACTGTGGATATTTGTGCTATGGTACACGGTTCTGTCGGAGATGCGATACTGCACGACCGGCCACAAACACAGGAGCTGAACAGCCAAATCCCACGCAGCTTGAAAACGGTACCGGAGGGCCTCTCAGGATCAGAAAGATCGCCACACCCCGAGCTTCCGACATAGACGGGGAATCGAGTCGAAAGTCGGCGCTCAGGAAGCACATCGCCCGCCACCAAGAGAAAGAGCATCGAAGTGAGGAAGAAGCCCATCGCCGCGATCGACGGCCGAAGCCATCGGAACCGAAAGAAACAGGGGTTAAAACGGATCCATGGTCATGGGATCCGTCTTCTTTAGATCGACTGAAATTCGATGACGAGCAAGTCGAACATGGCAAGTCGTCAAAGCGTCGCGCTGATCATCGTCGTCGGGAACATGAAGAAGAAGATGATGAAGAATTTGACGAAGATGAATACAGTCGCCGCCGCGAGGAACGAAGGCGCTTGAAGAAAGAAAAGTCACGAGAAAAGGAAGCATCGTCAGCGCTGCCCCCATTACATCTTCCTGAATTTATCAGCGTGAGCAACTTTGCCGATGTCATCGGCACACGACCTTCACAGTTCGTCGCCCAGCTGGAGGAGATGGGCTTCGAGGATGTTACCTATAGCCACATTCTTGATGCCGACACAGCTGGCCTGATCGCAGCCGAGTTTGGTTTCGAACCTATCTTCGATACCAGTGCAGAGTATGATCTAACCCCTGCGCCCGAACCGGAGGACAAATCCATTTGGCCACCGAGGCCCCCGGTGGTCACCATCATGGGCCATGTAGATCACGGCAAGACTACACTTCTGGATTGGCTGCGCAAGTCTTCAGTTGTTGCGTCGGAGCATGGCGGTATTACACAGCATATTGGTGCTTTCTCCGTCTCTATGCCGTCTGGCAAAACGATAACCTTTTTGGACACGCCTGGTCACGCAGCTTTCCTGGATATGCGTCGTCGCGGCGCCGACGTCACTGACATTGTTGTTCTTGTAGTAGCGGCCGATGATAGCGTCAAGCCGCAGACGATTGAAGCCATTAAGCACGCCACGAGCGCCAAGGTCCCTCTTATCGTCGCCATCAGCAAGATTGATAAACCGGGGATTAACCCTGAGAAGGTTAAACAGGACCTCGCCGTCCAAGGCATTCACGTGGAAGACTATGGAGGTGACGTCCAAGCAATTGGGGTGAGTGGAAAAACGGGTCAGGGAATGCTCGAACTCGAGGAGGCCATCATCACACTCTCCGAAGTCTTGGATCACAGAGCCGATCGGGAGGGCGCCGTTGAGGGATGGGTCATTGAGGGTACCACGAAGAGCTATGGTCGGGTGGCAACTGTGCTCGTTCGACGCGGAGTCCTTAGGCCAGGGGATATTGTTGTCGCCGGCACCGCTTGGACTCGTGTGCGCACACTCAGAAATGAGGCTGGTGTCACAGTGTCCGAAGCTACTCCTGGCATGCCAGTCGAGATGGATGGCTGGAGAGAACAGCCGGTGGCAGGCACAGAGTTTCTGCAAGCAGAGGACGAGCAGCACGCCAAGGATGTAGTGGAATACCGACAAGAGAGAACGGACGCCATAAAGCTCGGCGAGGACACCGCTGCCATCAACGAGGCCCGCCGTGAACTGGCTGAGAAGCGACAGAAAGAAGCTTCGAAGAGAGATCAATCTGCCGCCGAGGAGGAGGTGCCATCCGGTCCAAAGCCCGTTCATTTCGTCCTCAAAGCCGACGTTGGCGGATCTGCAGAAGCTGTCTTGAACTCCGTGACAGCTGTCGGAAACAATGAGGTGTACGCCAATGTACTCCGTTCCGAAGTCGGACCGGTCAGCGAGTTTGATATCGAGCATGCTGCCGTTGCCAATGGCCCTATAATCAACTTCAACATGCCCATAGATCCGGCCATGCTCCGAATGGCGGAGTCCAAGGGCGTTACGATCATGGATCATAATGTCATCTATAAACTCGTCGACGAGGTAAAGGATTTACTGAGCGAGCTGCTGCCTCCTAACGTGACCCATCGCGTCACAGGAGAAGCTGAAGTCGGCCAGATCTTCGAGATCACCGTCAGGGGACGAGTCAAGACGTTTATTGCCGGCTGTAGAGTGCGGAATGGGGTGATCAATCGAGCAAGCAAAGTGCGGGTGCTGAGAGGCCAGGAGACTATTTATGACGGTACGCCCTCCGATCACCAACGCTGGCTTCCTACACGATGAATACTAATGAGGTCCAGGCTCGATCACATCCCTGAAGAACGTCAAGAAAGACGTGACCGAAATGCGCAAAGACACCGAGTGCGGTATGGCCTTTGAAAACTGGACAGCATTTGCTGTCGGCGACAAGGTTCAGTGCTACGAAGAGGTTTTCGAGAAGAGACATCTCTGATCCCCTCAGCACCTGTTGAATCTGCCACTGTATTTTTATTGCACCCAACTTCTTGTATAGGATCTTATGTCTGTCTAGAGCGTTTTGACTGAGGAGCATTTGTACAGTATACCAGCATGACTACATCAGGGACACCACGGATACCATGAGACAATATATTACCAATAGAACGAGGGTATACAACGCTTAATATCTAGATAAGAAAGAAACTACCTGGTCTTCCACCTCACTCTCCCCACCCACCTCGCCCACTCCTTCACATCCTCCCTCTCCAGAATCCTCTCAACAGTAAACCACTCCCTCGCCAACTCCTCATTACTCGCCATCCGATGCACAAACCGATGACAAGCGCCACAAATCCAGGCAACACTATTCAGCATCCACTCGTCATGCCATCCCTTCTTGAGCACCTTATCGTGCACACTCCGTGGTATAAGATGGTGATAGCTAAGCGGGATCCAGTCACGCCCGCAGATCTCGCAGGCTGATTTGCGTGTCGTCGCCCAGACGGGTGGTGGGCATGTCGCGGCGGGAATGTACTCGGTCAACGCTCGGTTGAGGAGGTCGGGCGCCTCGAGGGAGAGGGAGTACGTTGCTAATGTGTCGGTTATTGTGGTTGGGAGGGGATTGGAGAGGGATTCGAGGTGGGATAGGGTGAGGGGGAGGGCGTAGGTTGTTGCGAGGGCGGGGGAGTGTTGGAGGGCGGAGTAGGACAGGGTTTGCAGGGCATTTGGGAGGGTGGTAAAGATTTCTGTTGCTATGAACTGTTTCATCAGGTCAGTCAGTATATCGCCAAGGGTCAGTCTATAGATCGGTGAGGGGATTCGGGGGAAAGTACGTCGATAAACTCAGCTAGTTCTTCCGGGCTCACTTCCTCTGAAGGATCTGGGGATTTAGCATTGTCCTTTCTTTTGGCGCTTTTTAGCTTAAACGGTCTGCGCTTGGGCGCCCTGTTGGGTTTATGCTGGTTGCTTCTTGCGACAATGATGCTGGAGACGCACTCGCGGAATATGGCGTAATTGGAATCGGCGGAGTCGGAGGCAGCCATTATCCAAGGTCTGATAAGTTCTTCGTCGTGTAGTGGGTGAAAGAGGGAAACAAGGTAGTTTGTCTCTGGATAAATACTGACGAGGTGAGTCAACCATCATGGCTGAGCTGAAGCTCTACGTGTGCATGTTCGTATCATGCCTGTCGGGGTCTGCAATGGGTCGCCGCCCTGCCGAGCTGCAGTCATAATCCCATCATTGTCATGACCATGAGACAGTGCAGCTGCTACGACTGGCTTCTACGGAGTACTATTACTTATCGAATGGATAGTCAGTTGCGCAGCAGCCAAATCTTACAAGGTGTTCAGAGCGCTTGCTGTGGGTGATGATGTACCGCAGAAAATATTTCCAAACGCTCCACGTGGGAGAAGAAGAATTTGGGGTAAGTCGGCGGAGAGGTCTCTTCTAACCTTCCATTTCCCCTCCAGAAAGATCCATTGGGAGATGTGGACATCAGAGTGAATAGGAAGGAGTGATCAGTTGAGTGAGAAAAAAAAAAGGGAAAAAGACGACCAGGAAGAGAAGTTTGTGTGGTGAAAATACTGGGAGCTTCACAGCCTCACCGCCTCCTTATCGATAAAGCACCAACAGTCATGGCCTGGTCCACAACAAATCGTAATCATAGGAACCTTGGAACCAGGGAAGCTCGTACTGAGCAGGCACCAATCTGATTATTATTGTCCTCTTTGCTGGCTATCGTCCCTTCTTTTGGGTGGAGGCTTTTGTACACTGGCTTTATTGGAGTACTTTCTCATCATGTCTTGGGATCTTAGCAAAGCTGCCTGGCTTTACCCTCTCCGTGTATGCTCCCGTTGTGCTCTGACCTCGAGCTCTGCTGAGCATCCGAATGCTAATTCATGCTTGACCCAGGGAATTTACTTCTTCGCAACACATCGCTTCCTCTGGCCGCTCTTCAAGGCACGTTTAATACCGATCATCCTCCTGTCCGCCTTCATCTACACCCTCCTCTTCCTCTTTGCCTATTTGCCTCAGGTAGCCTTCCTCGCCATCTTTCAGGGCGCCGGCGCGTGGATCAATGGTGCTTTCTTAGTTCTGGGCGAAGGAGCTGCAATTGTTGCTGCGCTTTTTGAGGCGTTCTTCATCGATGAAACCCTTGTGGATATATTCGATGCCGTGCTGGTGAGCGAAGGTCAAGGGGAGCTGGTCGCCGCATCTCGCGTGTTATACCCTCAAGGCGACGATGTTGTTCAGCGACTCGGCAAGCCGACGCAAAGTGCCGTTTACTCGCCCTTCTCTCTGCGACAGATCTTGGAGTTTATTGTTCTTCTCCCGTTGAACTTTATCCCAGTTGCGGGAACCCCAATGTTCCTCATCTTGACTGGGTACCGCGGCGGGCCCTTTCACCACTGGCGGTACTTCCAACTGCTGGATCTCTCCAAGCAACAGAGAAAGGAGAGAATTCGGAAACGGCAATTGCAGTATACTACGTAAGTCGATGCCCCCCTTGTAGAATTGACTGGCTTCTGACGGTGATGGTAGATTTGGGACCGTAGCGTTGATCCTCCAATTGGTGCCTGTCCTGTCCATGTTTTTCTTGATGTCAACGGCTGTTGGCGCTGCTTTGTGGGTGGTGGAGATTGAGAACCGACGCCCTCTCCTCGGCAGACGATCTGACCGAGAAGGGGGCTATCGCGATACAGCTGATCCCATGGCCTGATTTCTATAGCGTTTAGCCAGTGCTGTTTGAGTATTTTCCGTTGATACCAATTTTCAATTGCACCTCAGTGATTTGGAATTCTTAAGCATGGCTGAGGCCCTGTGGGAGCCGTTGGAGTCTCAGGAACCATTGTTCCCATGCCCCTAAATCTGCCACCCTCCGACGCGGATGCCTTCTTTGCGTCGAAGCCAGCCCAACGGAAGATAAGGCGCCGGCTGCTGACCTCGATCTCCAATCTCAGTTGATGCTGCGGACTCGGCTGTGTTTCCGCCATTTCACTCCCCACGCAGCAACTGTAGTGACAGGCCACAGCTCGCCCAACTATCCTTCCCCAAGAACGATTCCCTCTCAGTCTTGCTTCTTATTTGTTGGCTGTGTCCGATATGTGCGTCTCACATGATTCCAACTCTCAGGACGGAGCAATCGGGGAAGATTCAGAAGATCCCGCGTGTTGATTGTCACCGACTCGTGTCCGGAAAAGTCATGCTCCGAAGCTTTCAAAGGATTTTCTTCGCGAGCCGAGCGTCTGCCGACCGAATTCTGGGGAACTGCCGGTTGTGAGAGCCAAGCGGCCTCACTGCGACAAGGCCGTCTCCACAGGGGAAACTCTTTTTGGTTGTGGCTCTGGCATCAGCAATCGCTGTCGTCTGATGTGGGCCGAAATCAAGTGCCTCCGTGAAATCCTCCCAGTCTTCTCCTGAGGCGATCCTGGGAACTTGGGTTCGTCTCATTCGAGGGTGACTGGGCGTCCTGCACAGTGCATGCCTCTGGCATCTCGAGTCTCAGCTTCCAACACTCGAGAGACTTCCATGGTATTTTCCTCGAGAGCCAACCCATCAATGGCCAAATCTTTTTGTCGATCATCCGTGGGGCTGGCGATTCAGGAGACAACGCCATTCACGAACGTCCCTCCAAGAGGAGACAGAGAATCTTCCACACAGAAGGAGATCGTGCACCAAATCTGGCTAGACCGAGGTCCGCATTGACGGGTTCGCAGCAGGCAATGGTACAAGATTCCTGAAAAAGAAAGAGATGAACCATTAATCAGCGTCACAACGGGGGCAGCTTCGTCTGCCTGAGAGCTAAGGCTTCAAACGTTAATAGATGGTGCGGCCAAAGGGTGTTTGAGAGTTTTCTCAACTCCCCCCTCATACCGAGCTCTCCACCATCTTCCTGCGCCCCCCGTCAAACTTGTCATCCCGCAGCGCCCCAGAGTTTCCCTCGAAATGCAGTAATTGAATCTCCGTCCAGCTACCTCAAGCTGTCAGCGACCCACCACCATGACTCCCAGTTGAACCCGCTCAAAGCGATGGAGACGACCTCTCTACTATTTGCGTATCCATGGACCAACGAACCCGGCTCCAGAAGGCTTGTGATGCCTGTAGTATTCGAAAGGTGAAGGTATGTCACTCAATTCCCGGCTCTTTCGCCTCCGAGAGCTACTTCGTTGGCTGACTCGCAAACGTGGGGTAGTGCGACACAAGCGGCCCTCCATGTCGGTCGTGCGCAAGCCTGAACATTCCCTGTACATATGAGAGGCCGACTCGACGTCGTGGCCCGCCCAACCGTCATGCAGAAGCATTCAAGAGGCAGAAGCAGTTGGAGCCTCTCTACGGCGCCTCGAATTCCCCGTCACCCGATCAGTCCTCGCGGCTTTCTCCTTCCTTAACGGGGGGCAGCCTTCTGGCTACCTCAAGCGCACTCTCGCTGGAATCGATCTGTCCGATACCCACGATTCGACTCCTCATTGATGACTTCTTCACGTACATCCACCCGCTGATCCCTGTTCCTCATGAGCCTACGTACCGTGCTGCCTTCGACCGGAGGGAAGACCTCACCAGTAATACCTTTCTGGCGTTGACGGCTGGTATGATCGGGTCGTTGGTAGTGTCGTTTCCGCGAAGACCCAAGCTCCATTTGAAACCCGAGCAAAGGGCCGCATTTCCTCACTCTACCGCGCTGGTCAAGCGGTGCCGTGATGTCGCTGCGCAAGCGCGAGGATCTGGATACCTCGACCGCACAGCCACTGTCTACGACGCAGCCATCAGTTATTTTCTTGGCCTTTGCTCGGGTTATGTCTGGGACGTCCGGACATGTCGAACCTATTTTGCGGAGTGCTTGACGATGATTCATGTTTACAACCTATGCAACCCACCCCACCCCCGAGTCCCCTCCCTGGGTCCGACGAGTCCGGCTTCGTCGTCCTCGCTCCAATCGCAGGACACACCGAATCATGCCCCGCCCAGTATTATAGATTTGGAGCTTGGGCGTCGTCTGTTCTATACGACCTTGGTTGGCTATCGGACCCTGCAGCAGATGGGCTCTCATGATGCGGCGCTCCATGTACCCCCTGAAACCCCTACCGAACGCTATCCACCGCTACCGATGGAGTTAGATGATGAGTTTATCTTCTCCGATCACGTATTGCAGCAGCCTGCTCGAAGGGTCTCCCGTCTTGTGGGATTCAATGCCAACGTTCGCGTATACGGTTCTTACAATCCAATCTCGGCCTGGGAAACCGCGTTTGGAGCAGGTCAGATTTTCGATTGGGAGCGGCAGAAGGTCGTTATATATGAGTGCCTGCAGAAGAGCAAACTGGCACTAGCAAACGTCCCGAAGGAGCTGTCCTTGTACATGACGGAAGGAGCTTCGCTGGACCAAGAGGAGGATGTCAAGATGGCAATCGATCACGAGAGTCCGGAATCTCTCGAGCGCCGCCATATTCAGTACGAGATACAGAAAGCTAATATATACGCCAGTCAGCTTGCTACTCGGTCCTACTTGGTCGAGAAGTACTGGAGCCTTCACGAAGCTTGGAAAATGTATCACATGCAGCCCCATCAATCTACCGCAGTAACGTCTCCGGCATGCGGCAACAGTGTCCCCGACTCAATTGGCCATATCAATAATATCATGGTGGACGAACGACGGCTTGTGATTCGAGATCTTTTCGTCCTGTTGCAGTCCGTAAATGAAATCAACATGGAGCCAAATGGCGCAAGCGTCGTACGTAAAAACTTACTTATAATTATGTGATGCGGTGCTGACGGAGGGTTTAGACTATGAAGATCCGGCAAATCGCATCGACTTTACTCGATCTATCGCAATCGACTGCCCTAGCCGCCTCGTCGGCAATAGGGCCTCATCCTCTCACAAAAGCTGAAGCTGAAGCGTACCTATACAGGTTTATAGATACCCTCGTACGCCTAGAAGGTCTGGGGGCCCCAAACCCGAAGGTCCCTGCTAGTCCCGAAACCCAGGGACGAGCGATGAGCTATCTGAGTGATCATGATCGTGACGAAGAGGAATTACGGCAGTGGGCTAGTCTGAAGGCATACCAAGCTAAGTTTGCCGAGGCAGGCGGTTTGTTATCCGAGCTATAACCTACTGATCTCTGTGTTGGCTATTCGAACGACAGGGTTACGGTATCGAAGCAGTCTCCAAACGGACGGTCTACAGCGTTATCAAAGCGGCATCTGCAGAGGGTTAGCCGGGGATGGGATTTAGTAGGACTTCGTCCGGCCTAGCTCAGCAGCCAAATCTCCAGCCCACCAAGGCGGATGTTGCGTCCGGATGCTGAACTCCGAAGGCAAGGAATACCAACAATCTTGTAGGTTTCTGGGGCTGCGATGGAACACGGGTGGTTGTATCCATAACGCTAAAACAATATGAACACCTTCATCAAACGTATACCCGGTGGCCTTTCTACATAAATATCTGTTTTGGGCTGTTCCCCGCCATGCATTATTGATAAGCGCAGAGTTAGTGTTTGTTCAGGAGGGCATATTCCTGGCCCGACGTTTCGGCCTCTCCTTACAGACTACGCGTGCCCATCTGCAATCATGCCCAAAAACTCCCCGGTAAGAAGTCATAGAAGCTTAGAATTAGATCTTTTCTTTTCTGGTCCTTTCTCATGATGCCTCTATAGCCACAGCACGCTATGCAATAAAACCACATCCATCCATGCATAACAAAAATACAAGAACAGATCAATAACAGGAATATTATATCTAGATTGTAACGGTAACAGTCATTGCAGGCTCTCTCTCCGTAACCGTCGTCGTCACCGTGACCGTGACTGTCGCAAACCCTGCTGGAGTATAGGGAACGAGGTTCAAATTATCATTATTGTTTCCCCCACCCATCCCACTGTTATTGCTATTGTCGTGATTGGTCTGGCTCCCAGCAGTGACGGTTTCCGTGGCCGTGGTCGTAGCCGTCCTCGAGATCGTCTGTGTCTTTGTTGCGGCGACGGTGATTGTTTCTCGTGACGTCGGTGTTTGCATTGGCGTTGTTGGCTCCAGCTCTGGCTGTGTGGTTTTGGTTTTGGGGGTCCCGGACCTAATTGTGGATGTTTGGACAATAGTGATGATTTCGGTGACTGTGGTAGTAGATGTTGGTGTTTGCTCGGCAGCCGCGGGGACGGTACCCGTTTGTGTTTGTGTAGCTGTTAGGCCAGACTCCGGTTCTGGTTGTGCAGTCTCTACGGGTTCGGACGCTAATGTCGATGTTTGAACGATGGTTAAGATTTCTGTGACTGTTGTAGTAGAGGTCGGTGTTTGCTCTGGGGTGTCTGGAGATGTGGTTGTGTTTGTTGGTTCCAGCTCCGGGTCCAGCCCAGGCTGTGCGGGTTCTGTAGACTCAGTTCGTATCGTGGATGTTTGTACAGTGGTCGATACCTCTATCACAGTCGTGGTAGATGTAGGGGTCTCCACTGGAGTGATAGGGTTTGTAGGTGTAGGCGTAGCCGTGGTGGAACCTGGTGCATCCACATCTGCATCTGATTCTGTGTTTGTGACTAAAGCGGTTGTAGAGGTCGAGGTTGGCGTACGGATTGGTGTGGATAGAGACGTAGGTAGCAAAGACGACGAAGGAGCCAAGGCCCCAGTGCTCGAAGTAAATTCGCTCCCGGGCCTGCCTATAGGGACAACAGTTTGGGTTGTAGGATGCTCCGAGCCCGTACCAGGCGTGACTACGACAACGACCGGGGTTGAGACTGAGTGGATACTTTCTGTACTGCTACTGGTGGTGGTACTGGTAGCACCATGTTCGGTAGAGGTTGTCATACCAAAAGTGCTCGTACCCGTGACGCTTGTCTCTGAGGCAATGAGCGGTCTCGACGCTGTGGTTGAGGTCGGGGTTTGCGCGTCTGTGCCATCGCCGTCAGGTCTAGGTTCATTTGACACGGTAGACGTAGTAGCAAGCGGAATAGCAGGTGTTGAGGAGGTATCAGTAGTGCTGGCACTGCCGAGCCCAGCGATTGAAATAGTCTCAACAACGCCTTCTGTTATTGACATGCCCTCTGCAAAGGGCCAGGAGGATGAAAGCGCTGAGGGTGTACTGGGGGTCGTGGTAGTCTCCTCGATTGGTGTGGGAGGAGGAACAGGAACGGTCTCGGTCTCAGTTCCAGTCGTAACATGGGGAACACTGGACGGCGTGACGGGGACGACCACCAAATCATCGTCCCTGCGTATTAACGGAGAGGAAGCCAACGGAGTTCTGGGAGAGGCACCCACGAAGTCAAGCTTGTCAATGAGAGTGGGATTGAAATAATTAATCGGACCAGCCGAGGATAGGGAGATGAGAGTGAAGAGAAGGAAAAGCATCCCGAAAGCTGTTGGAAAAGAGCGAACGACAGACTGGCAGTAGCTTTTTATGAGTGTGTTAGAAAGGATGCATTATGAGTTGCCATGCGAGATAAATACAAAGAGAGTACGAAGTTGATACTGGAGGACAAAAGACAAAAGAAAGACGACGAAGAAATGCAGGACATTGTCAATCACGTCCAGGATGGGGGAAGCCTTTAAGCAGTCTCAGAAATCTCCCTCAATTCGCTCTTCTGTTTGCCTGCAAGAGAAATGGTTGGTTGTTGCGAGAGCTTCAACTGGCGCGCGTCAAGCAGAGCTCCAGCAGCAAAGCTCGTTCATTGGCGCCGAGAGCTTCCAGGCGTTGATCATGAAACACTGCAGCTGCAGAAATAGAAACGATGAGAATGTCTCTTACTTATTAATAGGTGGAGGGTGCGCTTGCTAAATATTCAATTAAACCATGTTGTTCCTCGCACGAACATAGCGACCATAATATCATCTTGACACTAGCACATATTCGCATTAAATCTCTATACATTTCAGACTGCAACTTTAAAGGGCTCGTCAGCGCCCTCAAACGCCTCGATTTTTCCATTGAGGCCCTTAGCATCCCCGTAATAACGGAACCGGTAGGTCCCAGCCTCCAGCGGATAGGGACTGCCGGTGAGGTAGAAATCGTCCTCGATCTCCCACTGCAGGGTGACCTCACTTTGCCCGAGGACTGTGTTGGTCCTCTTCCACCGGTATACCAGACTCCAATCGCTGTCGGTTCGCACTGTCTCCCAGTCGCCGGTGTCTGAGTTTTGCCGCTCCACTGCTGCAAAGGTGGACTCGGACCGTAAATTATTTCTCGGGTTAGCCCCGACAAATGTGGCCGTCACCACATCCCCTGGAGCATATTCAGCGTTCCCAGCGGACGTAATGACATCACCGTATGATTTGCCAACCGGAACGCCATCATACACAACGGAGGGAATGAAACTTAGCGACTTGTCGGTGTTTATTGGTGGTTCAATACCAGATGGCTCAGGGTACAAGCCCTCCTCGTGAGCAGATTCATCAAGATAGGGAAGGTACGTGAGCGTCAGATTGACATAGGCCGCTAGAGTGTTGGGACCATACAGTGTCGAAGCCCCCTCGTAGCGTTGCCTTCCATACTCTTCTTCGGTTGTCACGTAGTGAGCATAGCTGTTTGCTGGGGAACCGAGGACCACCAAAGGATCAGAGATTGAAAGAACATCAGTTGCAGATTTGGCAATTGCCTCTTTCCACCGCCGGCCGGCCATGGTTGTGACCTCGCTTGTGGAGATGACGACAGTCAGCTGACCTACTCGAAGGAGCTGGATATCTACGATGTTGGGGCTCCAGGCGTACGGTAGGCTGATCGACCCGACATCAAGTAGGACGTCTTTCGGCGCTTGGCATCTCTTTTGCTCCGGGGTCGGCGCGTGGAGGAAAGCGCGAGCAATATACCACAGTGGATTGCGTTCCGCCGGGGTGGTGTCGTTCTGAGTGAAGTCGAAATAGCCCGGCCAATCAGTGGTACCCGCTGCGAAGGAGAATCCAAGTCCCGCCGAACATGTGGTCAAAGTGCTGGAATTAAACGGCGATTGGAAAGAATAGCCATCAAGGTTTTCAAAGACGTGGAAAGAGCTGATTTGAGAACTGCTCCTGATCGGAATAGCATCGGTATCCATCTGTGCGTGCAGCTCTTTAGCCGCAGCGTATTGTCGGCGCCCAATCTCAAAGCAGCTCTTCGTGCCTTCGTCATTCTCCTGGAAAAATGGCCCACGCCCATGACAATCGGTGGACTTTCCGCCGCATGTGCTATCGGAGTATCGGCATTGTTCACCAGATCCATCTTCGCACCACGCCCCAAGGATATTGGGAGACGTATCACCAACAGTAGACTGCGAGAACCCTGCAATGAAATCATCCGTAAATCCCGGATCCCCTTTTACACTTCTCTCGAAGAGCCAAGCGGCGACGCCTTTGTTGTCTCCAGTAACAAGTGTGTTGTTGCCGTACATTGAGGTGCCGTGCACGGGAAAAAAAGTCAAGACGGCGGATGTCTTGTTGTCGCTCTCCCGGTCGAACCTCAGAAGGCTCAGGGTCTTATCCACATTGGATGAGTATCGGGCTTTCTCCTCCTCGGGGTTGGCATCGTACGAATATGGACTTCTGTTGATACTTGCATCCTCAACGTCTATTGTGCCGAAAGTAAGGCGTCCGGGGGCAAGACTCTCATGTGCTCTCTGAATAGACAGGAGCACACCATCGACAATCGCATTAAAACTCTGTTTATCGAACCCTTTATTGGGAATTTGGGGTAGTAGGTAATTATACCAAGCACCTGGGCCTGAATGGGAGTGGGTTCCTGTCAGGGCAAGATTGTGGTCGCCATATCGTGAATATTCGCTGCCTAGGTTCGCAAGCCCTTGTAGGACAGAGTGCCGCACCCCAGTATCACCTGTTAGGGTATCTAGGATTATATAGATCCATGTCTCCTCGATATTATTGGGATTTGCCACGATAAAGGCGCGCGAATAAATCCTTTGTCGGAGACCTGTCCCGACTTGGTCGAGGTCGGCATAACCGCCAAACCCTACCTCTACCACGGGCCTGCAAACAGCACGTTAGTAATAATTAGGTGAATGCAACCAGAGGTATTGGACTTGCCCAGTGATATCTGCCTTGCCTGCTCCGAGGAGGAGAATGCTATCATCCGCAACAAAATCGGAGGACCGATCATCCCATTGCGATTTCACATTAAAGACTGGGCCCTGGTTGGACCCATGAATCATTGAAACCACTTGTAGCAAGACAAGAGCAACAATGAAGGTACCGACAAGCGCCACACTGAGCCTGGTGTTTGCCATGTTGACGGCGCGGAAGTTTATGCGCCAGGTCTCGGAGAATTCTATGACATCAGAATAGGGAATCCATCACCAGGGCGCCGCCGCTATTTATTCCATTTGGGAGCTTGCCTGAGAGGGACCTCTCATCACAGTCAACCGAGGGACGGAGCTGAATAACACTTGGGGGGCGCGAAGACCCCTGACGATTTTCCCTTTCTAAGCGAAGGGGATGATCGAAGAGTTCTATTGGCGGTTAAACAGATGAACGTCACATTGAGGTCGAAAGCTGTCCCCCAATGCTCGCCTTTCTCGCGCCGTCTTCCGATGCAGGCTGATTGGGCTGGGTGTGAAGCCCCGCGCCGGAAACGGTTGAAGGGATTCGCTCCAAATCTAAGGAGAGGGTCATATGCTGATCTCTGATCTCCTGAGTTAGTGCAGAGAAATGAATGGAGATGATCGTGAGGGCGGAAGCATGTGCTGTCGACGGGTGACAGGCCAATTGTGGATGCAGCCTGGTTTGTGACCGGGCCAATCAAGAGTCAAGAAACCGGGGAAGAGCAGCTGTGAGCCGATGAGAACACAGCCAGGACAAGGACTCGGAGCTTCTCTTCGATCTGCAGGATACACTGGATTGGCACCGCGGGAAGGAGGGAGCAGAACAATTTTATGGAAGGCTGGGATTACTCTCTCCGAGTCTCACCCACCACTGCATACTGAGTTTGGATGCCGCCTGCAATCCCCGCACCGCCGTGCCCCGTCCGGTCAGCCTCGATGATTAATTACTAATAATGCACGTGATTACGCTTCACTGAAGCTCTTCCAGGATGACTTCCAAGGTTGCAAAACATCTTCCACCATCATGCTGTACTAACTCCCGGAAGCCTGCTGACCCCATCACCCCCCACGCTCACAATGCCCCTCATCAATGAATCTCATGATTCCCTCCCTTGTAAGTTCCTCTCTTTCTTTT
Organism: Aspergillus lucknowensis; assembly: GCF_044049455.1. NCBI lineage: Eukaryota > Fungi > Ascomycota > Eurotiomycetes > Eurotiales > Aspergillaceae > Aspergillus > Aspergillus lucknowensis. The sequence goes on along the minus strand of NW_027263567.1, from coordinate 273,889 downwards.
CTGGAATTAGCAATCTAACATAGTTCAGATATCGATACGGCACCTTCAGCGCAGGCTCGAGCGGATGCAGAAAAATTAATCGCTGCAGAACTTCCTTCCGACTATCACTCTTCCTCTCATCCCCTCGTCCCCGAATTCCCAGAGCCAAAGTTCTCGCCCCTTGTTCAGCAGGAAATAGAGCGGAAGGCAGCCGGACTGCCGCTGACGGGAGGAATCGATCTCTCGCGGTACGAAGCGCCCGAACCACCAACTCGCCCTGGAGCAGATTCCGCACCCAATCTTGATGAATGGCGTCAGACGTTGCGGAAAGCCTACATCGCTAGTTCTCATCTCTCTACGAGACATGAGAACCTCGCTCTTTTAGAAGAAAGCGGCAAAAATGCATGGTTGATCGGAAACTCGCAGCTAGAGGATATACTGAGATCCTTTGAGAAGGAATTGGCGGAGACCAAAGAGGCCGCAGAAAGCGTCAACAAGCAGCGAAAAATCGCACAGGAGGCAAACCATGGAGAGCTCACGGGATTGGAGGAGACGTGGCGACGCGGTGTTGGTGCTGTCCTCGATGTTGAACTTGCGGCCGAGGATTTGCGGATGAAGATCTTGGAGCAAAGGCGCCAATATGCGCAGCAGCAAGCGCGCTAGACAGTCTTACCTGCTCCTCCATGCAATCCACGAACGCGGAAGAGCTGATGCTCATAACTTCCCCGGTCAATCTTGCCATCCACTGCTGAGGGCTGAGGCCACAGAACGGGTTGCATTATTGGAAACGTTCCTCAACTCTTTAAATTCACCATGGCACAAAGAGGCGGCCCTCCGTAGACCTCGAACTCGGCGGTATTCTCGAAGGTCTGACCGATCCAAAGATGATGTCGGCAACGCCCAAAAGGTTTTTGAGCCATCGTTGCCCCCGCACGAGATACCCCAGAATCCCAATATTCGACCACGAGAGCCGTGGACAGATCGACAATCGCGTCAAAAGTTGCGGTACCCGAACCGTACATCGCCGGCGTCGGACCACACTACTTTACTCAACCATCCAGGTTCTTTGATGGGTTGAGCCTTTAAGGTATTTTTGTCTTCATTTAGACTCTATCAACAATTGGGTACTTATCATGTGACGACGAACTCGAACAGAATATAAATGACCATCTATAGCTATTATGTAATGGGAATGTTTCGCGTACTCTTGAGCTGTAGGAACTGCCAATGTGGTCCCATGGATACAACGGGTTAAGTACCATTGCTACCATGCAGCGGTTCTGAGGAATGAAATTTGCTAGCTTCCATGTGTCCGCTACTAGCCTCAGCTAGTATATGTTCTCATGCCCTTGCCCATCATGGCTGCGGTGCCCCTCTCCGCAGCAAGACGATTCCAGTGCTCGAGGTGCCTACACATCCCGTCCAAACTAGTCAAAGGCGGCGAGTACCCAAGTCCGCCTTGCTCAGGCGGTTTACGGACGCGGGAATCGTCGATAATGACGTGGGGGTCCAACATGGCGAAGAGGGCGGGCTCCAATTGCATCATCTCGCTGGTGGGTCGTCGGAGCCAAGGGAGATACAAGTGCCGTAGGAGGATGTACCACTCAAACACATGCAACAAGAGGAGCATGGGAAGTGGCGGGATCTCGGGAAACCGAACGGGCGTCGTGGCGAGCGTAAGGAGGAGAAGGAAGACATCGCCAAAGGTGACGGCTGGATTTGGATCCGTTACCACGAAGGCTTGGCCGCCGATGTTAGGGAGACCAGATGGGTTCTTGGTGTGCTCGATAAGTCGTTGCTCGTAAAGGAGATGAGCTATGGATACGTTTTCGGCGTTGACGAAGTTCTGAATGGTGGGTAAGAGCCAACTGAAGATTTGACTGATTAATTTCTTCCGCTGGCGTTGGAGAATGGTAAATAGCAGTTGACAGGTTACGTTGGGTAACCACCTAGCCTCAGGTACACGCCCGTGATGCTTGTGCTCATTTCGTTGCCAATACCATATATTCCATTTTGCAGGCCGGATGCAGCCTGTACGGAAACTTGATTCAAGGTCGTCTGCAGCGCGTACAAAGCCCTCTGCCTCCAGTTTTGAGGCAGCATAGTTGCCAAAAAATCCATCATGCTTTTTCAGTGGCTCAGCTGCATCGCTAATGACTTGCACAAAATGCCTCGGGATTTTCTCCCAAGGGGCAATCCAAAACGAGGGACGACGAATGCTGACGGAGCCGGACGACGTCGAAACGAAGCAACTAGCTCCGGCCCTTTTGGCGGCATTTAGCACATTCGCTGTGCCGCCGACGTTCACATTACGACAAAGAGGAAGGAAGGCCTTGTGCCGTTCTGCTGGTCGAATGACGGCCGCTTTGTGAAACACAGTCAATGGAAGGCTTGCCACTTGACTCGGCCACGGTTGCGAAAAAGCCCGCTGAACCGCTGCTTCGTCGGTAATGTTTGTCTTGACGAAAGTGACCTAGATCGAGGAGTTCGCGACGGGGTGGATTAAGGTGTAAGGTCTGAATAGCTGCTGGTCTCTCCCCGCGGGCTATGAGATGCGATATGATCCAGTTACCCACAAGTCCTAAAAGTAGAGTGAGCAACTACGAGTTAACCGCGAGTACTCAGGAACTAGACTCATGCAGAAACGCCACCAAGGACCCTCAAATCGATTTCGTCATTGGAAACGCACCTGACCCTCCAACAACAATGTAGCGTCGGTTCTGCTTGTGAGGTAGACTTTTTGTAACATCAATAGGGCTATGAACAGCCTTTTTGTACGCAGCTTTGATTTCTTCGACGGTCCAACGGCGAGGGGGCAAAGTCCGAGCCTCCTCAGGGACGAGACACATCACACGGTTCACATGGGAGAGGTAGAAGGCACCAAATACAGACACGAACAAATAGGAAGACGGCGAGCATTGCGGGGATGAGCCACAGTCGGCTTCTGTTTCCGCCAGCTCCACGCAAACGGAGTAAGTAGTCTATGCAGAGAATGGCTGTTGCCGGTGTCCTCTGAAAGTGTCCAACGACCCTCTAGCTGCCTCTGCTGTTTTTTGGTGGACGGAAAGGCAGGCAATTTTTAAAAAGCATCAGAATCGAGTCGACAACCTTGGAAGCCCATGGATCATCTAGACACGAGCGGACCAATGAAAATCAACGGCTCGAGAGCCGCAGTGGTCTGCACCGTTTTTCGTCGAGACGTCGGCCATCATCAAATTATATAGTTCGCTCAAAAAGCGCTTTGACGCGCATTTCAGCTCAATCCAGTCCTCAACGAAGCGAGATGGTAAGGGAACGGGAAGATAGTTTTTGCACCATGCTAACATAGGGTTGAGCAGTTGGGACGAGATGGAGAGAAGAACTGAAGAGTGAGGTTTGCTTCTTCCATTCCACGTGCTGCGGAGAAAAGAAGAGCCACCCCACCTGCAGCTGCTTTTTCCTCGAAGGAACATTCAAGCAACCCGTTCCGCCCGAGGTTGATACAATTCAAGTACTTCGAATTGACAATCACAGGTATTTCGATGATCGTTTTCCAAGGTGACTCTTGTGGTGTGTTGATAGGTTGGTCCTCAACCACTCCGCCTTCAATACATCATTTCCTGCCTTTTTGAGGCGGGAACAGTTTTCTCTGGCTTTACCACAGTTGATCGACTCACAGATCCCATTCCCCAACATCTGCCAGTCTTCCCCATGTTTGGCCCTCGTGGAGGTTGGTCTGTATTTAAATCCCCAGCACCGATGTCCAAGCACAGAATGACAATCTCTGCTTATCGGCTCGCACTCCTGAGACGAGACAACATAGACCAACAAGGGCTGCAGAGAGTGGAGCACTTGGCACCTTGCAGGCGGAACCTGCCCAGATCCACGAGGGCTTTTTCTCGCCTCTTCGGGAAACCGGCACGGGCGGTCAGCCGCTGCTTGTCTTGGGCTTCGCTTGACTGGACGAATCCCATTCTCCAAAAGTCTCGAGGGCTTTGGCCCTCAAAATCCATCGTGTCGATGAGAGTGTTTCCCACATTGTCACTGGCGTATTCGCTGTGCAATTCGCCCTTTTTTGGACTTCTCGCGCTGTGGACCGAGTAATGATGAGGGCCTTGTAATCTAACAAGACATACTTCGGGGCTTCGTATCGAGCGCAAAGAATTGCTCGGGAAATCCCCGTGGAGCTCGGCCCACGCTTGATGACCCACAGCCTTGGCCCTGAGTATCCCAGCCAAGCGGACACGGGTCTCGAGCGCGCATGAGGACTGGGATCACACAATCGAGGGTTCTCCGCTAACTCTGCAAAGAGTTTGGAACGGGCTGACGATTCCAACCCCGCTGGACGCCTCGAAGACTGAGACATCGGGTCCTTGACTAGCGTCTTCGGCATTCTGACCGATTGCGAGGGGAAGACTGATTGCACCAACCATCAATCTCTTCGCCCGCTGCTGAGGCGGGTGTTCCTCAAGCCTCGGCCTTCCACAGGTATTTCTGTCATTGCTTTCCACCCTCAAGATGATGCGGAGCAGCGGCCCTGCGCATCTTGAATCATGCCAGATTGAGTGACAAGACCCGCGAAGGATCAACATCCATCTTCTGTAAACCTAACTTTGGGTGAAAACCGCGCCTGATGACGAGGCATTGGTGCCCTTTCTCATGCCACCCCTTTGACTGACCAAGTCTCAGACGCTGCTAGTGCCTTTCTCTCTGCTTTCTTCGAGCAGATGCCCCACCCAGCCCAGGACATCGTCGACGAAATGATTTAAGGATTTTTCGGCCCAGAAATCTTTTCAAACCAAGGTCCTTTTTTTGAAATTTTTCTTTCCTGGCTGATAGTCAAGCTTTGGGGCACCCGAAACTATTCCGTACCTTCTTTATATTGAACTCTTAGCACTTCCCCAATCCACACAGAATTAAACCTTTGCTCAGCCCCTACACCGCTGCGTTTCAAGGCTCGGACAGTACAGATCGCTCTAGTTCAATCACGCATACATACCTTAATGTTTTCGCATTGCAGATTCTTGAACGGATAGTTCCAAACATAAATACGGGCTCGAATCGAGTGCACCAGGGCCTCCGCTGCGTAGGAAGAACTTGCTCCCACAGACAAGTTTCCGTCAGCAGAAAGATGTCCACAGCGGCGAACGATCCGTCGGATTCCCCAAAGCTGCCCCATCATAGCGAGGACTGCACGGATGGCGATGCGCACTCTGTGGCGGGGTCAACCTCCTCAGAGGAGTCTCTTGACCAAATCCAAATCGAAGCCCTGGAGCGCACCATTACCAATCGTTCTCGCATGTCGGAGCCTTCTCTGGCAAGGAAGGTAACCTCAATGGGCACGACGGGGACCCTGGATCCGAATTATGAAGTCGACTTTGAGGATGAAGATGACCCAGCCAATCCCAAGAATTGGACTCTCAAGTACAAAAGCATGGCGATTGCAATGCTTTCCTGGAACACCTTGGTGATGTGAGTTGGGCATAATATCCCTCGCATGAGCTCTAAGGACGAACTAACGAGCCACAAGTGTTCTGCACTCAACTTCCTACACGTCGGGTATTTCGGTTATGGGTGAAGAATTTGGAGCCTCCAGTACTATTGTCACATTAGGGTTGACCTTCTACCTCATTGGCCTTGCCATTGGGTCCATGATCATGGCCCCGTTGAGCGAGGTCTACGGCCGAAAGCCAGTATCTGTCGGGTGTCTTGGTATTTTCACGGTTCTGATTATTCCCTGCGCGCTGGCCAAATCCGTCGAGGCATTGATCATTGTCCGGTTTATCGGGGCATTCTTTGGCAGTGTCATGATTTCCACTGCACCGGGGATGGTGTCGGACTTGGTCAACGATGAGCAGCGGGCGTTGGCCATTTCTGTCTGGAGCATTGGGCCCATCAACGGTCCAGGTATGTAGCATACCCCCGCTTACCATAGCCCATTCTCCACAACACTAACATGATGGCAGTTCTTGGTCCGATTATTGGAGGGTTTGTGACACAGTACCTAGGCTGGCGATGGATGAACTGGATTGCCTTGATATTATCTGGCGTGGCAGTTGCCTTTGCATGCATTATGAAGGAGACATACAGTCCTATCATCCTGCAGAAGAAGGCTGCACGCATGCGCAAGGAGACGGACGATGACCGATGGTGGAGTCGATACGACCAAAAGGCTAGCCTCCGGGAGTTGCTGAAAGTGAATTTGGGTCGTCCATTTATTATGGCTGTCGCCGAACCTATCTGGTGAGACTCCTTCCTGCCCTCGAAAACATAGATTCCTTCCCCACTCTAATGATCAATAGCATCTTCTGGAACCTCTATATCGCCATTGTATATGGAATTCTCTACCTCTGTTTCACAGCCTACCCTATTGTCTTCCGCGAGATTCGCGGCTGGTCCCTCGGCCTCTCCGGCCTCGCCTTCTGCGGCATCGGCACCGGCTGTCTCATTTTGATCGCCTGCGAGCCCTTCATTCGTCGCATGATAAACAGCCACAAACCGGACTCTGAAACCGGAAAAGTACCCCCCGAAGCCATGGTCTCGGTCGTCTGTATTGCAGCCATCCTAATTCCGTCTGGTGAGCTCTGGTTCGCTTGGACCTGCGCCCCCGCCTCAATTCCCTGGATCGTCCCCATTCTGGCGGGGGTCTTGTTCGGCTGCGGGAACGCTGGGGTCTTTATCTACGCATCGAACTACCTCACTGATAGCTATGGGGTGTATGCTGCCTCCGCGATGGCGGGGAATTCAGTCATCCGCAGTGTCTTGGGCGGAGTTATGCCTCTCGTCGGCACGTACCTATATGACGGCATAGGACCAAACTGGGCTGGCACGTTACTTGGTTTGCTTGAAGTGGCAATAATCCCTATCCCGTTTGTGTTCTACAAGTACGGACACATGATCCGGCGTAAGAGTGCCCTCATCAGTCGGATGCAAGAGGATAAGAGGAGGTTGGAGAAGAAGAGGAAGCGGCTAGAGCAGAGGCTGGCGGCGAATGAAGCTGCAGGGATGAAGGAGAAGTTGGAGGTTTGATATCACAGTTCTTCTCTGTTTCCCCGTTTAAAGGAAAAGCGTTTCGGGTTCTAAAACGTCATTCTGCACGGCTGGAGTTTTATACCATTCTTTCGTTGGCTTGCTAGAGGCATTTCGCAGGCGCACAGAGCATAGTCTTCGTACCTAATAGGTAATGCTACTTACATACAGTTACGACCAGACTCAAGGATCTAGATCCAATCCACCGCGCGCCCCATCCTCTCCACCTCCCGCAAATCACACAAGATCCGTTCGTACTCGCCCAAGTCAATCGCACCAGCAGGAAGGATCAACACAGCATCAACGAATACCGAGTCAGGCGAAGACGCAGAAGCAGATGCAGATGCAAACTCTCTCTTCTCGTCCGAGGTAGTAGAGGGACCTTTCCGGACATACCCGACGACATTGACCCAGGCACCGACGCACAGTTCCTCCCAGGTTACCGTCTCCAGGATGGCATTGATATCGACAGAGATAGACGGAGGACCCTGCGTTCGATTTGACTGTGGCACCTTCACCCGTGGGTAATTGTGTTCAAGGACCAAGTGGCCTGTGGAGATATGATAGGTTTTGACGCTGGAGCGGAGAGCCAGGAGAAATAGGAAAACATTAGCTTTCAGTCGTTATTCAATATCATCTCCTGCCTTGACGTGCGCAATTTTCATGTTGTAGTGGTGCTAGGCAGCGACTCTATGCAATGGTTTCTACGCACCAACCAAGAAAGCGGACTTTGGAGTCAGCCGGAAGAGAGGGGATATCGGAGAGAAAAACCCTCGTGGAGGGAAGAGGGCCGTTCATGCTCCAGGATATGCATACTAAATCGCTGGACTCGTCGATACGCCATACGCAAGAGAAGGCAAAGACGAGGGAGGTGCTTCGCGGCTGGAAGCGCCTGGGGCCGATGGAAGAGTCTTGCACGTGACCAGTAGCCTCCGATAGGCCTGATGGCGTATGTCATGGGGCAGACCTGGCGAGGGGGAAGCAGGCCTCATCCAACTTCATCGTTCTCATCCTCGTCCTCAGGTCTTCGCTCTATTCTTACCTTTGGCCGCTGTCACGCTTTCTCGGGTGATCTCCCGCTTAACCTACCGGTCAACCGCCTCCCTAGAAGCGCAGCTTTTCGTCGATCCGCGCTAGATTGTTGCCTTCCCTCGCTATCTCTACTTTCGCCTTCCTTGCCCCCACCAACTTCCACCAGTTTCCAAGAAAGCTTTCCATACGCGCGAGACAAGGCATCACCCAGTGGCCGTGCGCTCCATTTCCATTTTGCTTCAGCCTCAGATACACAATAAATTACGGCCTCCCAACGAGCATAGGCCTTCCTCGTCCCTATCAAGATGTGGTCGTGGTTTGGTGGTGCGGCCGCTCAAAAGCGGAAGGATGCGCCCAAGAATGCCATCCTATTGTTACGGGAACAGCTAGATATGCTACAAAAGAGAGAAAAGCACTTAGAGAATCAGATGACAGAGCAAGAAGCCGTCGCGAAGAAGAATGTGAGCTCAAATAAGAACGGTAGGTTTCCCCCACCTCGTGTCAACCCACTAGAAGAAGACGGAGGGAGCTAACTCCTGCAGCTGCCCTCGCTGCCCTCCGACGGAAAAAGGTCCATGAGAAGAACCTCGAGCAGACACAAGCCCAAATCGCACAATTAGAGCAGCAGATCTACTCCATCGAAGCGGCAAACATCAACTATGAAACCCTCAACGCTATGAAGGCGGCTGGCGCAGCCATGGAGAAGATTCACAACGGAATGACCATCGAAAAGGTCGACGAGACAATGTACGTCTCCTCTCGCTGGCGATATATGCACAGGACGCTAACAGCACACAGGACCAAACTCCAAGAACAGCAACAACTGAGCGACGAGATCGCAACAGTAATCACAAGCAACCCGCCAGGCGAGCAGCTAGACGAAGACGAACTGGCAGAGGAACTCGAGGGCCTAGAGCAGGAGGCTATGGATGAGCGCATGCTCAATACAGGTACGGTACCAGTTGCCGATCAACTCAACCGGCTACCTGCGCCGACGAACGCGGAACGTAAGTGTACCTTTTCCCAATGTCATCCTCCCGCGCGAAAATGTTCCCGGCTAACCGCCCCTACGCATTTGCAGCCTCGGGGTCGAAGAAGCAAGCGGAAGAAGAGGACGAGGAAGCCGAATTGGAAAAACTGCGGGCGGAAATGGCTATGTGATGAATACCTTCGTTTTTACGTCACCCTCTCTTCCTTCTCCCTTAAACATATGATGCGACACGGAACGAACGTGCTTTGAAGACTCAACTACAATAATTAGCCAAGCAGCCGCGTCTTTGTCTCTTTTCCATTCTCTTCATGGAGTTGTTGGGCGCCCTATTCTGCTCGTCTTCACCTCGTAATCACTTTCCTGGTCCTCATGCCACGTGTATACCGAACGCCGACAATTCCAGCTCCACGCTTTCAGCATCACACTGCAAATGGATGGTAACTTGCTCGAGACTCGGAATTGAGCCACTGGGTAAAAGGCCGCTCCTGACTTGCGCCGGCACTTGCGGAGCTCCCACCAGGCTTCCCCGGTTCTCTCCATGCAGTATCCCATACTGTCCTGGTTTACTCATGTTAAACGACTTAAACGGGTTATACTTGGCTTTCATGTCTTGTTTTATTATTGTATGCCATGCTATGTTACGTTATTACAGCGATGATTTCCGTACTTCCAGCTTCTACATGGACCAACCAAGTCGAGTTCTACGTGCATTTATATTGCATAAATCGTCCAATTTCCCACAAGATGAGAACGCAATCGTGCTCAATCGGTTACTTTTTCAATTGAGGAGTAAAACCCGGACAGTAAGCCTGGAATTAATTATATGCAGGACGAGCCCATGGCGCATTAGTTATCGGCATCCTTGGTTAGATCTGGAGTTTTATACGGAGATCTCTGGGATCATTCACAATCTTAGTAGACACTTCGTGTCATGATATAGTTACATTGTATTTGAAGCTTTAGATAAAGCATTATGCAGAGATGTAAAAACCATGCCACCGGAGAATTGGACGCAGCGCATAAGTGAAGACTAATAAGTTTGCAACTCCCATTTTTTACCTCCCACACCCATACGAATCAAACAAAAAGAAAATGAAACTAGACCCATTGGAACCACGAAGTCATCACTTGGTATTACGTACGCCGAATTGTGGCGGAAAGAAGATCAATGAAAAGAAAGATCAAGGAAACCAAGCGTAACTCTTTTGCGGAACGGTCCTGGCACCGTCGTCTACCTCGCTGCACCACCGTGATTTCCACTCCCATTCTTGAGAGGCGGATTCGATGAGGGCCTCCCTGCACTCCGGCGGTAGGTCTTCGAGGATTTCGGGGCTCACGAATTCCGGGTGTTTCGGGTTAGCGATGCTAATCAGCCCATTCGTACCTAGATCGTAGACGTCGCCATCGGGACCTGGGACACCCATATTGGAATATGGAGGGCCTTCGCAGTGGATGTCGAGGATGGCGAATCGACGTGAGAATGCGGCTGGGATAGTGGAAAAGATAGTAGGGGTATCTTCTTCGAGTTTGCTGTCCCCTTCCGTCTCTGCTTGAATGTTCGCATTGTCGTCTCCGGTTGCGCCATTGGCCAGAGTAAGCGTTGACATTTCTTTCGTGAGTTTGCTTGCTGTCCGTGGATCGGGAGGAGGTAGTCGCTCCCAACGAGCGTGGGAAGGTTGCATAATCTTAGGGTATTGTATGAGATTTGTGTGGAGGTCGTAGACTCCACCGAGGTTTTGCTGGCGGGTATGCGAGAGCACAGCATTGAAATTGCTGGATCCTAGTTAGTAAATATTTTAGCAGGTGCGATATGGATTAAATCAACTTACGCAGCTTCGCGGGCATGTTCCAGCATCCAGTTGTCCCCGGTGACCGTGACTTTCCGCTTCTTCGAATCGACTGCCTTTCCAGTACCGGGGATAGGAACGGAGGGCGTGGTAGTGTGGTAGACACTACTAGCTCCGTGCCATGCCACGTACTGATTCTTATTGTACGGCTCTCCTGGTGGAGGCAGCTTGTCCTCTGGCACAGCGAGCTCGCCGTCTACGTCGCCGCGTTCCCTAGCGGCCTGCGCATTGTAATCATCAACAACTTTCCTGCCGCCAACTATGATCTTTGCGCCGAATTCTCGGAACACAGACCGAGCGGTTACCACACCGATGGCACGACCCTTGTATGAATGAGGGATAATGTCTCTCTCAATCAAGTCGCGCTTCGCATCGTCATCGATGATAATCTTGTAGAGCAGTTTGTGTTTTTGGAAGAATAGGTACGAATCCCTGAATCCGATACACCTCGCTGGTTCTGTTGAGAGCATGTACTGTCGATCGCCGCGGTTGAGAATCGTAAACGTTCGCACCCTGTACTCTCGATCGCCTTTGAGAATGCCATTCTTATCGACCTTGGTTTCACCTTCCGGGTCATCAGGCAGAGCCACCTCATCATCAATAACATCCATCATATTTCCTTCCTTGTCAATCGGCACCTGGGTGACATGAGACGGACCTCGACTTCGGCCCCATCGACCACCGCTCGCAGCAGGCCGTCCCCGCCTCCTCTTGACCGGTGTGCTCACATGAATTTGCGGCGCTGACCCGTCGACCGGCGCATCCCAGTCCGGAGGACGGTTCTTTGGAGGACGACCGATGCGCCGTTTCCGCGGAATTGCCGACACTCGACCGGGTCCGATGTGCGTTGGTGTATCGGGTCGCGATGGCGGGTTTGAGTCCTGTGCGGGTGTTTCTGTTGCTTCTTCTTCCGGAACTGGCTCTGGTTGTGCTGGCGTAGCGGCGTCTTCTTCCTTTGGTGAGGTCTCCCTTTCTCCTCCATCTTCATCCTCACCTTCCGCTTCTTCCGGCTCTACAGCTGGGGAAGATTCACGCGACGGCGGAGCTTCGACCATCTCTTCATCGGAAGCGTCGGGGAGCGGAGGGGCATCATTCTCTGTGGGGAAATTAGCAGTGGCGTCTACCGATGGGTGTGAGATGGGTGAACACGGGACGGAAGGGGGAAATTGAGAAACAAAAATGAAAGGGAGAATTTGTCCTCACTCAGAGATTGCGCAGCTGCCTGCGCGGCTGCTCGCAGTTTCCTGGGCATAATCCTGGCAATTGGGCTTGAGGCTTGAATTGGACGAAGAGAAGAACGACGCCGGCAAGCCAGTCAGAATAGATTGACCCCAGCTCTGCCTTTGCGCGTCCGAGCTCGGACTGGATGGATGTTTGTTTCTCCGTGGTATCGTCACGTGACTTATACCACGTGCACTGAGCCTGCTTCGGAGTCCGGGCCGAAGATAGACCGCGTTATCATCTTGTGACGTCATTGCACTTAAGCGCCTACGAGGTTGACGAAATCGCTGATTTCTTCGGGTGAGAACGGCGATCAGCCGTTGAGATCTTTCCCGCTTCATTGAATAGGGATTCCTTCATAGGAGCTTCGGTTCGGTAATTACGAGTATCGTGCTACAGACGCTATGCAACGGAGCTCAAACGTCCGCTGAGCTTGTCAGTGTTGTGAATGTGTCGTGTTTTGGCTGAGGAACCTGCTTGCAATGCAGCCCTTCACATGCAAATGTCGACGAACCGCTCTTCCTTATCCTTAAGACGTGACAGCAAGGAGAACACAGCATCACCGCTATGTAAGTGGGGATAGAAAAAGGCCTAGAATCTCGTGAACCAATCCATGAAATGGAGGGGATGCTTCATTACCCAGCATCTTGGAGGTGCGGGACGGGCAGAGATCTCACACCCTGAAATGATGACGTACTTACTATTTGTCGACAGCCCATGGAGCCTCGAGTGCACGGTCCTCATTCGATTGCTGGAAAGTAAAAATTGAAAAGCACTCAATGGTGACTGAAGGATCATTGTTCCGCCATGTCGGCTTGGATAGCAGCCTTGATTAGAGGCTCTTCCTCGGTTCTCGAATCGGTAATCATGGCGCACCTGGTCGCGGGCAAAGGAAGAACGGGAAACATAGAACTTCAATGGCGGAGTGGACCAAGTATGACTCAAGCATACAGAATGTGTCAAAACCTCTGTCCTCGGAGTTGAGCACGCCTAAAGAGCGGTAAGACTGCGCTGCATCTCGTTTGAAATAAGACCGTGCTGGGCTTTTTTTCCAGGATGTGATTGCAAGTGTGGCGGATGATTTCAACCACTCATCGTTGGCTGAAATGTTGGCGCTGTTCGGAATTCCTTGCAAAGGTCGCGTCTGGGTGAACCAGGCAACTTATCTTGTCTGAACTGGAATTGGGCTGTCAGTTTCAGGTCTGCCTGTGGGATTGATGGCTTGTACGGAGCAATCTCCTGCAATGGCAACATCGACCGTGTTCCAAGGTTCGGTGCATCCGCCGCTTTTCTTCCACAGACAGGAAGAGGTGGCGAAAAAGCAGCAGTGCTGCCACGTGATTCACCAAACGATGTCGACCGTGAACGATCGTCCGTGACGGATTAATTCATCATCCGACTTTCTGAGGATCGGGCAGCACCAAATATTCATTCCGCCTCATTCATTCATTCAATTGCTCTTTCATATTATGGCTGACATGAAGGTCTATCGCAGGGTTCCTCGCAGGTATAAATATCGCTAGATTGACCTTAGCAACTCAGATTCTTCTTCCGCTTTCATCCCGTTGATTGCATTCCTCCGCGCTTAATCATCTGAATCTCGCTGCAGCTCTCGGCGGCTCATAAACGACAACTTGCGTGGCTCTGGCTGGGACCTTCCGTTGGAAAACCAGCAATTACCACGCACCTTCCATCACGTTGCAGGCCACACTCTTCACAAACCACGCAGGTCGGTCATAGTTCCTGCGGCTCACACACGATTGCCCACCCAACACCAAGTGGGTTGCCATCTGACGCCCAGAATATCCACGAGAATTAGCCCCTCCAAGAGACAGCGGAGTGCTGAAATTCAGTTACCGTTGTGACCTCTACCGGTATCGGAACTAGCTGCGACGAATTAGAGGGAGCTTCTCTCCTTCGGTTGTCAACATGCGACAGGCAGAACACCCATCCCCAAAAGTATCGAGGGAGAGGCAGAGAACCCGGCGCTGAGACCGAATTTCTGTCTTTCTGCCCACCAGATATCCAGCCAACCACACGCATAATAGCCCTGTGCGGTGCGAACGATTGGCACGATAATGCCCCCCCCGGACGGCTGGGTGGTTCTTCTCTGACTTCTACCTAGCTCATCATCTTCTAAAGGACACTAGTAAGTAAAGCGCCTGACATCCTTTCCTTCTCTTTTCCCCTTTCACTGGCTTACTCTAATGACAGATACTTTCCGTTCATCAAACCAACCATGGCTTACGTGTGTTGACCCGAAAACACTGGTGCCAAAGTACAATGAATATGCCCATGGTACCAAAAGTGGCGAACGTAGAGTCGTCCTCGACGAAACGCTTTTGCGAAGAATCGTGGCCAGTCAGAATACCTGCGTCATTACACCCGAAGGATCTACTTGAGCGATTCTTGGCAACTTTAAGCTAGGAAACTCAAATTGCCGCGAGGGAAAATCAGCCTGTTCTAGTTCTTGTCTTTGGACATGGCGAGGAGGTTAACTTAGGGGTCGCTATTGGTAGTGAAGGCTCGGCTGAGAAAGCTCCAAGGCTAACTCGGCAGAAGTTCAATTCTGCAATCCAGACAGGTGTTGACTTGACACTATTCATAACGTCGTGTTTCTCTGGTGGGTGGCTCCTCAAGCACATGGGCGAATCGCTATCATCGCCCACAGAAAAGCTCAACATCTCTGACATGACCGCTGTTAATGACAGAAAATATAGCAGGGCATGGGTGTGTAGCCAGTCTTTCGGACGGGCCGCGGGTTCGATCTATGCCACTGGCGTCTTCAATATGCCTTGGTAAACCTGTCAAAGATGAGCAGCCCCGATTATTCTGATGCGATCCTTGGTGAAGATAATATTTAACTACATCACCAACCTACATCAGCCTCTGCAGCTCAGTCTACGAAGCATACAAAGAATATGAGCCTTTCTACTCAACACACGGATGTCGTTTTCTGCCCATGACGACAAAAGGCATCTTGAAAGGAGGACACGCTCTGGCTTTCCGCTCCTTGGCTATAAAAAGAAGTGGGAAGAATTGCGCGAAGTCTCGTCCATACAGTCCTTGGACAAATGCTGTGAGCTAATAGCTGGCTTCGGACAGTATCGGCCGAGGTTATTACAACGTCGCGAAAGCCAAGGCTCGGGCATACATGGACTCGTTCTCTGGTCTGGATAACGCTGGGGTCAACAACAATCTTTGGAGGTTCAAAGAAATGCTCCAGGGAAAGGACGCTCCTGAGGACAAACTCTAAATGACTCCCTTGACTACCGCCGTGGCGTTAGCCTTGCAATATGTTTCATTCCTAGTCATTCAGTTGCTCACGGACTGATGTTCGGCACAGAAGCTTGGTGTAATGATCTGGCCTTGAAGGTTCCAAAGGATAGTGACTCGGAAGGTACTAAATCGAAGCTAGAGAAATACAAGGAGGTCCGAAGGTATATCATGGACAGAGAGCTGTTTGACAGACCTATGGCTTCACAAGGCTTTTCCTACACCAACCTAGGGAATATCTTGCCATCGCACTTGTCAAGTCGTCGTCATTAAGCATTGACGAGATCCATGACATCAACGGTAAGTCTGTGCTCTCTGATTCATTAGCGCTGCTAACCTCTGGCTTTAGTTAAGGATGGAGCGCAACGTTTGCTCACCACGATGCCACTTACCAAGGCGATCATGAAAAATGATAATGTGGTTAGACATCCTGGTAGGTTCTTTAGAACTGTTAGAAAGTTTTGCACTTGTTTGAGGTCGTTGTCTCCGAGCAAGCGTACGGGCAAATCTCTCCCATCTTGAGAATCATGGAGCGGTGTTTTTGGGTGCTCCGGGAAGGGGATGGATTGTGTTGGGATTTGTCGCTCCACTAAAAAGGGTGAGTCCTTCTAGTGAAGGCCTTATTCTGGTTGACAGATTCACCCAAGTGGGATTATGAAAAGGCAGAACTGGGTCTACGCCTGTGGGTGCATGTTAAAGAGGTGATTGAAGGCAACCTGAGGTCAACTAATGTTTAGTTTTTAATGAAATACAAGCCTCTCTAAGCATTCTTGATTTAAGTTGAGTTCTTGACTCGCGCAGGATCCAGCTTGAGCTGTGCACAGTTCCAAAGTTGAGCCCGCTGGGGAAGGCAACGATGCACAGGGCAGCCTGGAAAGGACACGCTTCTGAGCCCAAGAACCACGCACAACTTTGCGCTTTCCACCATCAACCCGCAGCTTCTTCGAAGTCATGCGTCTGTCGGTGATGAGTGTGGGGAGCAGGACGTCAGATAAGACAAGGCCAATTGGAGCGCTAACCGTCGGTGACCAACTTCGGTGAGCTGTTGAACCCGGCATCGCCGAACAGTGGAGGAAGCATGAGAGGTTGATGTGCACAAGTCATGTTCTTCAAGTGATCCTCAACCTGCCCTCCAAGGCAGACCCGGGAAATAGACTTCTCCAAGTCGCCGCGTGTGGCGCTGCTCCTTGTCTTTCTGCATGGTTCACAGACAAGGTTAAGTCTGACCGAGGATCACAAATCGCGAGTCTGGTCACATTCAGGCAGCAGATGCTGTCAATTTTAATTCTCATCACCAGACCCCTTGCTGTCTCGCGGCCTTGGTCTTGGTCTTGTCACTTCTGATAACTCTAGAAGCTGTCGTCTGACCTCATGACACGAGGTAACTAATGGCTCCTCGGGCTGTTCTTGTCAAGACAAATATCTTTCAGACAGATGGGGTTTCGAGCTCACCTCTGGTTCCTTCAACCATCGACTCCATTTTTCACTTGCCCGAAACCCAGCCATTCTCCACTGCTAAGGGGATTTCCAGGGCGTAAATCAATCTCATCCGTGGAACCCTTCCAACGTGCCGCGTCCAATCCCCCCTTGACGGACGAGTCGACTTTGCAACAAGTTTCATCCAGCAAGCCTATAAGGGACGAGGGACGGAAGAGAGGACACGTTCTCTTTCTGAGTAAGAAAGTTCCTGAGAGTCATGGATGAGACAAAGGGCTGAAGCCCGACAGCATCCGATACACCCCCGATATCATTCGTCACGACAGCCCTTGAGCGCAGCGAACAGGAGACTTGAATGAAAAATCTGGTTGGGGGAATACGGTATACAACTTTTACTGTATTACGATTAATCTTGAAATATTCTCGATCTCTTTAGCGACTTCAGCGGCTGGCCTCAGCTTTGGGTCTTCAACGCCACTCTCCCCTCACAGCCGCGTTCTTTGCCAATCTCTTCTTCCACGTCTTCGAGTCCTGTCTCTGGCTTCTATGGTTAAATCACTCATTGGGGCCTTTGCTCTCGACGGGGCTGCATTCTTTGTGATTCTCCCGGGTTCCTGTTCGCCGTTTGCCTCGCCGTGCCTCCCGCACTTGGCCCTCCCTCACCGGGCAATTCACAGCAACACCCGACAACACTTCAAGCGGTTCGCTCTCGAGTACCTCCTCCAGCCTCCTCGGAGCTCTACACTTCTCCAAGTAAATACTTCCCGTTCCCTCTGCTCTCCACCATCTTTTTCCTCTCCGTCCTCGCTTTTCAAACAGCATGTGTGTCCTCAGTTCTCCTCCCGTCTGGATAGATCTGATTTACCAGAGCCATTAACGCGAGGCCCAACGGTACCAACCCACCAAGTTGCCAACCCCTCCTTCTTCGCACGCCTCCGAACCCGATCGGATCCATCTCCTCCACCCGCAAACTTCCTTAGCCCCTCATCTCCGACTTTTTCTCAGACTCTTCCCTTCACTTGAACAACTCGTTTTTCGTCCTTGGGTTGACCTTTGTTGGCATCCCGCACTTTCTGTCTCGTCTCCGCACCATCCATTTTTTTTTCTCCTCCCAGTCCATTCCCGCCCTCACCTGGTGACCAACAGGCAACCCACACCTCTCTCTCAGATCTTGGAGTGAATGTTGGTGGATTCTAGAGTCGGATGGAATCGTCATAATAATGGCAGCTGCTCAAAGTGGTTCAGATAATGCAGACTTGTTGAATCAGCCACTTTCTCAGAAGTGAGTCATTCAAATTCCGCTTCCTATGTGCTCTTTGGATTGGCAAAAATGGAAAGCAACATGGAAGGAGGAAGAGAAGTGCAACGGAAGAGAAGCAAAATTCAAAGGAGCCAAGCAATGGCCTTGTAAGGCATGATGATGCGATGGCAGGGCTGAGTTGCTGATTTGGCTTGCTCCGATTTTGTCGTCGCATTGATTGAAGGCAGCGCAGCAGCAAAGTCCATCAATCTCCACTTCATCATCGCTTCCCTCCTCGCACTTGACTTCTTCTCTCGTTCCACTTCTCTGCGAAACCTCTTTCTCTGTACCTTAACCTGCCTGCTGCATTCTTCTTTCGCGCACTTTTCTTGCATATCTTCGGCACGTCATTGTCACGCTACATTCTTTCTCTTCCACGATGAAGTCGGCGATCCGCCACAGATCTTGAATGCTAATTCATCTATCAGCAATGGTCTGCAGGACGACGATACCCAGGATCACATTGGTTCGAGCAGCCCGAGTCCTTCTGGAATCGCCACACCGCAACCCGACCCCGCCGACAGGCGCCTACCATCCATAATGCACAGTTACTTCCAGGTTGGTGGTTCTTCTGCTGTCATGCTCCGCTCTATCAAGACGCGGTTTTCCCTCTCCGAACATTCTCCCTCTTCCGCAGACAATGTGCAGCCGTGTGCCCCTTCAGACGGGACACGCGATGATCAGTTACTTGGCCATTCTTCCTCGTCATCTGGATCTTTTGTCATGATGGAACGTGGCGAGCCTCATATGAGCTCTCCCAACGCTCTACCGGACAAGACAGTGGAAGCCCAGGAGATTTCGCTAGAGACCATTTCTCCCACGGCCCTTCCCACCCCTCCATGTTCCTCGGCGTGCTCCCTCTTACAGAAAGAGTCGGAAGAGTCAGAACCAGGACTGTCAATTCCAGATAAAGGAATGGGGTCTATCCTCACCACCTTGAAGAATTACCTATCTCCGCACCGAAGCATGTCCTGCTCCGACCCTCATGCACGCCGCCACACTTCACTTCCTGTGTCCAGCGTCTCTGACGACCCAGTTCTTGCCTCTCATTTTTCCAATCCTTCCCTTGCCCATGTCTCGGAAGCACTTTGTCTGGCCGAAGCACCCCTCCTCGACCATGAGAAACCACATGTTTCCACCTCTTCTGAGAACCTAGCAAAGCTAACTGGAAATCTGTCAAACCCTCCGCGATTAAAGAACACTCCTCCTCTTACACCTCGAGCTATGTCTGGCGATGGTTCACAACCCGGAAAGAAACGCCCCGCACCCCTTCCTCACTCGTCAGACCCCGCCCAGACGCAATCCGACGATATGTCAAGATCCGCCGACGAAATTGCGGGGAAGCTCAACGAAGTCTTTCCATCCCCGATGAACACCTCTTCCCAGACAACAGCACCCCCCGTAGCGTCCCTGAAAGGAAAGCTCTTTGTCAAGATATCTGAAGCGAAGGGACTGCGTCCTGGATTTGATCCGTATGTTGTCTGCGTTTTCGAGTGGAACGAGTGCATTTCGAAAAGTGTTCAGGATGAGGAGGAAGAGTCATTAAAGCGGCAACAGAAAGAACGAGGGCAGTCGGATCTAGACGCCGGTCGACCAATGGCTATACCCATGAAAAGCCGGCAGAGTAGCCATAACAGTGCCCTCGATGGTCCAGAGCAAAGGGGCCAGGCTCCGGTGACAGATCCGCACTGGAACCACGAAGCGGTGTTGTAAGTCTTGCGTTTGATCAGTCTTAGACCTGTTTGCTCTTTTTTATTCTAACCCATTTCCTCTATAGTGATGTTTTCGGGGATCAGTCCGAAGTAGACATTTCCGTCTACGATCGCAATAATTCGGAAGCATTTATGGGCCACGTGAGGCTATGCGTTAATCTTAAAGAAGACAACAGTCGCTTGGAAGGCTGGTTCCCACTAGCAGCCCGCGCAGCTGGAGATTCTCAGGTTTCCGGCGAGATCCACATGGAAATGAGGTTTGAGAAGACGGAGAAAAAACAGGTCGGGCCGAACGATTTTCAGATTCTCAAACTTATCGGTAAGGGGACGTTCGGTCAGGTGTACCAAGTCAAGAAGAAGGATACACGACGCATTTATGCTATGAAGGTATTGTCGAAAAAAGTGATCATTCAAAAGAAGGAGGTCGCGCACACCTTGGGGGAGCGAAATATTCTGGTTCGGACAGCTATGGCTGCCTCTCCATTCATCGTGGGGCTCAAGTTCTCTTTCCAGACCCCTACAGACCTTTACCTCGTCACGGATTATATGTCCGGTGGTGAGTTGTTCTGGCACCTTCAGAAGGAAGGACGCTTCCAAGAGCCGCGCGCCAAGTTCTATATCGCGGAGTTGATCTTAGCATTACAGCACCTTCACGACCACGACATTGTGTATCGGGATCTCAAGCCTGAGAACATCCTGCTCGACGCTAATGGCCATATTGCGCTTTGTGATTTCGGTTTGTCAAAAGCGAATCTCACTCAAAATGACACGACAAATACCTTCTGCGGAACTACGGAATACCTTGCTCCGGAGGTCTTGCTTGATGAACAAGGGTATACTAAGATGGTCGACTTCTGGTCCTTAGGTGTGTTGGTTTTTGAAATGTGTTGTGGTTGGAGCCCTTTCTACGCCGAAGATACACAACAAATGTACAAGAACATAGCTTTCGGCAAAGTTCGGTTCCCACGCGACGCTCTTAGTACGGAAGGGAGAAACTTTGTGAAGGGTCTGCTTAACCGGAATCCCAAGCACCGCTTGGGAGCAAAAGGGGATGCGAAAGAGCTCATGGCGCATCCATTTTTTCATGATATCAACTGGGAGGCCTTAAGTCGGAAAGAGGTGATTCCTCCGTTCAAACCGAAACTCAAGTCCGATACCGATACCTCCAATTTTGATCCCGAGTTCACCAATGCTCTGGACCTGAGCAGCTCACTAAATGATCGGGCTGCTGCACTTGCTAATGGATTTATGGCCGCTTCAACCCCCCTGTCTCCAGGGATGCAGGCCAACTTCAAGGGCTTTACGTTTGTCAATGAGAGCTCTATTGATCATCATTTCAAGAACGAAGCAGGGGATCGTATCGACGAGGATACCAACACTTGGCATCGATCCCACCGGCCTGGAAACTCCGTAGATCACCGCATGACTGGCGTTCAAAAGACTGGGGATGCGGGTGAGATTTTCAATGTTGACGACAATTTTGACATGTGATTATGGCTTTTGATGCATGATAGTGGAGTTGTGATGTCTGCATATATCATGTCTTTTGCTTTGTATATGCTCTTCTTGATGGCTGGGATCAACCCAGATCATGGGTTCTCATTTTTGCCTTCGTCTTTAACATACCCCCACAAGCTTTATGCTTCGTCCTCTCCATTACCCCTGCTCCTTCTTATGGAAGATAGGAGTTATGGCTTCTTGGTTCCTTGTCTTTGCTCTCGACTCATACCCAACTCTTGCTCTGAATAACTGAGCGGGTATTCATACTTATATGCTCGGGGTCCTTGCTCAGCTTCTTTTGAGATACGAATCTTCATGATGCATATTACTTGCTGACTCGTCCTCAATTTCTTGTTCACTTTGAACGTCTGTGATATCCCTCGTCGAATTCGATTCCGCACTGGCTTGCACCCCCTTTTATTCCGTCTGTTTTTCTCATGCTATTGACACGAGGCCTTGCGCGTCTCCGGTCACAATTTCTGGCGCACAGGGGATCGCATATCTGGATAGGACAAGACAGGAAGTGTGGTGGTAAATGGTGGATGCGGTGGCGTTTGTATGGCAGCATCGGCGCAGGAGGTAGTTTGAAAAGCTCTTTACCTTGCGTGATAGGCTACAATAAACTACAGAATTTACCGTTCCAGACTTCTTTGCCTTTATACCGCGGAGACCTCGGAGTGAAATGGCGAAGCGGGATTTAGGAACTCGAGACGCCCCTGTTTGCCTTGCGTGCGGTTCTGCGTGGTCTGGTTGCGATTAGCTGGTTACCGAGCACCAAATCCCATTCATGCCCTTCAGGTCACTTGAATCATCGAGCGGCTGGCTTGAAAGACCATGCTGCCAAGCATGGTTCTTGGTTCTCGGATTATTGCCCCCGCGCGAGGCGCGTATGCAAGGGTGAAGCGAAATTCGGGATGTTGTCTCATGCTGCGGTTCACAAGTTTGAGGAACGGACGGAGCCGAGAGTTTAAAATCCGGTGCTCGAACCTTGGAACCCCAATTCTTGGTCCCTTGACAGAGGTAAAACGGGCTAATTGGAGAGGGCACCCGGAAGCTTCGCATTGCAGGGTTCACCGTGACATGCAGACAGTGCGGAACGGTCTGAGCCACTACTGGGCAGGGCGTTGGCGTGGAGGTTCTCGGAAACAGTTGCAATTGTCTCGCTAATTTATGATTAGGAGCAGCGATGTGTGTTCATTATTCCAAGATTTCTGTTCCATTTCGTGGTTCGTCCCAATCTGTGTTAAATTTTGATGCGCAGGGGTTGAATTGAAGAGGCGTGCGACACTCCACGATGCACGATAGCCTCATGTCCTGGAGATTTGAACGAGACTGTCATTTTCGGAAATCAGCCTGCTCGATGGAAGAAGCTCTCTCTCGCTCCGAGTCTCTGAGAAGTTCAAGAGTGGACTGGCAGATGCGAGCAGATGGAACACTTGGAATGTTTCTTCGCCGCCCCAGCCACGCTGAGTTCATTTCACAGACTGGAGCATCCGCCAATGGAGTTGCCGCGTGGCACAAACCGGCGGTTAGCCTGGAGCCAAGTGTTTGTCACGGTCGTTCATTTCAAGTCGTAGTCAGGGGAAGAAGTATCTCTCTGTGTCTGATTGGCTTTGCTAAAAAAATTCGACTTTCCAGCGAGTCATTAACGAGGCCATCAGTCATGTCAACAAGCAAAGAGCAAACAACTGGGGACATGGTGACAGGGGGAGACCCGATGGTCTGGCGTTTGGTGGCGGATTCTGGACCCTGGATGGGAAAAGCAAAGAGGCCTGTCAACAGAAACGAGTCCCTTGTCTTGGGGTGAGTCCGACGACAGTCTGGTGGTCGGATTGCAAAGCGAGGATCAAAGCTGGCTCAAGACTGAGTCAAAAGCCAAATTCACCGAAACGGACTAGCGTTGGTGCCCTGTTTCACGGGTGTCAACTCCCCAGGCACACGAACTGCCCAGGATTCTCGAGCTCTCGTCCTCGTGCGCCATCAACGACTCGGCCACACTGTCCGACAAACAACGAAAGTCAGACTCATCCAGCGGCCTCTCGAACTTTGCCCTCTTGTGCCAGTGTGTCGCAAGTCGCAAACAGATGAGGTGCATTCGCTCCCATCCTTACTGATTCGGGTAGTTGCCAATCACTTCTCCAGAGAAACTAAATCCCAGACTAGCGATTTAGTGTTGATGGGCTTTGGTCTCCTTTGGTAACTGAAACTGTGAACCTCAGAGGAGTCAACGCCATCTTGTCTTCAGGGGTCGCCCACCCCATTCCCCTTCTCTCGAACCTGCGTTTGGGCCCATCAAGATGAACGAGGGGGGCCAATTATGTTATGAAATATTCTCCGGTTGATTTCCCTGCCACAGTCCAAGACTCCACGCACGAGTTGGCTGACATGTTCCTGCATGCTGCAAAGTGGTTGAAAGAAGTCAAGATGCTCCGCTCCATTCCTTTCTGTGGAGACGATCAGCCCTCGGGTGCCGTGCCCATCCATTTTAGTTGCTTCCCCTTTCCTCGCTGGAGAGATGGCGGCGGATTTGTGAGTTTCGATGGCCGCTTTGCTGAAGAGCCTTGCCATTATTTTGAGTGTTATTTTGTGCCGCTCTTTGACTCTCAAGTTGGGAGGGGGTCACACTCAGTTCCGAATCGCTCTTCCTTGCCTTCTCGTGAACTTCGTATCCTGGGCATATTTCCTAAAATAATCCTCTACTTCTCTAAGAATTCTGCTTTTCCATTTCCCTTCATTTGGATAGCCCCCGTTCTCTTTCCCACCCCCCCCTGCTCTTGAACAGTTCTCGAAGTTGTCGTTCTTTGTTCCAATTGTCTCTTTCTCGACACCTCCCCCCTCTTCACATATTGAGCCCTCAGGGACTTGAATCTGCGATTTACCCCGACAGATTAGGAGTGGAGCTCCTACCGTGCTTTCCAGACACCAGACTTCGTTGCTCGCAGTTCTCTCCCCTTCCCCTCCGCCGAATCTCTCTTCAACGCCGCTTACTCGCAGTTTCCTCCCCATCGCGTGTACCTCCATGATTGTCAAATGCGCAATCAGCATTCGCCATGAGTGTTGTCGCCAGTTGGCCTGAAAGTGCTTCTCGACCTTACACAGCGATACCCCACCAGACTTCAGTTATGCATGGCTATACGGATTCAGGATATGGTGGTTCGGTGCAGTCAATCGCTTCTCGAAACTCCTCCGTCTCTTCGTTCAAAACCAACTACAGTGTTTCGACCGTACCTACCTCGTACTCCCCGACATCATCAGCATCATACCGCACCTGCGACTCCGCCGCCTCCTTGGACAAAATTTTAGAATCTGTTTTCAAAAGGGTCCCTCAGGAAGTCTACGAAAGCATCCTCGATCAGCTGGAGTGTCTGCATACTGGGCCCAGCCAATCAGGATGTACGACATGCTTTCAACGTGACCTTCATGCCCTCTCCCTAACCTGCCGCCCTTGGGAGAAGGCAGTTCGAGCTCGACTGTGAGTACGACCGCTCAACTTGCTTTGATACTTGAATCTACTCGTCAGGGGACTGTGCTAACCAGTGTACTGCCTCCCAGTTACAATCGCATCCACGTCGTCGGAAGTGATTCCCCAGCTCAACTGAAGAAATATCGCCTGAAAAGAGGAAGCCGATTGAAGTTATTAAGACGCACTCTTCGTGAGCGGAAATTGCTGGCCAATCTCGTCCTCGAGCTTCGCGTCCCACAAGTAGACCTCATATTCACCACAGGTAAACATACCGCTCAATGGCAAGAGTATCGAGATTTAGTCGCGTCGGTTGTGATGGTATGCCCAAACCTAGAAAGGTTACTGGGCCTAACGATTCCTTTCAACCACGAATTTGATCGCTTGACGCACGCATTATCCACTCGGCGGAAGCTGAAGGAACATACTTGGATTCTATGCGAAGCAACAGAAACCTCGGAAGCTTCCCCGCGCAGCACTTCCTGTCCTGGTAGTCTCGGGCCCTTGCAGATGTTTGAGTTTCTGGACTACCATGCTTCGTGGACGAATTTGGAGACATTGATGCTCTACGGTTTGAACCGGACTGCCCTCGAGCCCAGCGTTTTTCTTCGCATGCTTGATCTCCTACCATCCTTACGCAATCTGTGTGTTTCAAACTTCGATGACGACGCGTTTGCCGACAGCGCACTCCTGTGTCTTCCGGCTTTAGAGACACTGCGACTGGAAAATCTTCCAGGAGTCACCGATGCAGGCCTGACACAGTACGCTTCGCGGCCAGAATCACTCACTCTCAAATCCTTTGTCCTGATCGAGCCCAATATTGATTCCCTTCTTGTGATCTCGAAAATTTTAGCTTCACTCCGAAGCCTAGAACGGTTCAAAATTGTTCAAACGAATAAGTGCCCCACTCTGAATACCGATGGAATAGTGTTTCAACCGCTTCTTGCATCATCAAGTCTCAAATTCATACATTGGGATGTTGCTTGCCCCAACCCGACCACTGCCCTCACGAGGCTGGACTTTGCGCCCTTCGTTAAGCCGCTCAAACATACAGAGACTCCCAACTCACACCTTGCCCAGAGTATCCTCTCGGGCGGTTTCCCACATCTCGACGCCGTACGGGCGCCATCTGATATCGAGCCCCCAGGCGCTTTACAGGCTGTTTGTCAGCCAATCCCTCGCGGACAAGCCTTACTACAGCCAGACCGATATAGTCTCCCCCGGAGTTCCCACGGCTCTATCCCAACTCGACCGATGGCTCTTCCTGGAGGGAACAACTTAACATCTGCACGGATACGGGCCCAAACATTCATTGACATGGCCGCAAAGGATACAGAAAATGGGATGCCAGTGCTAATCACTGATTATTCCGATTCTTACGTGCCTGATAACGCCCTAGAAGGTTCTGACGAGGAAGCCGACATGGAGATGGACGAAACGGGGTTTTGGGAAACACCACGCGACCGACCAAGCAAAAACCTAGTGCCCGAGGACCGCGAAGGTCCTGTGACAGTTTTCGATTTCCGGATGCCATCGTATATGGGGAGGATTGGAGCCAAGACCCATGAAAATGATATCTCCATTCCACGTTTCATACTCCGCCCGGACATCGTCGGCCAGGAGGCTGACGGCGGCTTGGTGACTTGGAACCATGTCCTAGCGGCAAATCAATCTTTGACTTTCGCCGCTGGGGTTGGAGTAAATTGCTTTGGCAGCAAGAGTGTCTCAAGTCCCCCACTCGAGGAGCCGCCATCACCCGCATCGACAGGAACTCCTCGATTCGGCTGGGGCAGTATTGGTAGTCGTTCTGCGATGGGGACGAGCCCGACGACGACAAATATGCCACCTACGCCCATGAACACGTCACCCACGGCGCTACCCTGGGAGAAAGATGTCTGCACAGGGTCTTGGAATTATAGCCACAAAGGTGGTAGGGAATGGTGGTTCCATATGGAGCGGGACCGTCCTGTGAATTTCGAGCTTTACGACGTCAGGAGGCTTTTCTAACTTCTCAACCTCTGGCCTTGAATTTGCTTCCGCCACCCCACGGAGTCGCTTATGCGGCTAGATTGAGCATACATATTGATAGGGCCCATGCGTGCAGAAAATGACGTTTACGGACGGGTGAACTGCGCGAACGACTCCCACCAGCAGGTTGCACAGATGTCTCCGACGGACTCGACTTATATACTGTTTTCTATACCTCATGACTCAGGCCGGATCTGCTGTCATTTCTGCCTTCTGTATCCTTCATCTCGATGAGTGGATGCAGGTGGCTTCCATATTCAACATGATTTAGTCTTGCTCCCTTGAACATACCATACCCGTGATACCCTGCATTGTACTCTTGTTGTTCATCGGCCACATTGGCCTGGAATTTCCTTTCTCTTTTCTCGTCTGTATTATTTTCCTTGTCATTCTCCTCGCGGTGTTCTGGTGTGGCATTCATTTAGATATCCCTTTGAGTACATTGGACATGGAAGGACCGGAGTGCATGATACTGAGTATGCATTTGATTTGGTATCCTGATGTATGCGGCCATTTAATGTCCCCTTGTCTTGGATTTTACATTGTACCCTTATCACAAGCTAGGTAGCTTTCCGACCCACTACAATCCTGGGTTGGTGGTAATTGTATAATGCATAATTTGATCGAATAATTGGGGCGACCTCTCTGAGATTACATTCCGACCACTCAGCGTGTCAACCGTCCAAACTGTATCTCTAAAGAGGCTACAGAAGGAGGGGGGTGTTCATAGCTGCACCAACGTAGGATATCCATTTTAATGGTCTTTATATTGAGCGGTAGCTCTTTAGATACACATCGCGGCAATAAAGGTAGAACGAGAGAAATCTAGACTAATATGCGCGGAGCACCACGAGCCGAGTCTAGACATAGATACCCATGTTCGTATCCTTCTTCTTCGCCTGGACCTCGGCGATAGCATCAACGTAATTCTCGTGTCCGACCTTGCTCATTCCTTTCCGAAGGGCTATCATACCAGCTTCCACACAGACGGCCTTCAACTGTGCACCACCAAACTCGTCCGTGCTGCGTGCCAACTCAGCCCAGTTTACCGAATCCTCGACAGCCATCTTGCGGGAATGGATCTGGAGAATATTGGCTCGGGCCTCTTCGTTGGGAAGGGGGAACTCGATCTTGCGGTCTAGACGGCCAGAACGGAGGAGTGCAGGGTCAAGAACGTCGACACGATTGGTGGCAGCGAGGACCTTGATCCGGTCATCGGACGCGAAACCATCGAGTTGGTTGAGAAGTTCTAGCATTGTTCGCTGAACTTCACGGTCACCAGACTTTTCGGAGTCGAAGCGCTTGGTTCCCACGGCGTCGAGTTCGTCGATGAAAATGATAGAGGGGGCTTTCTCTTTGGCGAGAGCAAAACAGTCCCGCACAAGCTTCGCTCCATCACCGATGAACATCTGCACTAGCTGGGGACCGGCCAGCTTGAGGAAGGTAGCGTTCGTCTCTGCAGCGCAGGCTCGGGCGAGAAGCGTCTTTCCTGTACCAGGGGGTCCGTACATCAAAGCACCTGAAGGATATATGGTCAGAGAAGAAGCGCCATAAAGGGGTTGCAACGGTATTGAGGTTCGTACCTTTTGGTGCCTTGATGCCAATCTTCTTGAACCTGTCGGCTTCCTTCATCGGCCATACTATGGCTTCGACAATCTCTTCAATCTGTTTATCTAACCCACCGATATCTGTGTATTTTTCTGTAGGTTTTTCGTCGACCTCCATGGCTTTCACACGGTTGTCATATTCGGCGGGGAGGGTATCGAGAATGAGATATGAGTCCTTGTTAACGCCAATGAGATCTCCGGGCTTGAGCTTCTCATGGTCTACCAAGCCAATAAGCGGGAGATAAATGGTTTGGCGTGTTGATGTTTTGATAACAGCTGATTTGCCTACTCGGGTTGCATCTAGATCGATGTTGGCGCCCTCCTCAGCAGCCTCGGCTTCGACGTCCAGATCCAGCAGCTCGACAACATTTCCGACGAGGTATGGTAGTTGTCTATAAAATCAGATCGTTAGAGAGAGAAGAAGTAATGGCTGGATCGAGACAAGAGCGCATCCAACAGCTACCATGTCTTCGAAGGAAACCGCGGAATCGCCACAGCGGACAGCACTGGAAGAAAATCTCACCTGTTGTTCTCAATCTTGTCCTGATTATCCTTAACCTTCTCCCTCATCGTATTCTGTTCATGCGTCAAACGCTGGTATTCGCTTTTCATGATACGGAGCTCGTTCTCCAGCATCCGCCGCCGCTTCACAATGTCCGCTGTGCTTGAATTAAGGATCTCCTCATCTAGCAGTTCATCTTCCTCGTCCTTCTTCGCGTCGGCATCTTTCATTTCAGCATCTCCATCACCACCGGGTTGCTTGCCGTCGCCGCCATCACCTTGTTGTTTCTTGTCTCTCTCCTCACGCTCAAGGTCATCAAGATCCTCTAAAGTAGACATGATTGAAGTTCAAATCGGACGGAAATGTAATTAAATGTAGAGTTAAGGTGCCAAGGCAGACACATAAAAGAGGTGAAGATTGTAAGAGAGTTGCCGTTTGAAGCTAGGTGGAGGGTGTGCTCAAGAGCTCCGGGAACGTCAGCTGGCCTGCCTATATCACGTGATTCTTATAAATCGACTCCAGCCGCCAAAAACAACTCCTCTGTCTCTTTTACAAGCATATACTACAAGGTTTGCTGTTTGTTTCTCCTTAACCATATGCAATAATACGTAGACAAGTCCCACACGCTTACCGCTATCCATGCAGCTAATCATACCGCTCGCCAATCACGTTCAGCGACGACAAGACTTTTGCGACCATTCCGCAAAACACTCGTCATATAATGCTATTGGGATTGGCATTGGTCCTCTTGATGCATCCAAGGTTTCGAAGGACAGTCTCTCGCCCATACTTGAGGAGGCGGTACCGAGAGAGGAAGTCGTCACTATTGACTAAATGGTATCCAGTCAGCATATACACGTTCGGATATTAAAGGTTCGATTGGGTGGGCGAAGCCGTGATGCGACGGAATTCGTACGAAGATCGAGGATATCTGGGGAACTCACTGTAGCCACCGCACATTCTTCGCTTCCCCGTAAATTCCGAACGGCCGTGGAGCATTCTCCAGTTATCAAAAACTAATGTTGATCAGTCATCTGCTATCCCCATCAAATGATCGAAGTGGGCTTACTCAGTGCCGTCCCGGGTTCTAGCTGAGTCCATATCTCCATGCTGGGGCGGTGAAGGATTTCGTTGAAGTGCTTCGCTGCTTCGTACCAAGTTTCTTGCTCATCGACCGTCCAGTCCCACTTAGGTGCTCGATCATAATTGTTCCAGCGAATTTGGTGCAGATAATTTAAAGGCCAATGCACACTCAATGCCGGATATTGTTTCAGAGGCTGGATAGAAATGGCCTCGTTTCCACTGGCGTGATAGGGTTGCCTCCATCGTGCTAGTGTATCGAGATGGAATCGATTTTCCTTCTGCAGAATTTTAGCCGCCCGAAAGCCATCGACGAGTAGGCTGGCACCGCCTGAACCGCCTTCGTGTGACAGTAGGTGAAACAGTTGGAGTCGTGCTGGGTCTGTGAAGTATGTATTATCCGTGTGTGCACCGAGAAACTCCGAAGTATATGCAGTATCTTTGAAAGTCAAGTCGGCTGTGAAATCCCAGAAACCACCTTGAAGGCATTAGCGATGTTATTGGCCATTTGTCGACGGGTTTGATTTTACCATAATGGGTGCGTCTAATGAAAGCTATTCGTGACAAGAGAGCTTCTGTAGACTTGGGATCGGCGGGAGTGTCTTTGATAAAGCAGAAACCCCATTTATACTAGACCAAAGTTAATTTACGGTCCCGATCAAGACCTGTAGACAAGACCTACAATTTTCTCCAGCCATTTCAATAGACCCCAATCGTCGGCCAGAACTTCTGTATAGGTAACCGAAGGGTAATCACTTTGTCCAGGTGCGTAGGTCTTGAAAGGTCTAGTTGGATTGTCAGTGGGTGGGTTGTCGCATGAGATTAATTCGCTTACCGAAATTCGACTGGAGTCCTCCGTCTGGCGGTTTTGACTTTCTTGTGTGTAAATTTATATAGAGACAACCATGGGAAAGGGTAGTCACTGAGATGTCCATCAGACCCTGTAAAGACGTTTCAGCATCTCATTCGCTAAGAACAAGCCCACTGTACTATACATTTCACCTGGACTTTGCCCTTTCTCACCTTGGTATCCAATACGGTAAGGTCTTCTGGGAGCTATGGTCAAAAGCATGTCAGTCGCGGCAGCAACAACGAGAATTCAGTCGAGACCGTACTGAAAAAGTATCAACAATTCGTTGTCTTGTGTCTGGGTGCACACACTTTGAACATTGGCAATTATCTCTGAGACCCGCCAAGGTTAGAGGATCCATAGAGCACACTATTCTGAGCTGATTTCTCACCTCAGCCATATTTTACCGCTTTACATGAGGTCAGCCACGAGAGAATCAAATGATAGGATAGTACTTTTTTGAAGGCTTACAAGCTCGCAGATCTACCCTTAATGGCTGCGACGGGCAAGATCACTTCCCGCTCCACCTGCTTGGGCTCTGTCGTTTCCGAAGCACCTTCAGTTGGTACCTCATTGGTCGAGGATTCACTTTCAGCCTCTGAAGTCTCGCTGACTGAGTGATTTCTCCGCAACGACCGAAGGGGTACCTTTGGATTCGGGGAGAGATGAGGCGGCACAGTTCGGGCTAATGACACCGACGCAGCTGATAGATTTCGTGAAGGAACACGCTGATTTCATGATATAATTAGGCAAAGCTCCCCAGAGCGTGTATCTTTTGTTGCCATGATTGGCCGGCACACCTACCAGGCCGTTCGATTTGGGGACGCTGGAACGCGTGAGCTACGGCAGCGAAACATGGTAGAGATGACTTACCCAATGGGACGCAAGGGTCTGAGAGCCCATAGCAGAGACCTATTCATACCGGAAACCTGCTGGTGGAGGTCAATGAAGCGAGGAAAGCGATGCCACTCACGCTCCAAATCTGGGGTCCAGGGGATCCTCGGGTGCTCTCGTCGCGCTAGTCGGCCAAAGAAGTTACCACATCACGTGCTCTCCAAGTCGAAACATTCTGCCGGAATAAATTCCGGCTTTCCAAGTCGAGGCCCGGTTTAACTTAATAGTTATACGTTGACGAGGACCTCAGGGCCTTGGACATATTTTACCCGTAGCAGAGCCTCGGTAATGATTAGATCGGCAGATCACTCCGCTCCCTTCAGTCCACGGACGCAGAGCGTCCTCGAATGTCCTACTCAGTCAGGGATACGAGTTGTGATTAGAAGCGAGATCACGAAAAGAAGTGTAGTGGCCTAGAGATGCATAACGAAGCAGTTCAAAACCACAATGAGAACGTCGGAGGTGGCTAGACTGAGCGTCGACTCGGGGTATCTATCTGACCAAATCGAGGAGCTTCAAAATCGTCTCTGCTGGAAAATATCTCTCCGTTCACGCCGAACAATGATGCCATTCCCATGCCGTCCAGAAACAACGCCAAGCAAGTGATAATGACGACCCGAAAGAAAGCAGAAACTGGAAGAAGTATATTAATCAACAACCCAATACCCAGACCACTGAAGCACCTGAATGCTTTGCCGCGCACATATCGCCCCGCTCGAGATGTGTTGATAGATCGAATACGGCCGTAGAAAGAACGGCGCCGATCACGAGCCGTCCGCGAGAGAGAACCCCATTTATTTAACACCTGTAATGGTTAGTGGCCGTGAATAAAACCAAGCAGATCGCAAGTCGCTTACATTCTGTAAAAACAGCTGCCCTCCGCATAACGAGTCTCATCAAGCGTCTCCAGCCTATATGTCAGAGTGATATCGAGGTCTCGTTTATTTTTATCATTCGGCCTGTTTCCGAGCACACCAGACACGGACTCCTCCTCCTCAACCGTCAGAACATCACGCAGGTAAAACACAGTCTGTTTCCAGTGAGTGTATTTTGCATGAGGACCAGTAGAGAACATGATTGGCTTATGGCATGCGCCAAATACGATATCGAACCACGCGATCACGGCATGAATAAAGTCACTGCGCTTCACAGGAAGGGAGTACGGCACTTCGAAAGCCAGATCCTCTTTGTTGACTGTGTATAGGTCGAAGGTGATGACGGGGCAGGGGTCAGTAACGAGAGCCTTGAGCTCGACCGTATCGACGAGAGGTTCCGTAAGCGCAATCTCTTTCATGGGGCTATAGTCGAATCCGTACACGTTATCCCAGACTAGAGTCAATTAGCGATTGGTTCCAAAACCCAAATCGAAAAACGTGTATGAGGCCACGCCTTACATCCAATTTTATCATCCTTATACTCTCCATCCTCAATCGCGGCCACATACATAGTAGCCTTGTCGGGGAATATCTTGCCGCCAGGAACGAGATACCGATCGCGCGCGTAGAGGACGGTGTCCAGCATGCTCTCGTAGAGAAGGAAATAGCCCATCCACTCCGATATGATGATATCAACTTTTGGAAACGGAAGCTCAACCTCTTCCATCTTTCCTTGGAGAAGAGTGATCTTATCCGCAAAGCCGTTGGCGGCGACAATCTCTCGCGCCTTTTCGATGATCGACGACATATCGACGCCGATTACATGTTTGGCGCCAGCCTTCGCAGCAAACCTTCAGGGGAAGACTGTCAGATCGTAACGTGTAGATGGCATATATCAGGCACATACATGCTGAGAATACCCGTTCCACAGCCGACATCGAGGACAACCTTGTCCTTGAAAATATGGCGGTTCTGATAAATAGCGTCGCGGTATGATCTAGTTCGGACATCGTCTTTCTGAAATAGAACGAACCGAGTCAGCCCAATAGTTGCCATTGCCAGACCTTTTATCATGGGCTGTACTTACGAGCATTTCCTCATGGATCCCTAGGCGGGGTTACAGATTAGCAATTGGACAAAGCGCAGGTTAATTATCAAAAGCCCTCACCATGATGGTCATAGCTATTAGTCTAGTTAGCAATGAGGCATCGCTACTGAACAGAGTGCCCATACCTTGTAAAGTAGCGCACCTCAGCATGATCCATACCAACCATGCGGTCAGCGCTGCTGGTGATAGCGGCGGAGTCTTGCTTCTCTGTGTCGCCCATATTGACAAACTGCTCCTTGATATACGGGGAAGGATTCGCAGGCTCGGAGAATACAGAAATCCAATACAGATAAGAGTGGAATAAAATTTCAATAGAATGAAAGGGAATATGCAGAGGAAAGAAGTGCCGTCTTGAAAGCAATGATTTCGGCGTGGTTTTCAAACCACAACTTCCTCTCTCTTCTTTTTTTGCAACCTTTCCCTTATTGGGAATTTCTCCTCCGGGTCTGGGCAGTGGCTCGGGCACACTAGTATACGTTCGGACTAGCTCTTTTTATCTCCTTATCTCCATGTGACCACAAGAACCCCAGCAGTCGATTAGGGCTGCCCTCCATCTTAACATACAAGACGACGTCCAACAGCCCATCATGCTTAAGGTTGGACGCAGGACGGAAATCAAAGAGAGCCAAGTATAGTAGTAAAATATCCTCCACCATAGCGTAACTCGTAGCTGTCAGCGTCAAGCTATCGGAGGGTATTTCTTCGCCTGATTTTGGCTTCCGCGGCTCAGCCCCTGCTGCCAAGATGTTGCTCCGCCAGTGCCAGAGCTCCGCTCCATTTCTTCCATGAGCGCCGGCCCCTGCCTTGGTACCCAACAGGAAGGCTGCGCAGCTCGAGGGAGTGCGAATCTTTGGAGAAAGAACTCACAATGGCATTCAGGCCAGCCACAAGGAACATCGGGTATTCCCTCCTCTTGCTTCTTCTCGCGACTTGCGTGCAAAAGTCGTCTGCCTCGCTGGGCGATCACCTCCCCGACTTTAAGTCATGCGTCAAGGTACGTCCGTGACGGTAGCGGTGCCATGTCGGATTGGGCTAATTGATACTAGATATGCGAGGCTGAAAATTGCCAGGCTGGAGATTCGGCCATTCGTACGTTTTCATTTAGGACAAATCATGAGAAAGAGATGCGTCATAGCTAATCTTGAACACCCTAGCTTTCCTTCTCCGCCTGATGTTCTGGACCTGCCCCGCCGAATGCGATTATACCTGTCAACACGTCGTGACAGACCGACGACTCGCCCGCGATCCACCGATGCTTAGCCCTATCGTTCAATTCCATGGGAAGTGGCCATTTCGCAGGATCCTCGGCATGCAGGAACTATTCTCAGTTCTCTTCTCTGGGTTTAATTTCCTAGCCCACTGGCACGGGATGTCTCGGCTTCGCGAAACGACACCGTCATGGCATCCTCTACAAAAGTATTATACGGCGTTCGGATACAGCGGTCTGGCAGCGTGGACTTTTAGCATGGTCTTCCACGCTCGTGACTTCCCCTTGACGGAGAAGCTGGACTATTTCGGAGCTGGTGCCAGTGTGCTGTACGGGTTATATCTCGCTACCGTGAGGATTTTCCGTCTCGACAAAGAGCTGCCCAGACACAAACCGACGTTGCGCCGCCTTTGGACTACTGTCTGTATTATCCTGTATGCCATTCACGTGTGCTACCTCAGTTTCTGGTCGTGGGACTACACGTATAACATGATCGCAAATATTGTTGTTGGGATGATCCAGAATACACTATGGATCTGCTTTAGCGTTGTCCGATACCAGAAGTCCGGGAAGCCATGGACCCTCTGGCCCGGGATGATCGTAGTTTGGATCATGGTGGCCATGAGTCTCGAACTCCTAGACTTCCCGCCGTGGTATGCGCTTATCGATGCTCATAGCCTGTGGCATCTGGGAACGGTTATCCCATGCGCATGGTGGTACCAGTAAGTGGTCTCTTACTGGCCGGATAATCACGCGACACCAGAGCTAATACGCCGAGCAGGTACCTCATCAAAGATATCCAAGATGACGTGGCTGGAGAACGATTGAAAGCTTAAAATAGCTGGGAAGTAAGAATACTGAGCGCTAAGGCGTGGCCGTGATTTTCAGTTCTCTCAGCTGCTCAGGCGGACAATCCCCGGGCTTGTGAATATCCGCCCGCTGGGCAGGTGACTGGATAACCCGCATTGGGAGAGGAAATAGAAAGTAAACATATAAATATCCCCACACAGCCACAAGGTACTCGGTATATGACATAAAGCGAGGAAATTTTCGCCGCGCACCTCGAAACTTGCCCCCAGTTGTAGGGCAGTCTGGAGTCAACAACCTTCACATTCTCCATTTCCATGTTGTGATTTGCTGGGATCGGCAAGCCTTTAAGACACCTGAGACCCGCCCTTTCGGCTCACCGCTCGGGGATTGTTTTGGGCTGTCGCATCGCAGTGCCCGCACCGCCGCATGGCAGCAAGCTAAGGTGTCTCACTTTCTTTTTTTTCTCACTTCCTTTCTCCCTGTCTTTTCTCTCCCGTCCTCTGTTATTCTGCTTCTTCTCTGAGAGTGTCCCACTACATACCACTGCGTATCATTTCCAGTTCACGTCACGCCAGAATGGCGAGCTCCGACTTGAAACAAGCGATCTCCGAGGCCGCATCGCAGTATGCGAAACCAGAAGGGAAGATCTTCCAGTACGGAACTTCTGGGGTACGTGACTTTACAATCGCATTCTCACTGCCGTGAGCTTTTGACGCTAATCAATTCCTCCTCTTTGCAGTTCCGTATGAGGGCGTAAGTGTTTCCCCGTCTTGTCGTCACCTCGTCCCTTATTTCGAGGACCCTTCCCCCCCACATCCAACAATACCCCGCGATTTGGCACTGTTTACCCTTTTTCTAACTCACTTCCTCGCCAGTGATTTACTCAACACCGTTGTCTTTGCCGTTGGATTACTTGCAGGCCTTCGCTCCAAGAAACTTAGCGGACAATGGGTTGGTGTCATGGTCACTGCCAGCCACAACCCTGCGGAGGACAATGGTGTCAAGTTGATTGATCCTATGGTAAGCTACGATGCCGCTCTGTGAAACATAGTTGATTCTTCGCTAACACATATTGGCAGGGCGAGATGCTAGAGGTGCGCTTGATAAATCCTTGTTGACTTGTGGAATTAGTGTCTCATCATTGCAGGCCGAATGGGAGGCTTATGCAACGAAACTTGCCAATGCCTCAATGGAGACAATAGCCGATGTTTACGAGGAGCTCGTGAAAGAGATTGATGTCAGCATGGAAAACCCAGCACGTGTTGTCTTCGCGCGGGATACGCGTGCGTCCGGCTCCCGGCTTGTGGGTGTTCTCGGTGCTGCCCTCACTGCGACTCAGGCCGAGACCCTCGACTTAAAATTTATGACTACCCCCCAGCTCCACTACGTCGTCCGTTGCAAAAACACCCTGGGCACCCAGTATGAGTATGGCGAGCCGACTGAGCAGGGTTACTATGAGAAACTCGCCGCAGCCTTCAAGCGGGTTATGCGGGGCATTAAGGTCAATGGTGCTCTGACCGTCGATTGCGCAAACGGTGTCGGCGGACCGAAGTTGAGAGAACTTATCAAGTATCTGCACAGCCCCGAGGAAGGTGGTGTTGATATCAAAGTCGTGAATGATGATGTGATCAACCCTGACAGCCTAAATTTCGAGGTAAATGAGTGACAAGCTCCCCTCCTTGTCAGTATGCTAATATCCCCTAGTGCGGTGCCGACTATGTTAAGACGAAACAACGCGCTCCACCTTCGTCGAAGGCGTCCGTCCTCGAGCGCTGTGCCTCTCTGGATGGTGATGCTGACCGGATTATCTACTATTTCATGGATGATAGTAATGTTTTCCGGATGCTTGATGGTGACCGGATCGCCACGCTTGCAGCCTCGTTCATCGGTGATCTCGCTCGGAGTGCGGGAATTGCGAACAAGCTCAAGATTGGTGTCATCCAAACCGCTTACGCCAACGGTTCCAGTACAGATTATATTGAGAAGGTTCTAAAGCTCCCTTCAGTTTGCACAAACACTGGTGTGAAGCACCTCCATCATGCCGCTTTGCGATTTGACGTGGGCGTCTACTTCGAGGCCAATGGACACGGCACAATCACCTTCTCCGAAAATGCTCTCAAGGCCATTAAAAATACTGAACCTCAGTCTCCAGCACAACAGCGCTCACTTGAAAGCCTCGACGCCCTCACAGACCTAATCAACCAAGCTGTTGGTGACGCTCTCAGCGACATGCTCCTTGTTGAGGCCATTCTCGCCCACAAGGGCTGGACTCCCAGAGAATGGCTAGCTACTTATACCGACCTTCCCTCCCGCCTTGTTCGTGTAGAGGTTGCTGATCGTTCGATCTTCAAAGCTTACGATGCCGAGCGCAAACTCGAGTCCCCCCCTGGCCTCCAAGGTAAGATCGAGTCTCTGCAATCCCGCTACAATAAGGGGAGGAGCTTTGCCCGTGCAAGTGGCACAGAAGATGCCGTACGTGTCTATGCTGAGGCAGCAAGCCGGTCCGAGGCGGACGATCTCGCCACCCGCGTTGCTAACGCAGTTCGAGATGCTGGTACCAAGGAGGTCATTCAGTAGTCTAGGACTACCATGGGCAAGGGACAAGCCGGGTGAGATAGTAGTACCTGTCCTTACGGGCACTATCAAAGGGCGTCTCATAGCCCCTCTAAAACTGTTATGAAAAACATTCACGAGTCCATTACGCTATCAAGCCAATGAATAATATATGGAAATATGCCAATTGTACCACCATCTGCTTCATCCAATTCTCCCATGCCACCATCTGCTTGTAAACGAGACGAAAGATGCTGTAAGAAAATCAAATATGAATATGGTAAATTTGGGTATTTAATTGAACGCTTGACAACGAGTATATAAAGACCACAGGCATATGCGACATTAGAGCAATTCTTTAGGAGTGAGGGAAAATACTCTAGCCATCCTCCTGATCCATATCATCCCTTGAACGCTTTCCCTTCCCAAACTTCTTCCCTCGAATCCCTTTCTTCTCATCAAAGCTCTTCATCTCAATAATCGCCTGCCGCTGAGCCTCCGCGACCCGCTCCGCCAAAACCATAACTTCATCCTTTTCAACGGCATGCTCCTTCAGTTTCTTGCCTAGCGCCCATTCAATCCTCATCCACACTTCTACATCGTATTGCGTGACGAAGGATATTGCAACACCGCTTTTCCCTGCGCGAGCTGTACGACCAACGCGGTGGATGTACGTCTTGCTGTCCATGGGCAGGTCGAAATTTAAAACGACGTCCACAGAAGGGATATCAAGGCCACGGGCTGCAACGTCCGTGGCGACGAGAATATCTCGGCTGCGTGATCGAAACTTATTTAAGGCACCCAACCGGGCGGACTGTGATAGCTGGCCGTGGAGCGGGATGGCACCGAAGCCAAGCGCCCGAAGCATGAATGCAACACGCTGTGTCTCGTGGACAGTAGTCGTGAAGATTATGGATGATTGGCCGGCGAATTCATTTAATAGGTACACAAGATAAAGATTCTTGTGTTTGTGAGGAATGCAAAGGTATGACGATTGCAAGGTTGAAACAGTCTGATATTTGCTCGAGACGGAGACGCGGAGCGGGTTGGAGAGAGAAGCGCGCTGGAGGGATTCGACTTTGGAGCTCATTGTTGCGGAAAAGAGGTAGGTGTGACGCTGCCGTGGGAGAACTTTAAGGATTTTATCGAGAGAGTCGCCAAAGTCCATATCTAGTAAACGGTCCGCTTCGTCGATAGCAAGGTATTTAAGATTTCGAAGAGAGAAGCCCTTTGTGTTCTCTAGGTGGTCTAAAAGTCTCCCGGGAGTTGCAACAACGATGTGAGGCTTTTTGCCTAACGCTATACTCTGCGCTACCATATCCATACCTCCGACGAGAACAACGCATCTGACGCCGATGGTAGAGCCGAGGGTCTCCGTCGCCTGAGCTATTTGGTAAGCGAGTTCTCGGGTTGGGGCGAGAAAGAGACCGAAGAAGGGTTGGGGTGTTTCCATGAGAGCTATGGGTGTCAGTGGGTATCTTGGTAATGAAAAGCTTCTCCATCGTTACCTTGCAAAGTGGGAAGAACAAATGCGGCTGTTTTTCCACTTCCTGTTTCTGCTAGCCCTATCACATCACGGCCATCAATAGCCAAAGGGATCGCCTGCGCCTGGATTGGAGTAGGGGATTTGTAGCCCATGTTCTCGCATGCTTCACATAGCTGATCAATGATTCCGAGCTCTTTAAAAGTTTTTGATGTCTGCTC
This sequence comes from Aspergillus lucknowensis, assembly GCF_044049455.1. Classification (NCBI taxonomy): domain Eukaryota; kingdom Fungi; phylum Ascomycota; class Eurotiomycetes; order Eurotiales; family Aspergillaceae; genus Aspergillus; species Aspergillus lucknowensis. The sequence goes on along the minus strand of NW_027263567.1, from coordinate 233,908 downwards.
CACCTCCGTGCTAGGAGCACTAGCCTCCCCCAGATGTTCCTGGGAGATCTTGCGTTTCTTGACAGCCGACATGGTGAGAACTCGAGCTTTGTTGCGAGAATGAAGAAGCCCAGGCAATCCGGTCCCTCCGATAAAAAATTGTGGAGAGAGGCACGCAGAATAGTTGATCCGAGAGCCGAGGCGGAGCCGGAGTTTATCTTTTTTTTCCCGCAGAGGAAAAAAGGAACTGTTGAGACCATCTCGAGAGCTGAAAGCCGTCCTCTTTCTAGTCTTTCCTTTTCGAGGTTCTTCAGAGATGGCAAGGCGTACAAAGCGTCGCGTGCCGCCTAAACCCCCAAGCGGCCCTGCCAATGGCAAAAGCAGCGCATCCTCCATCAACAAGACCCCAAAGTCTATGGTTATTCGGATGGGGGGATCGCGAGTCGGCAGCAGCGTTAGCCAGCTGGTGAAAGATGTGCGTCTCATGATGGAGCCAGATACAGCAGTACGATTGAAAGTATGTCGCATTTGAAACCCTCCATTTCGGCGCCAGAGGAAATGCTAACACACTAGTTGTCAGGAACGTAAGTCGAACAGGTTAAGAGACTATACGGTCATGGCCGGCCCTCTCGGTGTCACGCATCTTCTTCTCTTCTCCAAATCGACTACCGGCAATACGAACATGCGCCTAGCGCTCACACCGCGCGGCCCCACGCTCAACTTCAAAGTAGAAAGTTACTCCCTGTGCCGGGACGTGGAGAGGGCTCAGAAACGACCGCGAGGTGGAGGTCAGGATCACAAAACTCCGCCATTACTTGTGATGAACAACTTCAGCACCGCAAATGCGGACGAGAACTCTAAAGTCCCCAAGCGTCTTGAAAGCTTAACAACGACCATCTTCCAATCCCTCTTCCCGCCGATCAACCCTCAAGCTACCCCTCTCTCTTCTATCCGCCGTGTGATGCTGCTTAATCGAGAACCCGACTCTGAATCCGAAGAAGACGGCTCCTACGTGCTAAACCTGAGACATTATGCGATAACTACGAGAAAAACAGGCATTTCAAAGCGGATCCGACGACTGGACCCAAAAGAAGTGCGGAACAGGGAGAAGCATAAGTCCGCTGTCCCCGATCTCGGAAAGTTGGAGGACGCCGCAGACTATTTGCTAGACCCTTCGGCTGCTGGTTATACGTCCGCCAGTGAGACAGAGTTAGACACAGATGCAGAAGTCGAAGTCACAGGAACAACGACGAGAAAAGTGTTGACAAAACGGGAGATGCAACGCATGAAGTCAGGGGAGAAGGTCGATAAGAAGACTAATACAACCGAAGTCGAAAAGCGAGCGGTCAAGCTGGTTGAACTAGGTCCACGATTGAGACTTCGACTAATTAAGGTCGAGGAAGGGCTCTGCGAAGGAAGAGTGATGTGGCATGATTATATCCACAAATCCCAGCAGGAGGTCGACTCGCTTGATAAGAGTTGGGACCAGAAGAAGAAGGACAAAGAAGAACGCAAGAAGCTTCAGAAGGAAAATGTCGAGCGAAAGAAGCAGGATAAGGCGAAAGCTCGAGCTGAGGGTAAGGAAATCAAGGATGAGGAGGGGGAAGAGGATGTTGAAATGGATGACGAGTGGCTAAGCGATGAATCCGACGACTCGGAAGAGGGGAATATGGAGGGATCAGACAAAGATGACGAATCCATGGATGAATAAGGAGCACCATTCCTTTGGGCCCCTCGAACTCAAGGGTTGCATACACCTCTCTGATAAGCGTGCGGCTGCCTCTGCCATCGCTGACCAGAGGTCGCGGCTCCGCGACATCAAAGCCAACCCCGAAGGTATTGACTCCCAGGGCGATCCCGCGATGACTACTTCCATTGGGTGTGACTTTCCGCCAGAGCCCAAAACCATATTCGGGCTATGTAAGATTCCAATATGCAACGGGATCGGAAGTGTCTTAAGCCATGCAAATGGCCGCTCATTGACCGTTCCAGATACAAGTCGTACCAGATTTCCACGATAGCCTACTCGTAAGGGTGCAGAGAGGAAGCTCGAGGCATTAAATGTGCCGTACATAGTCAAACTGCAATGCAAGCCTCATTGTCAGGTGTAAAGGTTCGTCTTATAGATGGTCATAGACTTCCTATCATCGCTTTAACTTCTCATCCACAATTCTCCCGACCATTTTCTCGAGAAAACTCATGTTTCCCCCGGCCGTCCCCGCAAAATACGCCTCTATTCCCTTCTCAACATACTTAGCCACAACATCAATCTCCACATTCACGGAATCCCCGACAACCTTCGCTGCTGTGACTATCTTCTCCTGCGTATACGCAATGAGCATGACCTCAAACCATCCATCCTCCCCATCCTTAACCTGAGTTACTGTCAAACTCGCCCCATCAAGCGTAATGAAGCCCTTCTCGACAATGTACCGCAGGATCGTGATATCACGGGGTTGTAGGCGGAGAACCAACGAATTCTCGTCGGGCGTTACGGCGAGGAGCTTTGCAATGGTATCGACGTGGCCCTGCACGATGTGCCCGCCCATTCGGGTCTCGCCTTTCACTGCTCGCTCGAGATTTACCCTTGAGGCTTCGGTCAGGGAGCCGAGGTTTGTGCGACGGAGGGTTTCGGGGGCAACGCCGACTTTGAACCAGCCTTTTTCGAAGGCTGTTACGGTAAGACAGGCTCCTGGGTTGGGAGACGGTAGTTAGATTCATAATATAACGCCCGGGTTCACGAATTTCAGTGGCGCAGAGCGGGATTAGGCTAGGTGACTGGACATATCATCACGGATATTTGGTGGTAGGTGTACCATTGACACTGATGCTATCTCCAAGATTCACATCGCTAAGAATGTCCTCGCAGTCAGTGATAGTAAGAGACGTCCCCCCGCCCCCGCTCGCTGAGGTATCGAGGGGCTCGAGGGACGAGACCGCTGATCAGTTCAATTAGTTCAGATACCAAGTAGCTGATCGGGGCGACGGAAGTACTCACTCCCCATGGTCTCAACAAGCCCGGTAAACATGGCGGATGGGAATAAGTGTCGGCTGGGATTACCCGCGGAAGAGAGGGGCGGGGAGGAAGGCGATTGATAAGTTCGTATGAGGAGTGGAAATCCTGCATTCTCAGATTTGTCAGCCTCCGGTCCAGTCATGAGGTGTGTCATATAGAGATTGCTTACCGCCCCTATTGTTTCATGAGTCTTAATGTATTCGACTCGAGGTGTAGAGGCAATCTATCGGAGGTTCGGGGCTTGAATCGCTGAGCGGAACAGGCGGGTCGACCTCGGCTTTGGCGACGTTGGTTGGGCTGGAGTCGGAGAGCTTCTCCATACTCAGGAGCTCGTAGCCTTGGATATCTCTTTCTTCTTGGACAGATTCCGCACTCCTTTCAATGCACGCCGCTTCGAATACCCAGGATGAACGTTACGTTTAAGTTACAGAGGGCGTTCATTGCCCGACTCCCCTGCCTCCAACCGCCAACCAAGAGCAAGCTCTTCAGACACGCGGCACAATGGCGCTCATTTTCAACCCCACGTCCCGGGGCTGACGGGACATTACCTTTGCAGGGTATTCGGGTGCTTGATATGACGAGGGTCCTCGCCGGGGTGAGTACGGCCTCTCAAAGACACGGAGAAGTGCCTGTGTGGGGTACACACTGACTTCGATCGCGCAATTGCAGCCATACTGCACTCAAATTCTTGGAGACCTAGGGTATGTGACGAGCAACAGGTGGATCCCGATCATAATTATGCCTCTCGATTTTGATCCAAGTGTTGTGAAACAGAGCCGACGTGATTAAAGTGGAACATCCGGTGCGAGGAGACGATACTCGGGCGTGGGGTCCACCATATGCCAGATACAAGGACGGCTCCAAGAAGGGCCCTGGTGAGAGCGCTTACTACCTAGCGGTACGCAGTTTGTAAGTCGGAAGCATTCGCACCTGGATTGACCCGTGCGACAGGTCAATCGCAACAAGAAATCTCTCGGGCTTTCATTCGCTCACAAATCCGGCGTTGAAATCCTGCACCGATTGGTCAAAGAATGCGATGTCCTGGTCGAGAACTACCTTCCCGGAAGCCTCAAGAAATACAATATGGATTACGAAACGCTACGAGAAATCAACCCCAGCCTAATCTACGCGAGTATCACCGGGTACGGCCAGACCGGGCCATACAGCAATCGAGCTGGATATGACGTGATGGTGGAAGCAGAGATGGGATTGATGCATATTACCGGGAGCAGAGACGGCGATCCGGTCAAGGTCGGAGTGGCCGTCACCGATCTGACCACCGGTCTGTACACTTCGAACGCAATTATGGCAGCCCTACTTGCTCGAGTCAGGACCGGAAAGGGTCAGCATATTGATGCGTGTCTGAGCGATTGTCAGGTTGCAACATTAGCGAATATCGCAAGTTCTGCTCTGATCAGCGGAAAGAAGGATTCCGGCCGTTGGGGCACCGAGCATCGTATGTACCGGATTCGTGATCGAACTAATACTCAGGTGTGCTGACGGTCCCAGCATCAATTGTACCATACCGAAGCTACAGAACACTAGACGGGGACATTTTGTTCGGAGGTGGGAATGACAAACTGTTTGGCGTTTTGTGTGATCGATTAGGGCACCCTGAGTGGAAGGAAGACTCTCGGTTTTTGACCAACAGCGATCGAGTAAAGCACCGAGCAGAGATTGATGGTTTGATCGAAAGCTGTGTCAAGGAGAAGACCACCCAAGAATGGCTGAAGATCATGGAAGGCAGCGGGATGCCCTATGCCGCCGTCAATGACATCCAAGGGACATTGAACCATGAACACGGTACGTATTTTCCCCAAACAACTAGTACATCAATTCCTAATCCATCTCGACCCAACAGTCAAAGCCCGCGGAATGATCACCGAAGTCGACCACTCAACATGTGGTCCTATCAAGCTCGTGAACACTCCGATCAAATACTCCCACGCCACCCCTGGGGTTCGAACAGCACCTCCCACGTTGGGGCAGCACACTGACGAGATTCTTGAATTCCTTCAGTATGGGGAGAAAGAGATTAGCCAATTCAGGCAGGACGCTGTGGTTTCATAGAGTCACACAGTATTATGAGCTAGCCAAGGAGTCTGTCCTGAGCTTAAGAAAACGAGAGATGGAGTTCAGCATAATGTATAGAACCTACAAAATATGAAATAACCCCATAAGTCGTTCCCGGGCCTTGAGTTGTACCTGTAACTCTATATTTCAAGTTAATTTCTTCAGGTTCGAGGAGAGAATAGCCCAGGACGATCTGTCGCCCAGTAAACGACCAGGAAGTACCATCGGTGAACGGCAGTCATGGTCACATTGTTGATAAAGGCATGACAAATGACCGGCGATTCCTCATTAGCTCGTTATCTCAGGAGGACATTATTACAGAGAGACAGGCTATGGGTATGGGATCCGCCTTAACTGATGGCACGAGAATCGTGGGGCACGGAAAAGGGGGGAAAGACGGAGAAACAAAAAAGTTGCGAGAGTCGATCTGTTCGAGGAAGCCTTTGTTTGACTTGGGTCAACCCTTAGACCATTCGGCCATCTATGCGTTTTATATTCCGATTATTCGTTATGCGAAGGGACCATTGGTTAGATAAACATAATCAGTCACATGATATTATATAAATCTTAAGCCTATCGGGGAACCCGCAGTTACTTTTCATGAAGACAACAAGTACAAATCAGAGCATCCGATAAACAAATTCTTTCCAATTGTTACTGCATTGTTTTGCTTCGCAACACATTTCACAACTGACCCACTTCGGGAATGTTTCAGCGACATGGAGTTTCCTCCTCTGTCGCTTCTATAGAAGCAGCGCCACCAACCCACGGAACTGTGACCATCACAACCACTAGTTCGGAGTCACTTCCATCAAGTTCACCCTTTTCAGCTTCTTCAGCTTCGTCCACAGTGCCCAATTCGTCGAATTTGAGCCAATCCAGTGCACCTTCGGGTAGAGTCAGCATACCAAAGCTTTCGGCGGCTACGACGGAGCTCCTTGCACGGGTCGCGGGTCGTAATATCAGAGGGATGCAGCAGCAGGTGCTGCTAAAAGATGGCCAAACCCCTGTCAGCAGCCGGAAACTGTCTTCCTTGAATTCGAATCGGAATATTCCAGACACCATCCACCGGAAGGCGGACACTATGAGGGTTTCTTCGACCTTCATCGAGCTACCGACAGCTCCCTTCATCTCTCAAAGCAGGCGAGAGACACCGGCGATTTTTCCGAACCCTGTTCCTACGCTGCCGCAGACCGGGAACGGGATATCTGTGAAGCAGCCCACTTTACCGAAGATCGCTCCTAAGCCAGCAGCAGCACAAACAACGTCAACATCGACCTTAGAACCGAACGGCGTTTGTCCACATTTGCCAACCCAAGTACGGCCACCAACAGAACCACAGCTGCGACCATTAACACCACTGGCGCCAGCTACCACCATATTAGCGCCCCAAAATACATCACCCCTGCCAGGATCATCATTAGCGAAGCCGATAAAACCCACATCCACCCCTCGTCAACACAGAGGCGCTGGGAATGGGAAAAAGCCTCCTAAGAAGCGCAAACGTGGCAAAGGCAGCGATGGTGAAGATATCATCCGAGCCGGGGACTCCAGTTCAGATGAGTCAGATATCACACCAACCGCAACACAGACGAAGTCGGGCCGTCAGGTCAACAGACCGTCGCTCTATGTTCCTCCGCCTCTTTTACCCGCTGTTCCCAAGGAAAATCTAAACACCCCCAGGGCTCCCGATAAGCCCCAAGAAACGACGAAGAAGCGCAAACGTGTTTTTCGGAAAGGGAAAAATACGAGTATCATCTGCAAATACTGCCAGCGCGGTCATAGTCCACCTAGAAACGCTATTGTACTCTGTGACGGCTGCAATCGCGCATGGCATCAACACTGTCATGACCCGCCCATCGAAAACGATGTCATTACTATAAAAGAGAAGGAGTGGCTCTGCCGAGAGTGCAGTCCCGTGGAGATTACAACTCTTCACCCGACCGTCGTTAGAAGCAACCCAAGCCTAACGTTCGAGCCATCCATCCATGCCCCGTTGACTCTGCCTAAAATTGAAGTTGGGGGGGAGCGCTTTACCGCAGACGACCGGCGCCGGTTCCTGTCGAGTTTATCGCACGCTGCTCTCGTTGAACTGCTTGTTACCATCTCAGACCAGCATCCAACAGTGCCTATGTTTCCCGAGACTATGGGATCGTTGCCCTTGTCAAACTTCCCACTCCCCCAGGGTATAATATCTACAACCACAGCCATGGCCACTCCGCCATTTTCCGCGACAGCGCGTGATATTAATCCGACCCTTCCCATGGCCCCTACTATAAACGATGAAACCGAAAGGCCAAGTGCAGATCCCACTTCAGAGCATGCTCGCAAGAAGCCTCGATACGAATCGTCCGATGAAGAATCAGAATACGAGTTCCAAGAGCACCGCCTATACCCACGAGCTGGAAATGGGGTACGCCTTTCGACTATTGCGGAAGATCTAGACATATTACGAGAAGATCCAGCTTGCCCTACGTTTAGCCATGCGTTATACGGAACTGCGCAAGCCAGAGTTGCTGGTACAGTTTCCGCATGACAGGCCGTCGTGACCCTATTCGCAAGCCCATCATTTTCCGGCCTCGACGACGTGGCTCTCCTGCACGCTTCTGGGGCTTTAGGATAGAGCTCAGTTATTAACAGAGGTTGTGCACCTTAGATGGCTATGTCTCGTAAAATATTTCCACTGAACAAGCCTATCTCCATCTACACGGGGCTATACTCCAGACCGAAATGCAGCATCAGGACGTGTCGGCAACGCAGGCATCAGAACATGCCCCCGGCATACAACCGCTCTACTTGCCCTTGATGGGGGATCCCAGACAACCTCCGCCAAACTCTTCCGTGAACGACTATCGCTGTCCCCAAGACATCCAGTATCATCTACATTATGCAGTACCAGAATCTCCGCGTGATCCCCGCACCTCAGGCGTACCCCTGAATCGACTCCAGGAGGTGACAGCCCTATAGCGGCACGCGCACGCGTAGATACACATTCATACAGCAACTCTGCATCACCAATGGTACCAGCCTGGTAAACACCTACCCCCAAGCAGGCCAAGTTCAAGGGGTCGGCAGAACCCCAAGGTGTAAACGCATTCCCGACATTATTTACAGCGATGACGGCGTCGAGTCCGTGCTTTCTGACCATTTCCGGGACAGGGAGGGTACCCCTCGGATTTGACTTGACCGCTCCACCAGAAGGTATATCTGCCATATAGAGATCGCTAGTTGGAAGACCAACGAAGCTAACAGGGAGGGCATGTTCTTGTATTTCTTTTGCGAGGCGTTTCCAGTCTTCCCCTGTAAACTGAGAAAGGCGTGTACAATGGCCCAGCATGACACGCCTATTTGTTGTCCCTGACGTCCACCGCTTCTCGCGGAGGGTGTGCAAGACGTGCCAGATAAGCGGTTCCGGATGAACATCGGGAGGAGAGAGATTATAATCAAGATGAAAATCGAGGTGTCGATCGGTCTCCAGGGCTAAATCAACCGCCCATTCGATATTCCGTTTCGAAGCTTCAATGCTCGATTCGACATAGGGCGTTGTGCCGAGGACACTAAGTTCCGCCGACGCATGACCTCGAATAGCAGCTTCAACCAACCGTCGATTCTCATCCCCGTGTTCGGTAGAGAATATTGGATCCTGCGCGAAACAAACGAGCTGGATTTGGCAAGAATCCCTCCATTCATGTTTAAGAGTTAGTCCGGCCTCAAGACAAGTGTGTTGCACGGTGTGGTCGACTTCGACGAAGGCGCGCATGGCCGTGACGCCGGAGGTGACGGACTCGGCAAGGAGCCATGCGCCGCGCTTGAGGAGGTCGGGTCGCGTAAACTTCGCCTTGGCTTGGGTTGTGGAGGCGAGGGCTTCTTGGAAAGAACCGGTTACGGGGAGCAGATGGTTGTATGCGGGGGTGTTGTGAACGTATGCTTTGTCGAGATGGATATGCGGGTGGACGAGAGCTGGGAGGGCGAGGGGAGAAGAAGAGGCGCTATCACCACTGGGGGTGATCGACGATATTACGCCGTCGGGCCGGTCTGGGGGATATTCTATGGTAATGTCCCAGGTGGCTTCTGGGTCAGTTGGGGCCACTCCTCCTAGCAGGACGCCCTTGATGGTTTTCGCTTGAGGCGTGAGCTTCGGGGGCATTGCCACGTTATGCGCAAGATCGAGATAGAGTATGCGGGTTTCATGAATGAGACTGATATAGAGAGGGATAATCATCCAATATATTTACCTGCCTTATCACAATGGAGCCGGTGCTATCTTGGAGCAGAGTGAGTTGGGATTAGCCCGATGAGGGGAAGGGACGTAATCCGAACAAAACCTTCCTTAGATATATTCGTACACAAGGCGAAGATAGCCGTGCCTTCAAGCATAGACGTTTGCAATGACACGATCAATTCATCTGCGTCCCTATATCTCGACATACAGCCAATTGATGCTCGAGAAGCTGCGTGTGATGAAATGATTCTGGCAATTCTACGTTCATAAATGGATACAACCAACCCGAAGGCCGAGTCTCGGTTCTCCCGGGCCATCCTGCAACCGAAACAACAAATATGATCTCTCCTCGGCTGCGCCGATTTATATTTTTTGCAAATTTACCATTACATTCAATTGCTACCGTATCTATTGATAATCACTAATATCATAGAACAGGGCGGAATGTCTGCCCCATCTCCGTCAACTCCGCGCATCCTTACCACCTCCTCACTCTCAATCCCACCACCAACCACCCCGAAACAATGGCACAATTACCTCACGGTCGACCTCATTATAGCCGTCCTGAACCGCTCCATATTCCATCCGTTCATCGCCTGGATCGTCGTTCTCTGTCTGCGCGCCCAAGCAACCCCCTACACCCATCCTGCCTTCATCATCGCCTCCGGCTACGCCACCTTCCTCACTGTCCTCGACATAGCGTTCATGATCAGCGACCGGATTGCGTTCGGCGCTTCTAGGGAAGTTGATCTTAGCGAGGAGGTTGTTGTGATTACGGGTGGCGCGAGCGGGTTGGGTCGCTTGGTTGCACAGATTTACGGATTACGCGGGGTGAGTGTTGCGGTGCTGGATATTGCAAACCCAGAGGATGTTACGGGGTGGGGGGATGTGGTGGGAGGGGTGGAGTATTATCAGTGTGACATTGGGAATCGAGAAGAGGTTGAAAGCGTCGCAGTGAGGATTGTGGAGGATGTAAGTTTCCCTTTCCCTTTGGCCTATGTTTGATGATGATTGGGGCTACTCTACGCGCGGAGCTCTGCTGTCTTGATATTTACTTTGCTTGTATGGCTAACTGTTTATCTGCAGTTAGGAACACCAACAGTGCTCGTCAACAGTGCGGCGACGCAGATCAATGCACAACCGATTCTGTCCCTGTCTGCTGAAGCTTTCCAGAGGACTATTCGGACAAATCTCATAGCCGTCCTCCATACCTGCCAGGTATTTCTTCCGCACATGCTATCCACCGAGAATGGAGGTACCATCGTCAACGTAAGCTCGGTCCTCGCGCAGCTGTGCGCAGCTGGTCTGGCAGACTACTCAGCGAGTAAGGCCGGGCTGAGCGCCCTTCATCGCACTTTGGAGGTAGAGCTCCGGGTATCAGGAAACGGAGATAAAGTCAAGACGATACTGGTCGAGCCCGGCCAGATATCAACACCTTTATTCAAGTTCATCAAAACCCCAAACTCTTTTTTTGCGCCAGTACTCGAACCGATTCATGTGGCTCAAGAAATAGTCTCCATGGTAGACAAGGGAAACAGCGGTGTTATCAGATTGCCAACGTTCGCTAAACTCGCCAACTTCTATGCTGTACTGCCAGTGGGCCTCCAGTGGATCGGCCGTTATCTGAGCGGCATCGACCGCGCTGTACCACAAACGCTAGATCAGATGAATCAGACAGTGCAGAGTACACCGGGCACAAAGAGAGAGTAAGACAGGATTTGGCGCGAATCTAGTCATGCCCGGTCGTCTGTAGATGTGACATAGGATCACGGATGTATGTAGGTAATTTGGGATAGGGATTCCTGCTTTCCAAATGGGGGCGTCGTGTCTGGACATAAGCGAATCTGTCTGGAAGCGAAGGACATAGCTATTGCTCCTGCGTTAGGATCATCTTCTCGCGCTCGCTCTTCCTTGGAGCCAAAGTGCTCTTCTTGCTATGCTTGCGAATATTCTCTTGGCGCCTCTTAATAGCCGAGAGCTCCTCAGTTTTGATCTCGCGAGCCTTCTTAATAGGCCGTGGTACGTGGCGCTGGCGTTTGATCCGCTTGATCTCTGGCATGTGCGAGTATCTCTGGACCAGGGCCTGGTCGTACTCCAGCTTTGTCCTCTGGCGGGCGCTCTTGATTCCGCTACGGTCTGATGCATTGGCACGCCATAGTCGGATGTTCCCATCATCAGAACCGGAGAGGATATACTTGTTATCGGGAGTGAATTTAGCCGAAAAGACACTGCCATTACATTAGCCTCATGTTATAAAATAATAGTAAAACGGGGAACTTGAAGAAATACCTACCGTTGCATTCTCGAGGTATGATAAATATCACGAGAGTGTCCAGTTGCCCTATTCCACAAGCGGATTGTTTTGTCGTAGGATGCGGTAACGAGCTCCTCACCCGTAGGGCTGAAGTCAACATCCATAACAGCGGCGACGTGGTCCTTGAGTACATTCAAAGCACGTCCCATCTTCCTCATGTCGAATATATATACATTATGGTCCTCGTTTGCAACGGCGAAATTGAATGCTTCCATCGGGTTCCAAGAGATGGCATTGGATGCCAACCTCAGGACAAGCTTAGAAAGGGGCGAAGAGGTGCGAAGGTCATAGAGGATGATAGAGCGGTCTATCGCAGTCGATGCAAGGATTGAGGTCTCAGTATGGTTGAAGGAAATTGATGTGATTGTGTCGACATTAGTGGGCCAGTGCAGTGTTTGAGAGGGGGTAGAGGAAGGTCGGGAAAGATCGTATATAGAGATTTGTGAGGACGAAGCAGCAAAACACGGCTGATCTCGGTGGTGACTGAGACTGGTGAAGGCGCCTTGACCAAGATATGTTGCGAGAGGGGGGGATTCAGAGGAGGAGTTGTACGGGTCGAACAGTTTTATGGTTTTATCGGCAGCGCACGAGAGCAGTTTCCGGTCGGGCGTCCAGCATACACCTTTGACGATATTTTCATGTGCTGTGGCGTTCCAAACCTCCCCTCGCGTTGTAAGATCCCAGACCTTAACTACGCCATCACCGCTCCCGCTGGCAAATCGTTCTAGAGACCCAGGATCCTTAGCCATTGTGTAAACGCCATCGACATGGCCTTCCCCCATTTGGCCCAGAAAGGGTGCAGCAAAAAGACGCTCCATCTTGACGGCATTGAGGGCTCTTGTATATTCTCGCGCACGTTCGAACGGATGCTGTGCAGGATCGAGATTTCGAGGCTGCCGAACCACAGCAGATCCAGGCGCCTGCTGGGAAGCAGCGGCTCGTGATAGGGCTTTAATTTTCTGTTTGTTGTGAGTGAACATCTCGATAAAATCATGAAAGATGAGGGAAACTCACCATGACATCCGTTCCAGTACTTATCAAACAAAAGAAAGAAGGAAGTAACCGAAACTGAAACCTCGAGAAATTTGGAGGTGGACCAGATATTTTCATCTCATACAATTTTCTGACGGATGAAATCAAGACCGCCGCACTGTTGGCGGTGTGGGCATTCTGCCTCAGGCAGGAAGGCTGCTGATGACTTAGAAAGGCCATGAAGCTCCAGCAGCCAAGTGATGATATCCGCCCATCCACCCGCAAACCTCGTCTATTTTATCTTCTGCTCTTACGCCACGAACTTGGGTTTGCGCTGCTCTTCTTCTTCAAGTCTTTCCCTTTTCTCAGATTTAAGACTCTTCGCCTCCCGACCCCTTCACGTCAGCCCGAACCATGGCACCTTCCTCTCAGGCCGCTCAGCGGATAGAGGAAGCTCGAGCTCTCGCAAAGAAAGATGCTTCCAAGGCTGAGAATATTTACAAAGACATTCTAGCCAAGGGCCCGGGATCCTCCGAAAGCTCATCGCGCGATTACGAGAATGCGTTGATCGGATTGGGAGAGCTCTATCGAGATGAGAAGAAGCCGCAAGAGATAGCAGAACTGATCAAAACAAGTCGAGATTCGTTCTCTTCCTTTGCCAAAGCTAAGACGGCGAAACTTGGTAAGTTAATATGGTGTCACTTATGTTAGAGGCAAGACAGGATAGCTTACGAGCTATGTGTAGTTCGCCAATTGCTCGACCTGTTCAGCGAGATTCCAAACACCCTCGATATTCAAATTGCCGTCATCAAGTCCTGTATTGAATGGGCTGTTGCTGAAAGACGGTCGTTCCTCCGACAGAACCTCGAGACCCGACTGGTGGCTATCTTTATGCAGAAGCAGAGCTACTACGACGCCCTCAGCCTCATCAACTCACTTCTCCGAGAACTAAAGCGGCTGGATGACAAGCTTATGCTAGTTGAGGTACAGTTATTGGAGTCGCGAGTATACCATGCACTTGGAAACCAGGCCAAAGCTCGTGCTGCACTGACTGCTGCACGGACTTCGGCTGCTTCCGTCTACACCCCTCCAAATCTACAGGCCGGTCTAGATATGCAGAGCGGCATGCTGCATGCGGAGGATAAGGACTTTAACACTTCATATTCCTACTTCATCGAGGCTTTAGAAGGATACAGCTCTTTAGACGAGGGAGAGAAGGCGACGGCGGCTCTCCAATACATGCTGCTCTGTAAGATCATGCTGAATTTGGTGGATGACGTGACGACACTCTTGGGCTCGAAGCAGGCACAGAAATATGCCAGCCCACGACTGGAGGCTATGAAAGCGGTAGCGCGTGCCCATGCCAATCGGTCGCTCGAGGAATACGAGAAGGCGCTTTCGGATTACCGGTTCGAACTCGGCAGCGACGCCTTCATCCGCAATCACCTTCGCAGACTCTATGACGCTATGTTGGAACAGAACCTCATCAAGGTCATTGAGCCCTTCAGCCGTGTTGAGCTGGATCATATCGCCAAGATGGTCGGGCTGGACACACAGCAGGTGGAACGGAAGCTCTCACAGATGATTCTGGACAAGGTGATTATCGGGGTGCTAGACCAAGGAGCTGGATGCTTGATCGTCTACGATGAGACCGAGCGTGACCAAGCATACGACGCTGCTCTGGATACCATCGCAAAACTGAGTAATGTTGTGGAGGAGCTGTACACTAACCAGGCATCACAACTGGAGTAAGTTATTTTCGGGGAGCTTTGAGGCCAACTTTTGTCATTATACTCCAGAACTGGTATAACATTAGAAAGATCCCATGCGAACCATCCCAGAACGAGAGGTGTAGTTTGGTATTGGCTTGCAGTGGGTGTAGGCTGTAGAAGAAGCTTGACGGTGGAGCTGAACATTATTTAGCAAATAACGCATTTGCGCAAACACGAAGAAGAGGCAAATACATACTCAGATAGAGTAAATGTGTGTGGAGAGAGAGGTCTGGCAGAAAGTTTGATGGGCTGCCCAGGTGCCCGTGGTTGATGGGATGGCCAAAACGGGTAAAGCGCAATCGCGACTCCAGCGAAGTTTGGAAATCCGCCGCGACGATTGAAGACTCTCATCCGTCTCCATACTTCCGCTCCATCCCCCTGCGCTGCCCGCCTTGGAGGACCACGTATCGCAAATCATAATCTTGGCCGCTTTGGTTACCCTTACTGATTGCCCACCATGCAAGCCCCAATGCCGCCCGGCTACGGACGTGGCTATCCCCAGGGCGCTCAAAGGTCTCCTGCCACACCTCGTCGCGGACCTCAAGCTCCAGGTTTGTTTAGTGCCCCAATCACCTTTGGAGTTATATCCAAACTTTTCCCCACGATAAAACTCTAACTCAGCGACCTGTAGGCCCCGCGATTCCCGTCCCAATGCCCCAGCATGCTGTTCCTCCTCAATACATGGCGCCCCAGCGCAACATGCCACACCAGAATGATGCGGCTCTCCGTCGTAGCCGCAAGCCAACAGACAAAAATATTCCCGACGGCGTGGAAGAGGTGGTTATAGGAGAAGGCGTTCAGCAGTATAAGAGCTTGCGCGACCTGGAGAAGCGCCTAGATGCGGCAATCGTCCGAAAGAGGCTGGATATCCAAGACTCCATCAGTAAAACAGTGAAGAAATATCGGACGATGCGCATTTGGGTTTCGAACACGGTGGAAGGCCAACCCTGGCAGAGCTCGACCAGCCAGAATGGCGTAGTTCCAGCGAACACTCCTGGCTCTGGACGGTACAAGGTTCGGATAGAGGGTCGACTGCTGGATGATGACAACGATCTCGAGGCATCAACTAGTGATGACGAAGGTAATACTCAAAAGGATAGAGATGCGATGGAGGAAGACAACTCCGATGCCAAAAAGCCAGCCTCGAAGCGGTCGAAACAGCGCTTCTCGCAATTCTTTAAATCCATTACTGTCGACTTCGACAAGTCCTCAACGACAAATCCAGACGAAATGAAGACTGTAACCTGGGCGAAGCCGCAAATACCACCGAATGCTGTCAGCCTCCCGCCCACCGCCGATTTCGACTCCTTGCAGTTCTCTCGGGCGTCACAGGAGAATCTGAACGTTACCATCAGCCTTGTTAGGGATGAAACGCCTGAGCGCTATAAACTGAGCAAGGAATTAGCAGAGGTTCTCGACGTTGAGGAAGAGACTAGGAGCGGGATTGTCTTGGGTATCTGGGACTACATCCGTGCCATGGGACTCCAGGAAGATGAGGAAAAACGCCTTGTACGTTGTGATGATCGCCTGCGAGCTGTGAGTCTGCGCCTTTCCGTAAATACGTTCTAGCAACCCTAACAACTGTGTAGATCTTTGGCCGTGACCAAATGTTCTTCCCTCAAATCCCGGAAAGCGTTGGCCCGCACACCAGTCCCCTTGACCCCATCAAGCTCCCCTACACAATCCGCGTCGATGAAGACTTTCACAAAGACCCAACACCCACCATTTACGATATTCAAGTCGCGGTCGAAGACCCCCTTCGTTCGAAGATGCTAGCTTTAACACAGAACCCACAATATACAGCTGGAATGCGTCAGATCTCCCAGCTAGACGACCAAGTTGCGCTCATCATCCAAGCACTTACTCATTCGCGCGCAAAGCACTCTTTCTTCACGGCACTTAGCAAGGATCCCGCTGCGTTCGTCCGTCGCTGGATCAATTCACAGCGCAGAGATCTCGAGACAATCCTCGGCGAAGCTACTCGCGGAGGCGGCGAAGACGGTAGTGGACCTGAGTTTCGCCGCGGCGGCTCAGATAGCGTCTGGGATACCACTGTTGCCCGCGAAGCCGTGCGGTACATACTTGCTAAACCGGAAGCTGCGATGGGCCGGTGAGCCATTTCCGTGTCTGGATTCAGCGCATCATATGTTGTTTTTAGTGTCAGTTCGATTGGGGAAAATGGTTAGTTGGGTTGAAACTCGGCTTGAGGCGCTCGCGTGGTGTTTTGTGTTTTCCCGGAACTGCTTGCTTCCTGTTTTACTGTTTGACTTCCTTTCTTATCTAGGATAATTCTAAGAGCGTGCTATGGACTTATTGAGAGTAGCGGAGGATGTGTAATTGAAGTTACTGTGTGGCTTTCTCTTTTCGGCCGAGGCCTGACATTGCAATCACCTGCACTCTTTGCTAGGAGACTAATGTGGTCGGGGAAAGGAGAGCCGGGGGACGGAAGTCGGCTGCAAAAGCAGTGCCTTCCAAAAGGGTGTCATGTTAGGGGGGACGGGACGGTTCGCCAGTCTATAACGTTCGAAAATCCCCTACACATTTCTATCCTGAAAAAATATAACCGGGTTGCCATTGAGACCCTCCAACATGGATCTGTATAAGAATATCCCCTCGTGGGCACCTCCATCACACGGGACGAAGACTGTTGAAATCACTGATATCTATAAATGCAGTCGCATCTCATACGGGGAACGAGTACGCGAGCAAGCCGGCCAATTGCCTTCCTCCACTATCCTGTATTACCAGTACTGGTAGGCCCCTTTGATGTTTTCTCCCGGCTAAACGCTTCTCTTGTGTAAGTCTTTTATCGGGTTGGGGTCGGCACCCGACGCCATTGATTGGTTGCCTGCCGCATTATCGCCGAGAAATAAGCTGCCTTCCTCCTGTTCAAGCTTTGCGGCGGCATCGAGAACAGCCCTTTGCGCCAAGTCCTCCATTGTATTTTCTTTGTTCTTATCCTGAGGGCTGCGTTTCTCTTTGATTGATTCTTGATCGGCGGCAGGGGTGGCAGGCTGACGGAAACGCTTCATGACGGTCTCGATCATCTTCGAAAACCAGTAGTAGTTGAGACCGTTTAGGATGAGGTTGGAGGTGACGTAAGTTATGACAAGCCAAGTGGGGACACCGCCAGCCGTGTATTTCGAGTATTTGGATATCTCGGCGTTTGCCCTGACACAGGACTCGTTGATACAGAGAGCGCCGTCGTTGCGAGGGTGAAAGACTTCTGCTGTGATATCGACAGGACTCAATTGGGACGATGAAGGAGAGGCGGACCAGGTTTGCTTGAGCGCGTTAAACATGTCCACATAGACAATTGCGGACTGCCAGGTCCCCCATATGAGGCGGCAGGAGAAGAATACGAAGAGGAGCAGCATTCCATTGTACCATTGTAGAGTACTCCCAGTCATGTTGACCTTATCGAGGAACCAGTGAATATTGAGGAACGGGCTCGATAGTTCGTAGAGGATAAAAACTGGCGCGTAGAAATTGACGAAAGGTCTCTGCCAAAACTATTTAGTGGACGTATCCAGGTCCATAATCTGGGTGGGCCTTACGTATCCAAAGCTGAAAACCCATAACGCACATACAGCGTGAAAGAGCATACCGATACCAAAGATATTGACGTAAAGAGCACTGACGATCAGGTCGTAGATAAAATATCCCACAGCAAGAGAGCTGATAAAAGCACACGACCCAGTATATCCATACACCCGCTCGCCTAAATTCATAGACTTCCTCTCTTCGTCTGTAAAGAGCACCCAGAGAGCAACGCCATTGATGAAGGTACTCTGAATGAGCGACACGACGTGTACGTCCCAGTTGAGCTTCGTACGCTTGTTAAAATTAGGATAATAGCGCGGGAATAGCTTTGGAGACAGCCAAGGCGAGAGGATGTAATGGATTAGCAGGTAGCCGAGGAAGGTAGTGGCGACTTCATGGGAATGATCAGCAAGGGCAGGGAGGTTTAGTCGCAAAGCCCAAGGCTCGACAGCTTCCCGCAGCCACTCTGGAGGAGGCGGAATGGGGTCCAGCATGTCGGGATGACTACCAACTGGGTGAGGGTTGAAGTCCTGGGTCGGTATACGACCGAAGAAAAGTAGAAATCAGGATAATGAGGAGATAGTTCAAGACAAGGACTTCGGGAGAAGGCTGACTCTGAAACTATGACACGGCGCTAGGACAGGCGAATTGAGCGGGGTTTTGGAGAGCCTAGAGACCAGCCATCTTGATGGGAAACAATGGTGCCTGTATGAGAAAGAGGTGAGCGGAGATTCGCAACAGGTTGGAATCAGCCGTGGACTTCTTTCGGAAGAATTACCGGAGGAGACAGCCAGTTCGACACGTTGAAGTGAAGGACTGGGGCTATCACGCTGGGGAGTGACTGGTCAAGAGCGAGGTCTCTGGAGGTGTCGCGCATTACTCCGCAGTTTCTCATGATTCAACAAAAGGTGATCGCGTGCCGTTGGGTGCCTGATTTGCTAGGCCAAAAGAACTTCGTTGGGGCAGGCACATGACTCAGCCGCGGTATTGCCTGATCAGGAGGGCACATTCAGTGCCGAGCCATGTTGGGCAGGAGCCATGCGAGGGGAGGGCGACGCAAAGGGGACTTCAGGAAGAATATCTTATTCATTTACATCTAGTCACCAACTGAGAAACAACATGTACGTTCATCCTGGGTTTTAGAACTCAGGATGGGTGGAAGAAAAATCAAGCTACATAGTTGACAAAGGAAACAGTGCGGAGAAAAAGGGACCAACTGTGTCAAGTGCTGACCCAAGAATCAAGGAAACAGAGCGGCGCTGGTGGTGTATCGTCAGAGTCATTTTAGAAAATGCGTGCTATCGCGAAAGACGTCGTCAACCACGTGGAGTGTCAGGTTATCAGAGTCAAGTCGCTGTACTCGTGATCTCTGTGCGGAGTCCGCTGTCACTGGGCGGCGCGAAAAGCACCATCTTTGCCGCTTCTTCATCCAGGCTTTCTTCGAGCTGGTTCGCATCGTCCTCAGCCCTAGCTGCCTTCGCTTCTGGGGTCTCATCCTCGGCCTCCAAGCGTTCATCTTTAGCGACTCCCGATGCCGGTTGCTCTTCTCCAGTGTCGTCCAGCACGGACTGCGGGCAAGTAGCGACAACCCCTTTCGTCGTGCTGGCGGCGCTAGTAGTGCTCACATGCCGGCCCGTTGAAGTGGCAGTCCCTGGACCATGTACCATGCTACCCGCATATGACCCAGCGAAGCTAGTCCTTCGTTCAGTACCGGCGTCACTCTCCTCTCCACTCTGATCCTCCTCTTCTTCCGGAAACGCCTCATTCTCCTTGTTGGCTACAGAAGCCCTCCCTCCCCATGATGATTTGCGGTAGGAGAAGTTGGACTTGACCGATTGACTCCGTTTTAGGTTTGTAAGGCCGCCGGTTGCGCCGCTCTGTTTGTCCGCGATTCCACGGTTCCCTGTAACATGGCTTAGACTAAGAATTCTCCTTTCCTTGCTTGCTGTCGGTGCAGTCGTAGAACTTGTTTGCGAAGCAGGAGGAGCTCGTTTCTTCAATGCCAATCCAACACTGCTACCAAGGATACTCCGGGTGTCCTTGGTGGTGCTTGCTGTGCTTGAAGCGCTCGGATTACGTGCCCTTGCTCTGCGCACTTTCTTCGTGCTCAAACCTTGCGCGCTGTGAGGGCGATTTAGAAGAACGGTACGAGCGTGATCAAGTACACCTTCCAGTATCCGTTTCTCGAGGGTATCGGCACGCTCTTCCATGACTTGCATCTCCTCATGACGCAGTTCGAGGGCCATCTCTAGGCCGGACACCTCCTTGTTGAGCTTAGCGTTCTGGGCGGCAAGCTCATCCTTTTCTGATTTGAGTCTTTGAATCATTGCCAGCAGCGAGTCTTTCTCGTCTTTGAGAACCAGAATCTCTGCCTCGACCTGCTCCCTTTGGGCTGTTCGCCGCTCAAGAGCGACGGCAGCCTCTTCGGCCTCTTTGCGTCTGCGCTCATTTTCATCGGCCACGAGGGCCGATTGGGCTGCAAGCATCTCGTTCATTTTGTGGGATGTCTCCATAATGTCCTTGTGCATCTCATCGAGCTTCATCATCTGGGTGACGGAATGTCCGGTATCTGTGGCATGGTGGAGAAGCGCGTCTAGTTTTTCGTGTATAGGCCCTTTCGAGTTCGTGGTGTGATCAAGTAACTCGCTCAGCTTCTCGTAGACCTGGCTGTTTGTGCTCGAAGTCTGACTGAGGAGCTGGTCAAGCTTTTCGTGGACTTGGTCGGTCGTAACTCTCTCAATTAGAACATTAAGCGCCTCCTGGACTTGATTGCTCTTTGTGTGCTCCAAAAGGTTGTTAAGCTTCTCGTGCACCTGGCTGTCGTCATACTTCTGCGGCTCGGGTGGGGGTAACGCCGGTAACATCTGAGGTATGGTAGTGGGAAGAACGGACAAATCCATCTTGAGGTCTTGTGCGGTCTGCTGGGAGTGGTTATAGTGTTGGCCCACTATGGAGAGGATTTCTTGAATAGCCTCCAAAACCTGCGGATGAAACTCATGCAGCTTGGCCTCGACACGCTCAGTAGTAGCTGCCGCTCGCTCAACGTCGGACCGAGCCTGCTCTTGCTGCGATTTGACCTCGTTTTGCATTTCCTCCATCTTGTTGTATGAAACGTCGACTTTCTCGAAGAATGTTTTCGCGTCGGTGCTCATCCGCTCGCACGCCTCATTGACGCTGTCGCCCATGGAGCCGATGACGAGTTTGATATCTTCGGCCAGAGCTCTTGTATTCGTCACTGCCTCAAGGTTCGCATTGCCGCGTTCGGCGGCTTCAGTGAACTTGGACTCCATTAGAGACTGCGCCGCGTCATATCTGGCCATGACATCACCCAACTTTTCATCAATTTTTGCGCCAAGCTCAACTAAGATTGCTGCCTTAGTTTCATCGTGTCTGATGAGGATAGCAGCATCTCGCTCCTCCTTCTCGAGCTTGATGGCATCCTGCTCACCGCGCGCACGCTCAAACTCCCGGTTGATGAGCTCAGTAAGCTCGTTGACGTTCTCGACTGTGGTGAAGCTTTCAGCAGAGGCAGCCAGACCATCGAGGAGTTGCTTGAGCTCTGATAGTCCTTCATGGCTTCCATCAAGACGGCTCTTGAGCTCCTCTCCGAGAACCTCAACGACAGACTTAGCCTCATCTATCTTTTCGGCTAGCCCTGCGTGCTCAATTTTCCGTGCTTCGAATCCTTGACCAGTCAACTCCTGATCAGCTTCCACCTTCTCCTTAAACTCGGTCATGAGAGCAACTATGTCCTGGATCTCGGCTTTCGTGGGAAGGGTCCCGGCATCAGGGAGCTTCAGCTCTTCCATCTGAGTTTTGACCTCGAAAATCATGGCCTCCAGGGTCTGCAGGTCTGACTTGACCAATTTCTCGGTGTCAGTCTCACCCTCCTCTCCATTTTCTTTGCCTTTCGAGTCATCAAGAGCAATCCACATATCTTTCATGAGCGTTTCTAGGGTGCCAATATCGGCCTTTGTCGGGCATTCTGCTTCCATACGTCCATAAAGCTCGGTCACAACATCTTTGGTTTCCTTGACAATCTCGTCTAGGCTGCCCAGTTGCTCCGCTCGCGCAATCTCATCTGGGGCAGGGAACACCATCTCATCAAGCTGTGATTTCGTGTTCCGAAGTAGAGTCTCGATGGTGTCCGTATCCTCCTTCTTTGCAGTTGTTTCGTCCGCAGGAGTTTCGCGAGCTACAATACCAGCAACAGAACTCTGAAGCTCGTGCAGTCCGAGGAGAATTTCGTCAATGTGCTCCTTTTTCAGAATATCCTCGGGAGGGTTCTGGGCTCGTGGGGTGGAGTCGATTGATTCGACTTTGACCTGTAGCTGGGAGATGAGGGTTTTGAGGGCCTGGATATCGGTAGTCACGGTTGACTCATTGGCAAGCATCAACTCCCGCCCTCTCGGACGAGCGCTCCCCTCGGATTCCGCCTGAGACTGGCGAAGCATTTCCACTTCAGTCTTCAAGCTGCTGAGCCCCTCTCTCAATGTATCGAGGAGCTCAGCGGGGTTGAATTCGGCAGGCCGCTCTAGGAGCTTCGCAATGTCTTCCCTGATTATGCCAACGCCATCATGAAAAGCGTCTGTGAGTTCTGTTGTCGAGAATAGATTTTCACCGTTATCCTTGGGCCGGCTGGCCTCCTCGTAGAACGCTTCTAGAGTAGCTTGCACAGCAGCAATAATGTCGTCTTTGTCTTTGTTTGCCTCCGCAGGTACTAGACTCATATTGAGAGATCCTCTAAGGCTTTCGAACTCCTCTCGAACGATCTTAGAGAGGTTTTGACCCTCGATATCTGGCCTATGGTTCTCTGAAATGTCACGAATCGCGTCCAAAATCTCGTCCTTTTCCGCAGAGGCGTTGCTCCGAATGAGCAGGGAGCTCAGGGTTTGGCGAAGGTGTTCAAATTCTTTTTCCATTGCGTCGAGGAGTTCTGGTGTGTCCGGGTTGCCTCCAGAATGATTCGCCAGGAAGGCTTCTGTAATTGTTCTCTCCAGATCCGCCTGGAGAAGCCGAAATCCTTCCTTTACTGTATCCAAAATTTCGTGCTTTCCCGATGCCTCCGATACATTCGCCGCGTATCCTTCGACATCCTGGCGCACAACATTAATGCTATCTTTGATGGTATTCAAAACCTGCTCAGTGCGTGCTTCATCCATGGAAGGTGCCTGCTTCAGCTCTTCTTTGACGATATCGAACTGCTCTTGGAGCTGTTGTAGGATTTGCTCCCCGAAGCTCTGGTTCGCATTAGCAGTTACTTCGCTTAGACCAGCCGTGATAGCTTCCATGAGGTCATCTTTGTTCAGCTCTATCTCTCGAGGCAGTGAATTCTGACTCTCAAGTCCTTCCGCGATAGTGGCGAGGATCTCATCGCGAGAAATAGTTGGCTGCGAAGTTCTAGTCAGAGTAGATTGCTGGGCAGAAAACGCGTCGCTGACCACATTGGCGATATCCTCCTTGGTTATGGACGGATTCGAGAGCTCCTTCGCCGCGAGCATGTGTGCCTCAATTCCGTCAGACACTGCACTCAAGATCTCGTCGCGCCCAAGACCGGAGTCAAAGCTATCTCTTGTGAGAGCGCTTTGAGATGTCATAGATTCGGTAACTGCGTGAAGAATTTCGTCTCGAAGAGAAACTAGCTGCTCATGATCGAAGGATAGTGGTTGGGAACTTTCGAGGCATTCCTGGATTGTCCGGACGATTTCGTCTTTTGTGATTGTCGGGGGTGGGCCGAACTGCTGTAATCCGGCCTGAACAGCCGCCAGGACCTGATCGTTGGTGATAGCCTGATCGTGTCGTGGCTGGTAGGCCTTGAGGCCCTCTGCAAGACATTCCAGTATTTCATCCCGCTCGAGGCCAAAATTCTGCAGTTCGATCTCAGGTTTATAGGTCTCCCAGGCTTCTCTGACTGCTTCTAGAATATCTTCCTTTTGCATTCTTGCCCCATCCGGTTCGTCACGTGGTTGAGACAGCCCGGAGTGGTCGAGGGCCTTTCTCACGATGGAATAGATTTCGGCGCTATCCATAGCTGCCCGGAATTCGGTGAGCGCAGAAGTCTGTCGTTTGTTGTCGTTCATTATGGAAGCTAACTGGCCCCGAAGGTCGTGCAGGCTGCCATCAACAATATGGGCGATTTCTTCCTTTGTGGATGCTTTGGGTGTATTCTCCATGGCTCGATTACGTTCAACGTCCTCCAATTTGTGAGCCAAGTTTCTACCCATCCCTAGCACTTCCCCACGGAGCTCACGGACTAAAGCTTTCACTTCGTTCGTCATGCCACCCCCTTCGATGACGCTGCTCCTCACTCGCTTCATGATGTCCAGCATCTCGTCCGTAACGCGTGCGTCTTTTTGCGCTGCAGAGCGTTCCACCGCGCGGGCATGGGCCCCGTGTATAACGCCCATGTCGGGTGCGTACGATTGCTCCTGATCAACCGATCTCGTTGAGGTGGTGTGGACATCCGCGTTTGGGCGAGCCGTACGCGAACGTACGAGGGCCTTGTTGCTGACGTCCTGTTTCACAATGTTCAGGATTTCCTCGAGCATCTTTGTTACTGTGCTATCGACGTTTTTGCTCGAATCGTCAGACGTGGGCCGAGCTTTAAGTTCGTTCACAAGCTCTAGTAATTTTTCTTGTCCTTCCTTTGTAGCCATCTCTCGCAGAACTTTCTCCAAGAGCGCGATACTGGCGGATCCGTCAGTGATGGGGGCTGGGGAAGCGCAAAATTCACGTTCCATAGCAGCGATAAAAGGATTAGGGCTTTGCATTCGAGGAACAGAGTAGCTTTTCTTCGAATTCGGAGAACTATCCGATTCCGTCTGGTTAATACCACTTTCAGAACCCAAGAGAGCACTGAAATCCCACCTTGTGCTAGCATCACCGTTCAGGAACTTGGCAGCCAAGTTCGAAGATAGATCGCGGAGGCTTTTTCGTATATCTTCGTCTCGGGCGTTTGTAGCAGCTTTAAGGCTGATCAAATCGGTGGCGTTATCTTTGCTTCGTCGACTTAGTTGCGCCATCTCGCGCTGGAGCCCGCTTGCAATATCCGTCAGGCTGAGGATCTGGCTAGACAGAGACTCGAGGCTAAATGATTGCGAACGTTTCGGTTTTAGAGACATCTCGGGGCCACTGGCGTTTTGCTGCTCATTTTCAGGCGGCAATTGCATGTTCTGTAGAGCCAGCATGGTCGCAGACGGAGGAGTACTTTCACCGAATATTGGTCTGGAAAGGTAGCGGTTAGAGATAAGCAAGTTTGGAGCATCTTGGTCCTTATTTTCCTGGTCTGGAGAACTTCCAGGCTTTAACGCGACCTTTTCAGGCTCTCGTGAACTCTGGTCCGAGATTGATGCGCGAGACGGTCGTTCGGGCGACCTGCTCTCCAGGTAATTCAAAAATTCTGAGCGCGTATCCGTGTTTTGGAGAGACTGCATGCGCTTGTGGAACTGACCCTTGATGAGTGACTTCTCAGGCGACTTGGGTGGCATTACGTTTGTGGTGTACGGGCTGGGTGAATTTTCGCGCGTCTTTTCAGTAAAGTTTGCTGCCACAGCCTGGATTCCCGGAGAGACATTGGTTCTTGTTGCAGGACTCGTTGAACCGGGGTTCAGTGGTAGAGGCGGTGGTGCGCGTTCCGGGTCAGAACTATCCCACCTTTGTTTCAAAGATTTGAGCGTCAGTTTCATCGGAGCCATGACCATGAATAAAAGAAAATAGTTGACACCGCTGAAGTGAGGGATTTGTTGGCACATACATGGGGACCGTTTGGTGTCTGCTGAGGACCAGCTCCCGATCACGAGAAGCCTCTCGACTATGCGAAGACATCGTGAAACCTGAATGCTCATAGACTGATTTCCAGATACCTTTGCATATGCTTTGTGCAACAAAGATTGGATGAGAGTAGAGGGCTGGAATGTAGAGAAGAATGAAGAATGGTCGTCAAAGGCAGGGTCGTAAGGGCGTATCAAGTCGTCAAAACAAAACACAATAACAAAAGCCCCAGACGTAAATCAAAGGGTATAGGACTGGAGGAAACAGCAACAAAAATTGAAGAGAGAAACAGGTGCGCTTGCTATGGAAAACAACGAGGAGGGGCTGGGAGACAAAGCGGCATGCGAGGGCAAGACCAGAGACCGGGACGGGAGGAACAAGTTCTGGGTCTGGGGACGAGCTCCTTGTGAATTAAGTATGAGTTCGCAGGTTTTCAACGACCGCTTGTCGATCGGGACAACAGACAAAGTGGAGTTGAAAGACCACCAGATATTGGTAGCTCATGGAGCATCAATCGCAGACCAGTCCAATCTGCGGCAACCACCTCCAAAGCTGCCTCCATAGCAACGGGAGCTGCTGTGGTTGTCAAGTAAACAATTGGTGATCAATTGTGATTCACCGCCCGGGGCCCGCAACATAAGTTTCTCCGAAACTCCGGCGAGCAGGACGCTAGTCTCGTTGAAGAATTTATCCAAATATGGACTAGTTCCAGGATATCGGCAAGTCGGCCAATGGAATCGCGGCACACAAATCATCATGCCCTGAACCCTCCCCAGCGCAACTTCCCAAGCGAAAAAAGAACGTTGGGCGCAGAGAACCTGAATCCTCGACTGCAGCATCTCGACAACAACCCCATCGACCTGCCGCTCATCGGACTCTCACAATGAAGTGTTAGTTGTTTCCTTCTTCGACTGATTTACTGTTTTCGATCTCCCGCTGATAGGAATGTTGGGATAGTCATGAAAGTGGGCCGTGTGGCCATTATCACTCGTGGCCGTTACGCCGGTAAGAAGGTACGATAAGATCTTTTGCATCGTTTTAGGGAGAAGAAATGCCATGCGCGCTGAGAAGGGAGCAATTTAAGGGACTCGAGTTTGAAGTTGGGAGGGAGTTTCGAGCAAACGGAAGATATCGAGGATGGTTGAGGGTCATAAACGTCCGGGAAATGCTGACGACAGTTGTTTTGCAATTTTACAGGTCGTCATTGTCCAGCCTCAGGACACTGGCTCTAAGGCTCACCCGTTCTCCTACGCTATCGTCGCCGGTATCGAGCGCTACCCCCTCAAGGTTACCCGCCGCATGGGTAAGAAGACCGTCGAGAAGCGCAGCCGTATCAAGCCTTTCATCAAGGTCGTCAACTACAACCACCTGATGCCCACGCGTTACACTCTCGAGCTCGAGGGTCTCAAGGGTGTTGTTTCCGCCGACACCTTCAAGGAAGTCTCCCAGCGCGAGGATGCCAAGAAGACAGTCAAGAAGGCTCTTGAAGACCGATACACCAGCGGCAAGAATCGGTGGTTCTTCACTCCTCTGCGTATGTTATATTTTGCGACCAACGAACCCTCGGCGTTCGACTTGTGCTGACGTTTGATCAGGTTTCTAAACGGGGTAATTCTGGGGCGTTATGTCGTTTGAGCGCACAAGGTTCTTAGATGAGGCAACGGGGAAAAGCATCGAGCACGTTCGGTTCATGAGCATAGGCTTTGCAGGAGATATGCCATCGCTAGAGGAAGAATTGCGAATGTATCGGTGTACAAGTCAAGGACTTGAGCATTTATATGCTGGACGCCACCCAGACCCGGCGTCCATCTTGAAACGAATTGAAAATATGAACAATTTCTTCTTCTAATCTAAGAGATAGTGTTCGGGTACCATATTTTCTTTCCAGCGCCCGTCTTATCTCAAATTCCAGTGTTCGATCCACTCTCAATCGGCCAATTGCAGCCCAGGACGACTCTGGTTTGCCTCCGCGAAAATACACAGTATTGGACGGACTATATTTATATATGCGGACTCGTACTATCTCTACTATTCTACGGAGATGCTCCCAACACCAGCTCTTCTTCCGCCAACTCTACCCCCCGCTAGACTTCTTTGCCAGCCAGAATCCGCATCAATTTCATGAAGGTACGCACATTTAGACGCCAACCAGAGGTCTTACTAGCCTCAGATACCAAAGTCCACCACCAATAAAACTAACTATAATATTGACCATGTCTCTCACGGTCAAGTGCCTCGCCTACGTCCGGAAGCGTCATGTATTCCTAGAATAATGGTTAGGCGGCCCAAGTACAAAGATATGTAGACATCCGAAGAACTTCACGGATATATGCAGCACCTACCAGACGTGGATTCGATAGTATCCTTCGCGCGAGAAAATGAAGAGGCTTCTCGAAATTATATAGGCACCTCACGGAGAAGTCGTAGTACTGCAGCCCTTTCTCCCGGTGGTACGTGATAGTCGGCGGATTGACCTTACGGTCGACATAGTCGACTTTGTTGCCACATATAACCGCTGGGACTGGAATTCTGTCTTTACAGTCGAAAATTGGTAGCATATTGGCTAGGCTCAGTGTCAAATCGTGGGTGTTATTAGAGGGTCCTGTGGGAGAATCATACTGTAATATCCTGGGATACTTTCGTAAGTGCTCGGTTTTTGGAGGTCGAACATCAAGATAACGCCATCGCATCCGCGAACAAGGTCCTCGCTAGGAATTCCAGGTGGGATATCCCATATATCGAAGGTAACTTGACCCTCGTTCTGGCAATGGCAATCGTCAGCGAGGCTCTTTGGCAAGGTCACTCGCACGATGGGGTCTCACGAATTGCAGGTCTATGGTGTAGAGCTGCGGCCTCTGGGAAGGTTCGTACTCCGCGACGAACTCGCCACGAGCGTATCTCTGCATGAAAGCTGTCTAAATCGTGAGTTAGTTAGCGACTCCTTGAAGCTGGCATGTCTCGGTGACTGACTTTGCCGACCCCATCATCCCCAAACATGACAATCCGGAACCTTCGCGGGGATTCGGGCATGACTCTGGTGAGGCACTCCTCAGAGGAGGTCTTGACAAGGTGTGGAGAGAGTTTTTTTTTTTTTCCAAACAACGCCTCAGCGGCAGCTTTCGGCTCTTTATATTCTCGAAAACACTTTCACGAGAGCACTGTTGAAGGAAATCTCAATTAGCCGCTCCGGGATACGAGCGCACCAACACTGAAAAGCCAGAGCAGGTGGAACTCATCTTCATCGAAGGATATGTACTAAGAATAGAATACAGACTAAATGGGACGCTTTTCCATCTCCCAAGGTGTTATGGCGCCGTCATACATTACGAATTGGCCAGATGCCATACTCTTGGTAAATCTTCCGATCTGAGAGCCAAACAAAGTGATGTCGAATTTGAGGCCCTTCAGCTGAATGGATGGAACAAGGAAGCATACCTGTCCAATAGTGCCTTGAACACTTGGGACTACAGTCACGAGCGCCTTTGTCATTCCATTGAACTTATTACCATGATTTGCCATGTCCATTTGGACAAGTCTGACCCCAGAGAACCGAGCTAATATTCTCATTTTCTCGGGAGAGTCATT
The DNA here is from genome assembly GCF_044049455.1 of Aspergillus lucknowensis. NCBI lineage: Eukaryota > Fungi > Ascomycota > Eurotiomycetes > Eurotiales > Aspergillaceae > Aspergillus > Aspergillus lucknowensis. The sequence continues at coordinate 204,662 of NW_027263567.1, read as the reverse complement.
CTCATCGTACCCTGGGTCGAATGTTGTTATCTTCGAGTCTTCTGCGTCAATCTTCTTGATCAGATAGTTGCCTGCGGCGTTTGATAATCCATACGCTACAGTGAAGAAGGCGATTGTTTAAATTGAACAATGCTCCCCGTAACCGAGGGTACTTATACAGATTTGGGCTCTTTCCTGCGCTGCAGCGTGGAGCCGTAGCCCTAAACAGCCTCAACAGACCAAATGTATGAGCCTCAACATGTAACTGTAAGGCTGAGTCACTCATGTCTGCCAGACAGCCCCAGTGGTCGCCAATTCTGGCGTTGGCTATCGCGGTGTCGATATTCTTGGTACCTTGTTGACTCTGCATTTGACGAATTGCGTTGGCAACACTTGATAACACCCATCACTAGAGCTTGCTACGGGGCTTTCCAGGGCTTTCGTATTCGAGAAGCTCGAATGCTCAAAATCATCCAGAGATAAAAGGGCGCTCCCTAGTTCTCTTATGGCTCGCGTCTCAAGTCCCCGGTTATTAAGCGGCAAGGCGATAGGTCTCTCGAAGTGGAGGGCAGGGCACGGATGGTAGGGTAAGAAGACTGGAGTTTTTGTGGGAAAGAACTAGACATAACGGAAATCGTACCATATTCTGGGTGGCTAGAATTATGGGGAGCTTTGAGCGGCCTTAGGAGAAGCCGCTTGATTGCCCTTCTTGAAGGATACATGGGATATATCATTGGCTCTCATCATGCAGATTCGAGGAGACCCAAGCCCGATTATAAATGCTTCTCACGAGAGCCATCTATACTACAAAAGCATAAATAGGCCTCCGCGCCCCAGTCTTCGAGATAGGCAGTAGAAATATTTGTAGTCATCAAGCAATAACACAGATTACTCTAAGAACACCATCAAAAGCCTGCTTCCGATCAGAAACAATTGGTAATTATGTCTCCCCTAGCTGTTGCTGTCATTGGCGCTACTGGTGCCCAGGTTTTTCACAATTCCCCCTCCCCCCCTTTATGTCCACCCGTATACAACCTAACATATGCAATGCCAAAAATAGGGAGGAGCCGTAGTAAGAGAGCTACTGCAACTCCCAGAGGCTAACAAGTGCGCTGCCCGCCACGCAGACAACCATTCTCCAACACTCTATTTAGAAGACCCTGCCTGACCCGGTTGAGCTATCTGGTGGCCGGTTCCTTGTGCATTACTGGAAGAGCAAAAGCCTGGTTACCGAGTATATTCAGCGAGAACACCCAAATTTGTGGGCGAGGACGACAGCTATACTCTTTCCTAATTACGTTGAAAACTGCATCAACTTTCCAGAAAGATACCTTCCCGTTCAGGTAAGTCTGTTATCACTGCCACGCCAATTGTGCGGTGTTGGATGCACAACATGATAGGGCCATGCGGCAGTATCCGGCGCGCTCCTAACTTAGTAGTAGTTACTCATTTCACCCGTGTGCGATAGATGAATTAGATCCCAACTCAACCTCTCAAATGAACCGTATCCAAATATTTGACTCGGAAACCCTGAGACGTTGACCTTGCTGTTCAGTTGGATCTTTCTTATTCTTCACATACCGGAACGGCCCACAGAGGTACCTTTCTCTACAGCACACGGTGGTCGATGACTCTGGGCAAAACGCCCTCCAACCATCGGTCATGCCCCGAAGGCCCTAGAATGGGGTTCTGAAATGGGGCTCAGGCCTCGTCATACCTTAGAGCACGTTTCCGCTTCGGGAATCTCCGCTCCGCAACTCGTTCCTCCCATGATTATTGAAAAGCATGATAACGACCTAGGAGCTGGGACTGTCTAGGGAGCCGGTATCTGTCAAAGCGCTGGTCGCTGCCTGCCTAGTTTTAAAGCGGGTACCCCCACATAATTGCTCTGCTAAGGCAGGTGGGAGCTCCAGATAGATAGCCGTAAACGCGGGTGGCCTGCCATTACGCGAGCTGAGTGCCGTTTACCGACAGCAGCGACCGTCACTAGTGAAACCATGAGGTTCTTGCATTTCTGAGGCCAGTGTAACTTTGCATTGCGGTAAGGTATCAGGAGGACGATTCAAGCACGCCGGATTATCATCGCCGCCCCTTCACACTCCTCCTCCACTTTTCTGCATGACATAGAACATCAAAAGACCTAACTTGTTGCTCAATCTCCAATACTGACCTGGATTGCTCTAACACGTACCGGTACAGCCGAAAGAATTGGGAGCTCGGGTATGCCAATTTGGTTCTTGTGAACTGCGTGGTTCATCGCGAAGTGGAGTTGGTATAGTGTCTTGTTGGGCCTTCAAACCACAGACTCATCTTTCAAACCCTCTCTCTTGGGCCAGTGGTGGAAAGCCAGCGCACGCGAGTGCAGAGGAACATCATCAGGTCGAGTGCGTTATTCAACGAGCCAAAAGTCATGCGAGCCACGGTCGAGTACCTTCCAAACAGGCTCACCGCTGAAAATCGCAACCATTGAGGTTACTTCTATCGAGAACGGTCGGAACTGCGACAGTCGAGGGTGACGAAAAGTCCACAAGTTGAGCAAAAACACCCGAAGGGTGCAGAGTGGCGGTTCAGATGCATCCCCAAGACGAAAAGAGGCCCAGGCGCAACCGTGCTCGGGATCGACAAATGTGATGATCCTTCTGTCAACGGCGAGCCGAAACCCGGAACGACAGGGTCCAGAACGCAATATGGAATGTCGGCGTGCTGCTCGACTTTTTAGGAATCATCCTTTCCACGAAAACAGCAGTCGCCAATAGGATGGTACCCTCAGGTGGAATAATTGGGATCGATATCACTTTATACCCATTCATTCCAGGACATCAGTTGTCTCGGCCACGAGCGGTTTGAAGGGCGCTGAGGAGGCCCGCCGCAATCACATGCTGAGGCGTTCTCGCAACGCTCTAGACTTGGGCTTAACACTTTAGCCTCGAAGCGATGAAGTCGTCTCATCCATTGTCCTGTCAGGATGGACATTGAGCAAGTCAATTCCAAACTCAAATCCATGGCAGATTTTTCGTTTGATTTCATCTCCTCAGCCTGTCGACTTTTCCACGCCGACAACCTAGTTGCTTCGCCGTCAAGACCAACGGGGAGGATATGATTTCCTTATGATGATGACGATGGGCAACAATTTTCCGCTTACAGGAACTTCATACCTCCCAGGGGGAGGCGAGTTCAAAGTCCGATGCTCAGTCCCTTCGCCATTGTTATTTCATTCCACGATTCCGCCGTGTTTGCCCCCTTGTCGATTTAGCTGCATGGTATCCGCTCAGAGAGGGGAGATGAGACAGGATGGAAGTGACATTTCCTTGTTTTCATCCCGACCCGATAAGGCGATGATAACAAGACTGAGAGGGGAGTGGAGGGGGAGCGAAAACGTGCCTGCAGGCTGAGCACTAATGGGTGCGACCCGCAATCACATGCTGACGACACCAGCTTCAGAAAATAGCATATAATCCATGAAGCATGATGATAGGCGTGACTTCGCCGGATATGGTACCACATCTTAAGTCTTGAAATCATTCCAGTGTATTCGCCAGCTCGTACTTAATCTCCCGGAATCCTTTTTTGAGTTTCGTCGAGCTGTGCTTCACTCCTGAGTTGCCATCCTCCGGATCCGTCCTTCGCCTCCCAACACCAACGAGGTAGCATCTTTCATCCCTTCCGTTGCGCCCGAACTCGACCAGACTTTTTTTTTTCAAAAAAGGTACAGAGTCATCTGCTCCATTTCTCGTTCTCCATCCCTCGTTCTATATACACGGCCATCGAGATACCACTATCAGTGCCCATTGTCATATTCTTGCTCGCTTATCAGTAGCCCAAGCTGAGGAGCATTGTACTGACTTTGAACAGTCACCTATGCCTCATTTTGAGAACGAGACAATGGGTGAAAACACAGTCAATGGTGATCGGGCCCAGTCCCAATTCCTTGAGGTAAGTACTTTTTACCCGCTTCACCTATACTTGGATGTATGCTGTGGGACGTGTACTTATTGTATGTGCTTGCTGAGTAGCACCTGACCTCCTACCCCGTCGTGTCCGACTCGATCACGATGTTCAAAACCAACAAGTACGGTGCTAAATCCTTGGAGTTCGCCGACCAGGGTTATGGCTTCGCCAAACCCTACCTCCCATATCTGTCGAAGCCCTACGGCTACGTTGCACCATACATTGCCCGTGCAGACACTCTTGGTGATAAGGGACTGCAAAGGGTGGAGACAGTCTTCCCGTTCATCAAGGAGGATACTGGTTCACTGAAGAATACGATCTACGAACGCGCTTACTACCCGCTGCGGTTCGCTGGAGAAGTAAAGGGCCACGTCTTTAGCACTTACGGAGACGAGTACAAGAAGTGTGGGGGAGACGGGTACGTCGCCGGGGGCAAGGCTCTTATCACGACCGGCCTTGTCATCTCCCAGGAATCTTTGGCCTTTCTCAGCTCTCTGCTACAGCAGAAGAAGGCTCAGGTAAAAGATTTTGTGAACGAGCAAGCCCAGAACTAAAAGCCTACTCTCGTAGTTGCGTTGCTTTCATAGTCGGACTGGATTTGCATTTTTAGACGTTGACCTCGAACGTTTTCTTTCCTTCATTATCAGGGCTCTGGTGTTCCTATTGTCTTCTCACTGATTATTTCTCCCCTCTTCTTTTGTTGCAGGCGGCAGTTAGTTATTTCTTACGCTTCGCTCCATTCTCTCCTTATACTTTCTTTGTTCTCACCTGGTCGAGCGGGGCCTTCAATGGCGTCTTTTCTCGATGTGCTTAAGTAAAATGCCAGAATAAGTTTTCTTGCCACCTAAAGGTTCTCCTTATATCACCGTGGGCTTGATTTTTTGTAGGGCTGAACCTTGAGGACCCGGGCCATTGCATGTTATTACCCGTTTTGGATAAATTACTTGGACCCACATTGTAGTTTATCGTCGCGTCGAACGCGTTCCTCCCGGCGGCCAAATTCGACAGGCCTTAACAAACTCCAGGGCTTTGTCCCACCTCCGTACTCATCAAAATGCCTCTCGTCCGCAAACGAAGAGCTGTAAGCTGCCTCCCTGACTGTCTCCTCCTCTTCTAACTGATCATTCCGAATGCTTATAGCCACCCGAACCGCTAGCCAACGACGAACCGCGATCCAGCTCAGGAGATGCCGGCTCCTCACCGGAACCGCCGACACACACAAATAACCACCGCCAGCGCCGCATGCGCACGGACGCAGCATCCCCCGAGGAGAGCGAAAATGAAAGTGGTGATGAATCGGATTTCCGCGCTCCGAGCAGCACAGACGTGATGGTGAAGAAGCTGGTACGATTGGCGCTCTCCAGTGAATATTCGCGGCAGCCCATTCGGAGAGTCGATATTAGCAATAAGGTTCTTGGAGAGCAAGGGTCACGACAATTCAAGCTTGTCTTTGAGGAGGCGCAGAAGGTTCTGGTGGAGACGTTTGGGATGCAGTTGACGGAGTTGCCTGGGAAGGAAAAGGTCACTATCCAGCAGCGGCGGGGTGAGTTTCCAATTTAGGTGGAAGAAGGTGATAAAAGGACGAATGTATTGACCGTAGCGTTCTAGCCGCCCAGAAAGTCGAAAGACCGTCTTCGACGAATAAGTCCTGGATTCTTACGAGCACTTTGCCCTCCGCATATCGAAAGCAGGATATTCTACGTCCGACGCGAGGGCCGATGGAGAGTACGTATACGGGGCTGTATACGTTTATTATCGGTGTGATATTGTTGAACGGTGGTACACTCCAAGAGCAGAAACTCGACCGCTACCTTAGCCGCGTGAACGCTGAAACGTACACCCCAATTGACCGCACTGACCGATTCCTCCAGCGTCTCTGCAAAGAAGGCTACCTTGTACGAAATCGCGAAATGGATGGCGGTGATGAAATCATCGAGTATATGGTTGGACCTCGTGGGAAAGTTGAAGTCGGGGCGAGGGGAGTGGCGGGACTCGTTAGGGAGGTCTATTGTCGCCAGGCCATGGTTGAGGATGATGATATTACACCTGCGGAGAGCGAGAAGGCCGAGGAATTCGAGTTTCGGCTGGCGAGGAGCCTTGGACTTCGGAGGTCCAACGGTGAATCGGCGGGTAAGGAGGATCGGGATGATGAAGATGCGCACGAAGAGATCCAGGGTCGACCGCAGCGGCGCGGTACAGAATCAGAGTCTGAATCTGAAGAGGATAGTGATGACTGATGGATGTTTGGGTTGAGCACTTATTAGTATGGCTTGAGTTTCTTGATACCACGGGCTCTCTTACAAATATATGATCATTAATTTCGAGAGTGTAGGACCTATTGCGAAGGATGAGAAACGTATCTGTAGCGCTTTAAAATTTATAGACAAGCATTGTCGTAAATCTTAGAAGAGTCAATCTCCCATCTATAAATACATAGCTGCATAGCTATGAGTAGTGCCGAACATCTTCCCAGAAACCTAGAGGCACCATATATGCTGTCGATGAGATCAATTCATGTATCCTGCAAAGCCTAAAAAACTTGAATGTAGCCCAATTACCGGGTTTATGCAAAGAAATGCAGCGCAAGACGATAAAGCCGAATACCAATTGTCAGTCATACGGATATGTATCTCTATAGCAGCGAAACGACAAACGCCACACTTCTTCAGTCCCTACTCACTATCACTAGCACTCCCCGCATCATCAACATCTGCAGCATTTTCATCCCTCAATCCCTCCGCCAGCACGTACTCTGCCCTTATCAGTGTTGCTTTGATATCCTGGTTGTTGTAGACAAGTTCTGCAGGTTTTTGGCCGTGCTTATTGCGCACTCGCGGATCACAACCAGCATCGCACATCATCTCAACCATTTGCTTTCCGAGCTCGGCGTCCTTTTCATTCGCGTATCGGACTGCGACATGGAGGGGTGTATCACTGTCTAAGCGGGTAAGGGGGTCACATTCGAAGAACTGAATGTCGAAGAGGGCGTCCATTGTGTCGTCTACAAAGCAAAACGCATAGAATGTTAGGGAATTTAGGTCTATACCATGCCGGGGACGAGAGAAGTGGCACGTACAGCTTCCGTACTGGGCGCAAATGTGGAGAGCATGATTTCCCATTGAGTCTGTCACGCCGTTGAAAAACTCGGCTACCTCCTCATTTGATTTTCCTTCCATTGAGTCGAGGACTTGCTCTACCAAGTGGGGTTGGTCGCGGCGACAGGCTTCAACAATAAGCTCGCGAGGGGAGGCGCCCTGTTGCTCAGTTGTTTAGCTGTTGTTTGTCATCGTAGCAGCGGGGTGAAATACCTCATCCGACATTTTGAGTGGCACTCAGCGAGTTGATTCTGAAGGCGTGGCTTAGCAGAGAAGTAGGTAATCTGTCGGAAAGACTGAGTATATCGAAATCGTCCGATGAATGGTATGGGGAGAGCCAGCTAGCCGCCGAGACCGGGGAGGACGATTGCTGAGGAAACTCTTGGTTAGGGATCGGAAAGCGAAGGGCTGGTCAGCAACAGAGCTGTTGAGATACATCTGAGTTGAAAGGTTCCCAGGGAATTGTATGGGAGGGTCACATACGAATTTTAGAAGCGGTTGGGGTTGAGTGCTGGGCAGGGGGATCCAGTAAGCCAGATCCCCTTATTGTTTGGTTGCCCCGCTGGCATGTCGCTCTGATGATCCCCGCCGCGGAGCAGCCTCCCGGATTATTTATTGCGCCGCTCCATCTGATGGCCCCGCGTCCAATCGGCAAGAGCGCTCTCCGATGGACAGAGCTACTGTGGATCTAGATATAATACAGCCTGAGGCACCAAGCAGCGGGAATTGTAAAACGGCCAAGGCGGTGTATGCAAATTTCTCTCCGCCGCCGATAAGCTTGTCATACCGCCCTTGCTGCGGGACGTTGCGAGAGGCATGATTTGGAGACGTTTTTGAAAATCGGCCTCAGAAACTACTTCTCGATCCATTGCAGGCTCCGCTACCTACACAGGTTTTACCAGAAACCTTCCACCTATTTGAAAATGCCTTTGACCTGTTTGTTACCCCACCAAAACATCTCATGACGGCACCTGACGGCAGAATCGTTGGTGTCTTCTAGTCTGTCCCAATTGCAGCAATGCACTCACAATTTCACGCGCCGATGCCACGCCGAAGTACCCGCTCGGAATCAATCGCTTCGAATGCCGTGCTTGCCCGTACCAGTACATCCTGGAGCAAGCCTGGTTCGAGAAGACACCCATGAAACAAAAAGAGGTGGAGGCGGTATTCGGAGGCAAGGCCGAATTCGAAAACGCCGACAGCATGGCCAGTAAGCTACGGAAATACCTGCTCTCCCCTATACTACCGTATTTGGTTGGATGCAATAGAAGCTGACTCGGATATTCTGTAGCACAATGCCCCGCGGAGGGCTGCAATGGCGACCGTGCGTACTTCTTCCAACTGCAGATTCGAAGTGCAGATGAGCCGATGACCACATTCCTGAAAGTGCGTTCCTGCGACGGATGCCTCGTGCATTGTTTGGTGTACTAACCGGGCTTGATAGTGTACGACATGTGGTGCTCGCTGGAGGGAAAACTGAGATACTTTTTCGCATATGTTTATATTTGTGTCGTTTGATTGGTTTGTTATCGGTACAACATCTAGCGAAGGGAAATTGGGCGAACTTGAGGAAACGTATTGTTATGTTCTTGCAACTGCATTGTTGATGAAGTACATTTAGAAGATACCCCCTCATTGAATCATTCGTTGATTATCTGATCTGCTCGTTCAAGGCCGATGTGATTGAGGGATAAAATTCTTGCTACGGGTGGATATGGCCTTTCCCATGGTCGGCTCCTTGTCACTTCAGTCGAGTCAAGCCTTCCAAGGTTGTTGTGGTCAAATTCGGGGAAAAGCAAAGGGAATGAGGGACACCACCGGGGCACAAATCATTGATGATCTTTTTTTCCCCTGCAGGTTGAAAGCAGATAGTTTTTCATCGTTCAAATATCATTTTTCTTGCGCTCTGTTGCGATGTTGATCTTCTTTCTGTTGTGGATCAAGCAACACCACTCGGGCGCTCCAGCATGGCTCTGCTCATAGGCAAACAGGGGGACGGGAAATTGAATCTGCCACGGGGTTGTGCTATCGAGGTCCAACACCGATAAAGCACTGCGTTGATGCCCAGTATTTCGGTCCAATAACCCACAACAAAGATGAGACCAAGTAAAGACGAGGAAGACAATTTTTTTTCCCTTTTAGACGCCCGAATTCAGTGGTCGAGGTGGAGCGATATTGTGTTCTCCGAGCACAAGAACCAAGGAAACGGTGGTTGCTGGGCTGTTCTTCTGGTTGCAAAGCGCCCAACAAAGCGCTGGAGCATGAAGATTTTGCACTTGAAGTGGGGCAAGATTACCCCTCCATGTCCAATAATAAGAGCGACCAGCCAAGGGTTTGAGCCCGCCCGCTTAGTCGTCGTCTCGCTTGCCCCTCCATTTAAGGATTTCCCCTCCCCCTCCCACAAAATTTTCCTTTCCCTTTTCCTTCCTCGTCCGCTTCAGTACGTATATCTTCCCCTCCCTCGCTTCCCGTCCCCTTCCTTCCTTCATCCATCTCTTGCTAACTTCTCTGCTCAGCACCTCTACGCATTCGAGCCGTAGTATCTGAGCATCCTCCCCTTTTTTAATCTCATAAAAACTCACACTTCACATCCGCCACAATGGGGTAAGTCGAGCAACACAAGGTTCTTTCGCAGCCTTATTAACTGGTAACTGTTGCTAATCATCATCTCCCATCAACAGTAAGGAAGAGAAGACTCACATCAACATTGTCGTTATCGGCCACGTCGATTCCGGCAAGTCGACCACTACTGGTAAGCCGTCCTCCCCAACCGACCGTCTCTGATCCAGCTCGAGCTCACACACAATCTTAGGTCACTTGATCTACAAGTGCGGTGGTATTGACCAGCGTACCATTGAGAAGTTCGAGAAGGAAGCCGCCGAACTGGGCAAGGGTTCCTTCAAGTACGCCTGGGTTCTTGACAAGCTCAAGTCCGAGCGTGAACGTGGTATCACTATCGATATTGCCCTCTGGAAGTTCCAGACCCCTAAGTATGAGGTTACCGTCATCGGTATGTTTTGCCCCCGTCCGGTATTGCTATGTCGTCACTGACACACCTCCATAGATGCCCCTGGTCACCGTGACTTCATCAAGAACATGATCACTGGTACCTCCCAGGCCGACTGCGCTATCCTCATCATTGCCTCCGGTACTGGTGAATTCGAGGCTGGTATCTCCAAGGATGGCCAGACCCGTGAGCACGCTCTGCTCGCTTTCACCCTCGGTGTCCGTCAGCTCATTGTTGCCCTCAACAAGATGGACACCTGCCAGTGGTCCGAGGCTCGTTACAACGAAATTGTCAAGGAAACCTCCGGCTTCATCAAGAAGGTCGGCTACAACCCCAAGGCTGTTGCCTTCGTCCCCATCTCCGGTTTCAACGGTGACAACATGCTTGAGCCCTCCCCTGCCTGCCCCTGGTACAAGGGTTGGGAGAAGGAGACCAAGGGTGGCAAGGTCACTGGTAAGACCCTCCTTGAGGCCATCGACGCCATTGAGCCCCCCGTTCGTCCCTCCAACAAGCCCCTCCGTCTTCCTCTCCAGGATGTCTACAAGATCTCCGGTATCGGAACGGTCCCCGTCGGCCGTGTCGAGACTGGTATCATCTCTCCCGGTATGGTCGTTACCTTCGCCCCCGCCAACGTCACCACCGAAGTCAAGTCCGTTGAGATGCACCACCAGCAGCTCAAGGAGGGTGTCCCCGGTGACAACGTTGGTTTCAACGTGAAGAACGTCTCCGTCAAGGAAATCCGCCGTGGAAACGTTGCCGGTGACTCCAAGAACGACCCCCCTGCCGGTGCTGCCTCTTTCACCGCCCAGGTCATCGTCCTCAACCACCCTGGTCAGGTCGGCGCTGGTTACGCTCCCGTCCTCGACTGCCACACCGCCCACATTGCCTGCAAGTTCGCTGAGCTTCAGGAGAAGATTGACCGCCGTACCGGAAAGTCTGTCGAGTCCAGCCCTAAGTTCATCAAGTCTGGTGACGCTGCCATCGTCAAGATGATCCCCTCCAAGCCCATGTGTGTCGAGTCCTTCACTGAGTACCCTCCTCTCGGTCGTTTCGCCGTCCGTGACATGCGTCAGGTAAGCCAATCCTCCTTTATTCCTTCGTGGGCCCTGCTGATATCCCCTCAAGACCGTCGCTGTAGGCGTTGTGAAATCCGTCGAGAAGGCCACAGGAGGAACAGGAAAGGTTACCAAGGCTGCCCAGAAAGCAGGGAAGAAATGAGGAACGAAACTGGATGAATAGATATCCATCCACGGTAGAATCGTGGCTTTGATGATCGAAAAGCTTTTATGAATCCAATGAAACTAGAGTTCCAATTCGGGTTTCAGTACTTCCTGCGCCACTCTGCGTAGTTGAGCCGTATAAGATCTCATTAGAAGAGCAATATTCGTGTTATAACAGGTATGATCTTGAACTGAGTTTCATTACTTTCAATTTTACCCAGTCCTGGGCAAGTAAAACTATTTAATATATGTCGCCGGCTCTACAACCATTTCCGTTTATTTAAAGGCATCCATGGCTTGAAAAGTAGGGGAAATCGCCACACCACTAAAAAGGGTCAACCCTTCCTAGTGAAGGGGTATTCTGGTTGACAAAGGTTTTTGCAAAGAGATATCTCGGTCTTTCTCCAACATCCACTGCGTACTTGAGATAGTAGAGCGGGTTCGTGCGGGGAAGGTAGAAAAGAGTGACTCTAGAGTACGGCAAGCTGTAAATGTTTGTCATGCAGATTGCAGTACAGACTGTTACTGTCAATACGGTTCCAAGTGACAGTCAGTTGATTGTGGACATCGCCGACTGGCAAGGTCAATTTCCTTTGCAAAAACCTGTCTACCCCGGTCTGCTGATAAAAACTGTCTTTCGTCTTTGGTCCAAGCATAGCGCTATGCTGGGAGAAGTCTATCACGGCTGGCCTTGTAGAGAGCTTGTCTTATGCAGACAACCTGAGCAATGTAGGGTGCCACGATTTTTATCTGGCTGCCCTCGTAACCGTGCCGCCTGTAAGAAGGAGACGATGAAGGGAAGGTACTACATCCAAGTAGCTTTGGATGCCAAAGCGTGCCAGGATGCTTGTCAGCTGGGTTTCATGAATGGAAGGCATTCTGAGTTCAAGGAAACAATGTCAAGGTCTGTAGCACCTCAGGCTGCCGTACAGGCGGAGCTCCTCCAGGAAGATCAATTATGAACTTCCTGTGGTGGTGGTTGAATCTGGACGTCGTTCCTGGCTCGATCTCGCAGGTCGAACCATCAACGCTCACGATGCTATTACTAAGGTCAAGACTGGTAGGAGGCTGGTTGATTCCGAGAACTGCTTTGACTGCCTTGGTGTAGTTGGCATTTGTTCCGATGCTCCTTGTTGACGGGTGAGCCGGGGATTTTGGGTCTCTCGACATCTTCGATACCTAACGATCCCGCCTTTCAACGAGAGTAGTGATCCAGGTAAGGGCATTCTCGGGGTAGATATCAGTTTCAAGGGCTGAAATGGCCCTCTGCCGAGCTCGTACGACTCGTTGACCCAGCATTGCAATCTCACGGCTGTGTTCATCGGGAGATATCTGGTGTCTCTTGGCTTTCCGATTTTATGGTTTTGTGGGGGGTTTTCGTCGCGCTTCCACTAGTCGGTACCCGCGCATCTGTTCAGCCTTACGTGCGAGCTGGTCTTATTTGCTTCGCGGGTTTTGATTTTTTTCACGATCGAAAATGCGAGAATTCGCTGAATAAACGCGGGCTTTCTCCCTGTTTACCGGATTCTTCTGTCTCTTGGCATTGATTGCCTTGACTCGGTCAGGGTTAGATTTGCGCCAGCTCTCGTCTGCTCAGCCTTCTTTGACAGGGATCACGCTTTTCAGTCTGAGTGAGGTTCTTGCGCAAATTATAATAGTATTGGCGGTTGTAAGCAAGTCGGGCTTCTCTTGCAGCTGGTCTCTCTTCTTTTGAGGGTTTTTCCAGTTTTAATAGCCGAACTGCCGCGATTTCACGCTGATCGACTTCGTTGGCGCGCAGCTCGCGGTCTGACGAATCTGGCGGACTGGGACTATCGGGGTTTTCGGTAGCAGAGAGAAATGTAGTTGGTTTCTTCGACATCTGTTCCAGGACATCCTTTATCGACAATTGGTCCTTTGGTTTGGTTGCCACGTATCTCCTCTTTGAGGCAGAAGTGGGTGCAAGCTCCGTACCACGAAACAACATCTCCAGGGCTGCCGTAAACCGAGTAATCTCTTCGTTGACTCTCCACACTGCTTGAATAAGCTCCGAAAACGGAGGAGAAGACAGCTTCTGCAACCATGGTAACCTTTCGAAGTTGCAAGATCTCCTCATCGGCAACTCCTGCAGAGGAGAGACGAAACGCTGTTGCGAACTGTTGATTTCGGGAAGGGGGTTCGTGTACTAACGAGGCTGTAATGGCACGAGACAGATTGCCTGGTTTTCCGTCGGTGGCCTTCCCTTCTTGCGGTCAAGCCCCCTACGCGTGCCGCAGCCGAATCAATGTAAAGCCAATGCAGGTTGGATAACGGGCCCAGTTTACTGAATATGAGCTTTAGATAAACTCCAACATCTGTGGTCTCAACCCACGGAAGCTGGAGCAAGTCCAGGAAGGAGGGAGGATCTTCCGTGTCAAGTAAATCAATGATTTGCTGTTCGATGTTCAGTAGGATTGTCTCAAGCATGCGGTCGTGATATGATGGGTCAAGAAAGTGGCCCCAACGTCATGCATGGGGTTACTGTAAAATGAATTCAAAGCAAGGCCAATCCGAGCTGAGAGGTTAGGATGAATTGCTCGAATATCACCCTTAACATCGGGCACCCTGGGAAACCCGGATAATCGTGAAAAGGAACGAATAAACCCAATAACAGAGCAGAACCGGCACGGGGAACGGAGAGGAAAGGAGAGGATAGGCGACTTCGCCATTGACGAGCAAAACAAGTGAAAAGCGAGATCGTGCTCGGGAGAGGAGGAGGACATGAAAGGGACGACGAAGAAGGGGTGAGCCGGTGGAAAAACTGAAGTCCGTCCTTAAAAGTTGTTCGCGTTCCACCAGTTCACCGGGACCCATTCTGAACACCAAAGATTGCAGCAGTTCTCCTTTCCCTTTGGAATGAAATAATGAGATCTGTCAAGATATATGGTTAATGAAGGAACAATAACTGCCCATCCCCTGCCAGTAGCAATTGCCACACCCGTGCAGGCCACCACATGCAAAAGAAACCAATCATGGAGGGCGTGTTCGCAGGCCATCGGCAAGAGTAAAAGATACCAAAGGGAAAATAGTGTATGAAACAGTGGAGTATTTCAAGCCGAAGAGAGTATAGAGTAGAAAGCAGGAGAGCATAAAAGCAAGGAAGGCATAAGAGTGGGAAGTATAAGATGTTAGGGCTGTAAGAGATTGATATACATTGTAGAGAAGAGTGACTTGTTGTACACAGAGAGACCATTACACCACCTTTAGGACGAGGGTCCCGACAGGTCGCTCGACGATTCCCATAACCCCATCCACGACGCTCCGGCGCGCATCCTCGCTAGATACGTTCTTTCCAGCGAGGTAGTTCATCCAGACCAGCCGACTAAGCCGCTCATCCAAAACACGGCCCAGGAACCGCCATGGCTTCGCAGAATCCGGAGAGAACAAAGCGTCCAGTTCGCCACGAGCATTCCGGATCAGAAGTAACGTTTGGCCTTTCGGAACGTTCTTGCGCTGACCACCACCGAAGAGGCCCTTGAAATCGCCCATGGCCGAGCCAAAGGCTTCATCCTGAAATTCTCCCGGGTTGGCATCGCCTTCAGCTGCTACTTTAGCCTTAGCATTCGCTTTCTGTGCGCGCGATGTGATACCCCGCACCCAACCATCGCGCAGGTGCAAGAAGTCTGTGTTTCGGGTAGGCACAATCCGGAAGACGGTACGGAGACCGTCCTCCTTAAGAATTGCATTCCAGGCATCCTCGCCCTTCTCCTCATCCAGTAGAAGCTCCTTCAACCGCTGGCGTTCGCTAGACACCAATGACGTAGCTGATGTGGCCCCAACCTGGTTCGCAATCACCTGGTTCTCACCTGGAGGATGAACAGCTGTCTTAACCAGACGCCGCTGGAGCTCCGAGATATCAGACTTGGCAACATACAGCCCGACGACGTAGACCTGGATCTTTAGAAAGGAAACGGTGCGTACGCCCAGTCCCAGAAGCTGATACTCCTCTTCTCCCTCGGCGCCGGTAGCAACAGGAATCTCGTCGCCAGATACTAGTTTAGATGAACTCTCCTCCTGGTATCTCGGTAGTCGAATCGTGGACGGGAAATAAGGGACGGAGGTCGTCCCCGTCGCGACCTGTTCCACACCATCTTGTCCCTGGATTCGGATGACGGAGGGGCTATTCGGGAAGCCCTCCGATCCCTCAAGCTTAATCACCGTATCCTTGCTGTTCCCGTCATTCTTTCCTCCCTCTTCCTTCGGCTGCTGAGTCTCTATCCCGAACACATCCAACTTGATGACACCGTACATAGCGACCGCACAGGCCGCTATCCCCGCGGCCGAGATAACCATCGACCGCCGATACTTTGCGACTTCCTGCTCACGGGACCGCACATTGCGGCTCGTTCGTAAGGGGTTTCGCTTGGCCGCGGAGCGGAGGCGGTTATTTGTGGAGAGAAACCGGGTTGTCCTTGCGGGGTAGAGATATTGATGGCGGACACATTGGCCACAGGTGCGGAAGGGAATGTAACTCTGCATGGATAGGGGAGCTTTCATCGCCATGCTTCAGATGATCTGCGGATAGTTGCGCGTTCTCTTTGCGAGATGTGCACAGGACATGGTCGGTTGAGTGAGGCGAGCCGCGGATCTGGAACTTCACGTGACTTAATGGAAGGGGAGGACTCGGCATCGACTCGTATTGGCCGTCTTGATCGAGGCTAGATTACCACTGTTCGAGTATGAGGGGTATGGCGAGGATGTTGGTCTCTATGTTCGGTTTCAATCGGGGCCTTGCATGGCCGTCCCTCGATTGCATTGGGATATGAGAAACATATGAGGCGAGAGATGAGAAGGGATGAAGGTGTTGGATCCTACCTGCGGGCTATCGAGGGATATTTATACCTCTGGGAAGGCTTCAGAAAGGCTTTACAATTCACCTAATGAGGAAGGAGTGAAGCATGAAGCAAAGGAAAAGAGACGATACCTACGAGTAGGTAGATCCGGGTACAAGGTGACGAAGCAACGTCAAGCTATCGGATCAGTAATTCGATCCTTCACCTATAGTCATTATTTTCGTGGTCGACACATGCACTGCCGTCTTTCTCTCTATTCGCAGCCCCGGAAAAGAATCATCAAATCGAAAGACGAGCCGGGGCCGTTGGAATAAGAGCAGCCGTCTCCCTTATGTCATAAGGTAGTATGGACTGAAAGGATGTCGTGCGGAGGGCGCAATGCTCGCTCTCCACTTGTTCGACGAAATAAAATCGACGCCCCTTCCCTCAGAACTTCACAACTGCCTCGAACACACATAAAGTTGCCATTCCCTTCTTAGATTACCACGAAATTCACGTATACATATATAAAATGACGCGCATGGAGAAAAAGCCCTGGATTGAAGCGCCGTTGATTGAGTCTGCATCCTTATCGAAGACGGCTGGATGGTAAGAACACTCCAAGCTCTCCTCTCTCTAGGCTGCGCTGCGGTCCTGACTCAGGGTGTCAATTCAGCAGAGTCTTTCTCAAACTGGAACTATTGCAGCCATCCGGCTCATTCAAGACTAGGTGATTTACATGCTATGCCCCCTCTCTCATTTCAAGCAGTTTTCTGATCTACTGCAGAGGAATCGGAAACCTTATCCGCAATGCCCTTCGGGATCCATCGAACAAAGGCAAAGAGCTACACTTCTACAGCTCGTCAGGCGGTAATGCTGGTCTCGCAGCTGTGATCGCCGCGCGCGATCTCAACCGTCCGTGTACAGTCGTCGTGCCGAACTCAACGAAACCAATGATGGTACAGAAACTACGGGATGCCGGGGCAGCGGATGTGATTCAGCATGGAGATAGCTGGTTCGAAGCCGATACGCATCTCCGAAAGACGTTCATTGAGAACCAGGATGCTAGTGGTTCCGCAAAGAGGAACATCTACATTCATCCGTTTGATCATCCTGACATCTGGGAAGGGGCGGGGACGATGATAGAGGAAATTGCGGAGCAGTTGCCGGCTAAAGAAGGCTCGAGGGCTTTGTTCCCCGCCGACGTTATTGTTTGTAGTGTTGGTGGTGGTGGGCTCTTCAATGGTATAGTTGGGGGACTGGATAAACATCTACGATCTCAACAGGGCCACGAGGCCACTGAAAGCACAGGTGGAAAAGTCCGTGTTCTCGCCGTGGAGACGGAAGGGGCTGATTCACTGGCCCTCGCCCTTCGAAACAACTGTCTGAAGTCACTGCCAGCTATCACGTCTCTCGCGACATCGTTAGGAGCCCTCCAAGTTGCGCCACAGACGCTGAAGTATGCGCAGTCTCCACCGTCGGGGGTTGATGTCCTGAGCGTCGTTGGTTCCGATGCAGAAGCTGCCAAAGGCGTGATTCGTCTAGCAGACGAGGTACGGCTGCAGGTTGAGCTGGCTTGCGGGATCAGTGTCGCGGTCGGGTCGTCGGCGAGGGTGAAGGAGTATGTTCCTGACCTCACGCCGGAAAGTCGAGTTGTGGTGGTTGTTTGTGGGGGGAGTAATATCACCGCCGAGATGATAGCCCAGTACCGTCAGAATTTACAAAGCGGCTGGCGTTAGTCTATCAGGAAATATCAAGACGGGTGGTTCCGTCTAGAAGGCCAAAGATAGTGCAAAGTCTTATATAGGCACAACGGCGCCGCCAGACGGGATCGTACATAGCATAAATACATTGGAGGTAGATTATGATATCCCAAAGTTTAATAACCCTAGTCTACTTGTCAGGGCGTTGAACCAGAGAAGAGATCAGGAGACATTCAATCACGGCGCACTCAAAGATATCCCCAGCACGCTGATCTACAGAGCACCCGCATCCTTCAACAGCGAAGGCAGCTCGCTCTTCCTCGCCTGTAGGTCAGAGTTCCCACCGATGTGCTTCTGCTTGATATAGATGTTGGGCACAGTGCGTTGGCCGCTGATTTCCTCGAGAGCGTCCTGGATAGCAGAGCCGTCGTCTATTCCTCGAAAAGGCGAAATCGTCAGCAACTGGGCACGCAATAGCATATTTATGAAACGGAAGGGAACGAGATGCGTACCAGCCTGATCCAGCTCAAGAGTGTAATACTTCGCGCCTAGATCTGTGAGGAGGCTCTTGCTGGCCCTGCAGTAGGGGCAGTAGGACTTGGAGAAGACGACTATGTACCCATGGTGAGTTTCACATCATATCTGGCCGACCAAGAGGGACAACATACCAACGCCATTTTCATCGATAATGGTCTGAGCTTTGGTCTTTGCGGCGGACATGGCGGCGGGTGAAGTGGGGGCGAAAGACCCGAAAAGACGGCGGAAGAGAGAAGCTATGGTGGGCGACTGTTTGCTGGGATGGCCCAGGTTTTTGTATGGGGAGGGGTAAAGTGAGCGAGGGAAACTTGTTGGATTAGGGAAGATGACGAAAGAGGGGTTGAGTAATGTGACGGGAGCACGCAATTTCAAATAATGATCCAAGAGCAGGGAAACGATGACCTCGGAGGTGGAGTTGCTTACGGAGCAGGCAGTGCTGCTTTAGGAGCCCAGATCGAGGGTCCACGGTCCGGTCCACGGGTGTCGCCACACCAGGCTGTGATGAATGATCACGTGATAATGGATTTACGAGATTGCAAAGTACAGAAGCGTATCGAGGGAATATTGATTTAGAGATATGTAGAAACAAGGTACCCGGACACGTCGTAAGTCATCAAAAGAGGACTCACAGAATGCCCGCTAGTTTCCCGGGTCTTTGCCACGGGCTTTCATGGAAGAAGGTGCCCCAACGTTTGGATAGTTGAGCAGTGAAAAGGTATCGAGTACAGGAAATCATACAAGGAATGGACTTGCATGGCCGGAGTTGCCATCTGTGAATAATGGTAGGAGACAGCAAAAGAAGGCGGGATATGACGAGAAAGAAAAAGATCTGGGAAATGTAAACAAGCTGTCGAACAACGCAAAACACCGACCATCCCGAAACGCTGAATGAACAACTTGATGTAAGAGAACTGTAATAAAGGATGAGACATCTTTCGATATGAATGCTTTTCTAGGGTATCTTGAGATCACATCACGACGCAGCACCCGCAACCTTTCTCCACCTTCTCCTCCGGAGGAGGACCTTGAGCGGTTACGACAGTTTGGCTGTTGAATTTCGGTGCTAATGCTGTCGGAGGTGTGTCCTGCAACTTCGGCATTGGGCTGTACCCCGTGCTTGTGCCTGGCCGGGTTCCTGGCTCTGGACTCTTGGGCATGGTCTGTAGTCCCAATCCCTCTGTCTTCACGGACTCTGACTGCCTCTGCTCTTCGGCCTCCTTCTCAACCTTGTTTTCGGGACGGTTCGGATCCGGTGCAATTGCAAGCGGTGCAAATTCGCGATCATAAGTCGTAGGTGTCTTGCCTTCCCTAGCCCATTGCTCTTGTTGCATCCTCCGCGCATGAGTGGGCAGAATTTGCTGATCTGGGGGCAGTCGCGGGTCTGGTTTATACATGGTGGCCAACCATGGGGGATCCCCCTCTGGGGGACTGACTGCTGTAGGGGGCCGGGTTTCGCCTGACCGGGTGGTGGGACGCTGCGTGTTATTACTCGACGTAGCTCGACTCCGGGAAGCCGTCTTCTTGGGACTGGGAGCAGACGCCTTTCGGGTCGCAGGGCCAGGCTTCGCAGGGTTCTTCTTGGCCGCTGCATTCTGAGACATCTGGATACCTCGGCTACCAGGCCGGCTGTCGCTAGGCGGGCTAGAAGTCGAGGCAGAATCTACTGTCATTGGTTCGCTAGCTCTACGAGGCAGAGTAGCAGAGGGGGATCCTTCTTCATCATCTGTCGGTGCCCGTGCACGCGGCACGAAAAATTCACGATCAATCTGGTCGGGGGACAGGGGAGCCGGACTTGCGGTTGGAATAGGGATTCGGGAAGAGCTCTTGCGTAGACCAGGGCTGCGGTATATGTTCGATGCATTCTGTTCCATTTCTGCTGCAATTTCTTCCGGTCGCCGAAGATCCCAGTTTTGCCGTTCTTTTTCTGGAATATCATCACTATCACCGTCATCAGGCGCTTGGAAAGTAGTAGTTTGGTTCCGCTGACCCTCCTGAAGGTCCGGCCAGGGTTCGAGTGATTCCGTTGGTGGCGGCGTAGTCACAACGGCTCCGCTAATACTGCCATGATTTTGATCTCGGCTTCTTCCGCGTGAAACCCTGGTGCTGCCAGTTCCGGGTCGGCGATGAAATAAAATAGCAGCTTGCTGGAGCTCCTCGCTTTCGATGCGGGCTAACTTGTCACGATGTATCCATTTCTCATCGCTTTGCTCGTCCAATTGAATACCGGAGCCGTCGTTCATGTCGCTTTTCTTGGCGGATCCATTGATATGAGGTGTAGTCGCTGGCTCGTGCAACCCCGTAGTTTCACTTTCTTCAAGGTGGATGCTTGCATCCTGTCGGCCCCGGGGTGCGTAATGAGATCGTTCATGTGCATATGCTTGTCTTGATAGAGAAGAGCTGCGAGAGCCCTTGGAGCCGCGGTCTCGAGACTTTGCTTCGCGCGACGTGCGGGACTTGGAGCGATGCCTGTTGCTGTTCTATTGGTTGTGGATCAGTTGAAGTCAAGCCAGTTTGACAGAAAGAAGAGACGAAACCGGCACGGATTTCAACTGCGGGTACTTACATCCTGATTAACCGGGACGGAGAATTCCCATTGCTGTTGACCGGTATCCACGCTACTAGCCGACGTCCAAACATCTGCGGAATACGTAGCAGTAGCTGTACCCGCCATCCCAGCAGCCGACAGGAGAATAGAAGTTCAATTGGAAAGGCCAGACCAGCTGGGCCTAATTTGTGGAGGTTGTGAGTCGGATTGTCGAACGGAGATTGAGAAAGTAATAAAGTGAGAGTGCCCTTGTCTTCCCTGATCAGGCCATCCTAATGCGCGCCCCAGTGCCAATGAGAATTGCGTTGGGTATTTCCCAGCCAAGCCACGCAGACTCCGAAAAATAAGTTTATGTGCCTAGGTATTATGCGAGGTCGGGGCGAAACGAGGAGGTTGTACAGGCTCTTTGCGATGGCACTTCCTGCGGAGAGTGTGCGGGAGGAACGGTGAGGCGGAGAACTGAAAACAAGTCGCCAGAAGAAGGAATTTGTAAATAGGAGGGAAAAGTGGAGATTTGCAGTTTCTTTGGAACTGCTCCGAAACGCTGTGCGATTTGGTTCAGGATTTGAGGGACCGGCGGGTCGTACCGTGGATATGGCTCGGGCGAAGGAAGATTAGAGGTGGAGGGCCGACAACGCGATGAAGTGAAAGGTAATAATGAGATGACGAAGCAGAAGAATGAAACAGTAACGAAAAAAATAAATCTGAGGGAGAGGAAACGTCAGAGAGAAGAAGAGAAGAGGGGGGACCTGGAAAGGAGGACGCGGAAAAGGAGTGAGGGAGGAGTTGAAGGCGGGACGGCAGGTGACTGTCACTGCAAAGCGCAGCGTGAAATCAAGGAGACTGAAAGAGGGACTGAGAAAAAAAGACACTCGAGAAAGTGGAGAAGGGTCTCGACAGAACCGACAGCGATATGAATGATGATGATACTCGGAGGAGTTGGGAGCCCGCGACGCAGCAGCAATGAGAAGGAGGCGAAAAGACGAGGAGCGCAGGCGAGAGGAAGCGCTGCAGCACAGGAGAAGAATCTCTCGCTCAGCTTCAGAACGACTTATCACGAACTAATTGCCCACCCTTTACTGAGTTTAGCCTAGTGGACAGCTAGTCTCGACAACTTCCATTCCCCGGCCGCAACAGCCTCGAACTTCAAGTTCTCAGAGAGCCAATTACAGTGCCAGTCGAAGGGAGGCGCGAAGCAGATCGCTCTCCCATCAGCCTGGGACCGTCAGGGCCGCCACGCGCGGCAAAATATTGGTCGGCTCTGCGAGTGATGTCTCACAAATCATTGCGACAGCATGGAAATGCGAAGCACTCTCAGCCTGTCTCGCACTCCAGGGTGCAATGTGACAAGTCCACCGCTACAATTGGTGTCAGCTGGGGAATGCTCTTAAGATGGGCGCCGCGTCGCAAACTCGACCGTTATCAACGAATGATGATCTGCAAGCGCAATCATCATCCTTCGTTTTCTCTCACCTTCCCCAGACGAAGGCGTCTCAGGGGGCGGGATTATTGGTGCCTCAAGACTTCCTCATCTCTTGGACTGACAGTTTGGTTTTTGAAGGTCCTCAACAGCGAAAAATCACGTGTCAGTCCTCACCCTACCACCAGTCTGGCAGTTATGTCCCTTCCAACCTGAGATCCACGAGTGAGGAATTTGTATACCACTAGCCTTCAATAATGGTATGACTGGTTGACGGCCGAGTGCCCATCTCAATCTTCTCTTGCTCCGGTACTCACTCTCATTTTTTTTCGTGCGCCTCCTGCTCTCACCTCCTGGATACTCGCTGCTAACTCTCATCGCTACACCCTAGGAGATCAACTTTTCCACAAACGTGTAGCCGATGACGAGGCGGTGCCCGGAGGAAGACATCTGCGGCAGAAGCCTCGTTGACCTTAGACGATGACCAGCAAGGTTATTTCCGCTGTATGTTGGAGAAAAGAGCCCAACATTCGCTCGTGGGGACATCTTTCATTCGGATATCTTACTATGAGTGTCCACCGTGACAAACCCAGCCTGTGAAGCGCGATCGCAATTATTCCGCTAACGGCATGACGGATCACCTGCAATGTTTCAGACTTTCCAAAAAGATCCTCAATTCCGCAGAGTTGATTGGCCCCGGTTTGGGAATTTGGCTCGGTTCTCCAACATCGAAGAATAGACATTCGCCGCTCTCCACCGCGGTTACAATGGTCATCGATATCCATTAACACGGTTCATGACGGGCCATTCCGCGCCTACGCCTCTTTCCATACCTTCAAGAGGGGGTTCACCCGAAAATCAAAAAAAAAAAAAAACTTCAGAAAGAGATACTGCAATATGCTTCCGGGTGGAAGATCCATTCCTCGCTATCACTCCTTCCAGCGGAGAGATTTGTGGCTTGTCCCATCTCTCGTCGACGGGCTTGTTCACGACTGCCAGTTCAACATCCTTTCTGACATGGATTGCGTTTATATCCTGGTACTCATTCCCGGACTTCGTACCAGAGCTATTCTGCACCCGGCTGCCCTTTCCCCGACCAGACCTGTAAGTTGAGCAGGTCGGACCTGGGAAAATCTTAGGCATTAGCGGCCTGACGCCCGGTAAACAGCCGCAGACAATGCCGAGGTTACACTCCACGGCAACAATAACGAAAATAATGGCTCCGTTATCTCAGACATTGAATGAACAGAGAGAAAGCAAAATTTTGAAGGAGGGGCGCCTTACAGGTCTGACCCAAGGAGTTAGCAAACCTAACTTGCCAGGTAATATGAATAATGCCTGCAATACAAGTCCTGTTGGGCGATGTCAGTATGGCCCGCTAGCCGCAGGCGCGATTTTCACGTACAAGACCCCGACACCAAAGCAGATTATCAATCCAACTCTTTTTGGCGGGCTGGGCTTCACTTTCCAGAGATAGTGAATGGGCCAAAGATAAGCCATGAAGTCCGTTATGCTATTGGTGGCAGCAACAGCAATGAGGAATATCTCGGAATCAACACATTGCTTCTCAGTTGGCTTGAAAACGTCCCAGATATCCGAGAGAGAGGTGGATTGCGTTAATATTCGCCGGTTTGCCAAGCAGCAGGGTTTACCTATATGCACTGGAACAGCATTACAACTGTTGTTGAGGTCCCAAACCCCGTCAAAATGGCTAATGTGATACAATTGAACCACTTGTTTGTCCTCGAAGGAAAGAGGCGCAGGTATGTCAGGCAAATGGATGTCTTCGTTATTGCGGAGCATGGCGCAAAGTTTGCTCGTATTGCAACAGTCAACTGAGGAGCGGGCCAGTACATACAATTGCGGAGAGCCGCTATTCCAGCGCTAAAAGGGGATATTGACCTTTCCCAGCGAAGGGAGCCACTCAGGCCTGACGTCGTATAGGTGACGACCAATGCCATATCTGGGCTCAACTAATTGACACGCTGACATGGACGTCGCCAATATCTCAAAATCTTGTCCTCTGATTAAGTTCGAAACGTGTATCTCGGCTCACGACGCCGCGCGGTCTTCGACTATCACTACGTGGACGCTTCGAATACAGATAGATCTGATCGTGTAATAGCTAATCGTGCATCGGTACGTCTATAATAATGGCAGCGAATGTTACAAGATAAATACCACCTCATTATCCGACCTATGGTTTATGGATAGTGACTGCGGTCTCAGATCTTGCTTCTCGAGACATCTAAGAGCCGCCCCTCCGGGATCGTGTTGATACTCGGAAGGCTCACGGAAGCGAAGCAAGCAAGCACATCCCGAGTAATCCCATTTCGCGATTGAAGGTAGAAAATATCTATGTATCTATGATGCTAGAAGCCATGAAGGCAATTTCAAAGTCAGCCGCACACCATGAATGCAAGCATGGTCTTGCATGCGTTGGTATTGAGCCAAAACTCTAACTGAGATCTATGTTCTTTCCCGCGTTGATGGGATTAAATCGCAAGAAACATGAAACTTCGCTCCAGATTTCCCGAGTTGTATACGCCAGGGGATCCGGAATCACGGTTTTTGAGGAGAGAGCAGCGGGGAGAGATGGGGTGATGGCAAGGAAGAGAGAAGGGGGGGTGGGGGGTTTCAGGAAGCGGTTAGTTGTTAACCGCATCAAGGCTATTGAGTGTAGCTTGGGCCTCCTTGATTAGGGCCCTCCGGGCGTTCCGAGTCTCGTCGTTTGTCGGTTCAATTCCGTCCGCCTTGAGGATGACCTGCGCGAGGATAGTCTCGCCGAGCTTCTTGTGCTCGAAGTCGCGCACTTTCTCGTCATGAGGAGGGTCCGTGATGTACCTGTTGCATAGCGGGAGAAGCTCTTTGTGGAAGTAAGAGGTGAGGCCGTAGACTTGGTCAAGGGCAGTGGGGAAGGTGCTTAGGTTTGGTGCAGCGGGTGGTAATGAGGAGCGGCCGGCGGAGGAGGTAGGTCGAGGAGGGTAAGCCGGGGGTGTCGGCTCTATTGGCGTGGAGGTTTCGTCATGATCGGGATCGGCGGGCCTCTTTTTTTTCCCTTTACTCTTCTTCTTGTGTTTGGATTTTTTCCCCGGTTTTGGGGGGGCTTCAGCAACGCTCTGTGGAGGCGGGCGAGGCCCTTCCTCGCTCGTCCGTTCCGCTTCGGAAGGGTCGCTCGGTGTTCTCACTCCGGACTGTACCTCCGACACGACACACAGAATCTCAGAATGCTGCTTCAACCCCTCCAGGCGACAGGGCAGTGCGTCATTGTCCAGCAGCTTGCCCTTGTAAAGCAGTCGGATGCGATTCGGGTCGGCGGTGTGCGTCACCTCCGCGGCGCTCTGTCTCAGCTGACCGACGGTCAAGGCACCATCGTTGATTGAGTACGGCGGGAAATGAAGCTCGTACGTGACCTTCCGATGATTAAGGAGGAGCTTATCCGGTCCCGAGTCGTCGTCCTCCCTTCCCACGTAGTTGCTGCTATCATATGAGCGAGTAGGGGGGTCGACGATATCATCCGGTGTCAGATAGGTGTAGGGGCGGTCGCCGTTGTTCGCGGAGTGGTAGGACGGGGAGGGACGGCGCCAAAGATTGCGCCAAGACATGACCACAAGGGCAATCGCACAGACAACGAGGGTGAAGGCCGCAGGTGCTTTGTGGTTCTCGTCACGGGAGTAAGCGGCCCAGTCTAACGGGGAGGTGAGGGCGCGCAGCAAGGGTGCTGAAGAGGCGGGACCTGAGATGAGGGGCGTGACGAATTTATGGTGGAGAGAGTGCAGCGAAGAGGGCAGAGTAGCGGTGATGTAATCCAGATAGGAGGCACAGATCTCACCCAGAGAGGCCTGGGAAGCGTGTGTAAGCAGCTTGGTCATGGGGTTATGGACCGGGAGAGCCGCAAGAAGTTGAGGTCAAGGAAGCTCGAAATCCTGGCTGGCCTTGCAAGGCGGATACAGCCTCAGCCACGAGAAACAGTGGCCTGAAATTCCGGGGAGGCTCTTCACGCTCCTTTTTTCGCACCAGCAGAACATCACTGCCCAGCCACAGTCAAGCCACCCTTGAGCCACACCTGAGGCAAGCCTGAGTGAGGCTCGTTTATCAAGACCGAAACTCACAAGGTGGAAGGAATATTATCAAAATCTTGCTCTCTTATCTAAATTTCGGCGACTCTTACGGATCCCATTGCGAAAACTGAGCCTGAACGAAAGCCAACGACATATCTCCATTCATAAGACAAAAATGTTCTCCTTTCACCTCCCAGTAAAATGCTCGCGCGCTAGTGACAGTAATTATAATACACTATGGATTTAAGTTATCACCGTACAATCGAACCGTATCTAGGCAAACGCCACTGCAATGCATTGATAATGTCCAGGGTTCTCTCTATATCCGTACTCCGCCATTGGCAGGGCGACCGCCGAACCATCGGGCGAGGCCGCTGTTTCCATCGTTACTGCCATCGTTGCTCATCCACCGGGGTAACTGGAACGAGTCGCCTTGGAGCCATTGTGGTCGACTGGCGGTTTCAATAGTGTTCCTCACGCGGTGTGCAAAAGACTCAAAGAAGTTCTCCTCAACATCTTCTTCAATAGCCGAAGAGGTGGCAACGGCTCCCCTTGTGGACCTCGACGGCCGTGTGGTTTCGGATAGAGGGGTACGTGAGGATGAAAATGCCTGTGTGCTTCCATCCATGTTCGCTGACGGCCGAGGCGACCGCCCGTTGCGTGCGGAGAGCCCGAGAGAGCCGAGACCGTTCAACTCCCGCTCAATGAGTTCCCGGCCTTCCCTCCAGCCGCCGATTCCGTAGCCACTGGGATTGTTCTCAAGATCGTCATCCTCCTCCTCCAGGAGACCAAAACCACAGATATTCCTCACGCGACTGTAGAGGTTGAAAAGCGTGGCTCCGATCGGGACCAAGATAAACACGGGGAAGAAGTAATCAAATCCTTGGCCCAGTGGCGTGAGAACGATCCATTGGCCAAGAAATCGGTAAAATGTCGTGCTCTCCTGGACATCCCTTGGGAGGAATGTCAGAAAGTTGTATGCGATTGGCACGGTGAGTCTTGCGACTAGCCCTGCATACCAACATGCGCTTTCACCATACGTATTTCGGCGGACTAATGCTCGATTGCCCCATACTTTGGCATCATTGACACCAACCAAGGCGGCGGAGCACATGTATAAGAGCCACATGGAGGCGATTACTTGTCTTCCGAATCCAACCGGCGCTGGGCCCTTACGATACGAGACCACGGAAAGAGTTACCACTGACAGCCGCGGTGCTATTGATTTGACCAGTTCGGACCAGACCACGCATACCGATGCCGCCGCAAATAACGCCCCCAAGACAAGCCGCAAGTTCGGATAAACATTCACATATAACTGGTATCGTAGATAAGGCGGGAGGAGCTTTAATTGAGTGAAGGAAGAATTCGACCGTTGGGAGTGGTGACTGAACTCGAGCTTTTTTGACGCCGACGAGTTTATAATAGCTTGCAGATCGGCAGCGGTTAGGATTAGACGATCCCATTCATCGACAAAGCGAGCTTTCCGATGCCTGGCTCGTTGAAGACGCCTTGTCAAGTCCGCCAGGTAGCGTTCTGTGATCACAGCTGGGATCGAACCGGAACTACTGTTGGGTTCTAGAAACCCGGAGCGAAGCTCTGGAGGAGTTGAAGTTTCCGCGAGTTCTTCTATCCAGTCCTGGAAATCGCGAGCGGTGCCCGTCTTCCGAAGTTGTAGTTGTGCTACCTGGGCCTCGAGGCTCTCCAGATCGTTGGTTGCGTCCATCAGGCGGTCGTGGAGTAACGGTGCATAGGCTTGAAGTCTCCTTAATCTGCCGCTAGCACTGGCATTGCGGAAGAGCGTTCGAGGTATAGAGACTAGGCCGTGACCCATCAGATAAATCGCTAGGACCAGACCCCACACGTAGGCGAGGGCCATAACGAGGGCTTTAATCGTGGAGAACTCGAACCCATTTTGGATGGAGATATAGATCAGCCCTACCGTTGCACATCCAAGAACGATCAACTGGTACCGGGCATTGGAACGAACGGAATATTGAATGCGGCTTCTGGTATCACGGTATCCAGAGTCGATATATTCACCGAGTAGCGGAAGAATAGCCCTGGAGTAAAACCGAGAATTAGCTACGGACTCGGATACTAAGACTAAGGCTCGATATATTCTGTGCATACCATGTAAGAACAAAAATCAGCCAGTAGGCGATGCGCCATGACACCAGGAGGAGGCGCTCAGGGAGCCATATAGCTTTGGGACCGCCACCATCACGCGAGCTTGAGGCTAGGTCAATGGGAACCAGGAGAACGACACTAGCAGGAAGGGCAAGTGCCAGAAAAACGGGTATAGATAAATATGCCGGGGTGGCTCGCAGCGTCAGGAAACGCCGAAGGAGGAGCAGGACAAGCACAGAGATCGTAATGAGGGCGAAGGTGAAGAATATACTGGAGCCCACTGATATGGCGGCTATTGAGAACATGATGCTTGGGGGGAGAAAAAGAGGTGAGACATATATGGAACAAAGAAGGGGGAGGTCCTGGTTCAATCGATCAACAATAATTGACCATGTCGAGCCAGCTTAGGAGACTAAACGGGGTACTATCAGTCGGGAACCAGGCAACTCGAAGATGTCGGCCGAGCTAGTTGTCGCGGAGAGTGCGCGAAAAGAGGGATAGGAAGATAACGAGACCGCGGGGCAGTGAGCAAGGGGAGGAGAAAATGAGGGAAACCTAAAGACGGGCTCTCTGTTCCTTGCGAGAGAAGAAATCTGGACTCTGTCTGAAGCTGACGACGATAGGAAAGGAGCCAGGGTTGCCAATCACAAGAGAATCAGAAGGACGGGAGTGACGACAGCAGGGCCCACCGAAGTCACGTTTATGCACGTGACATGCTGTTTCTGGAAACGCAGCCCTCCTGCCCAGGTGAAGGTGATTGGCTCAGGGTCTTGCTGCATTGAGATCAAGTCTCCCAGGGACGGAGAGGAAGGAATTCCTTTAGAGACCTTGAATCAACCGTCGTACAAGTCATGGCGACTTTCAATGTCTTCAGGTACCTTAGTTCTGATTATAATTGTTAAGAACGGTACTGCGACGCCGACTGAGGGTGCTGCAGACTTGCAAAAATGATGGTACTCGTCCTCCCACCGATATGGCCTCGAGACTCCTGGCAAGGAACTCGACTTTGTTGGTCCTTCAACTCAATTTATTATTGGAGATTCGGCCTTCACTTTGCTCGAGGCTGATACCTTGGGGGGCCCCATAAAGTTCAGGAAGTGCCACCGGGAGAATCAAGGAATGGGGGAGTTCAAGATGAAACTAAGGACCTTCCTGGGCTGGGAAAGACTTTCTGCTACACAAGGCTTGGCCCGTCAGACCTTGCGTCTCTGCAGCCAGTCATCGGCCGAATCGTCGACCAAATGACTTGATGCAAGAAGTGCTGAGCATCCGAACCCCCAGTCCCAGTTCTTCTGGCTTCTGGCGAGTCTTGTTAGTGCTAAGGTACCAGAGGAACCAGAGGAACCAGAGAAACCAGAGGATAAGTTAGCCCGCTTTTTGGACTCCATTCTGCGGCTGTCAATTGGGACCCAGAGCCAGTCAAACCCTTCCCTCACTTACCCAAAGGCAGATCAAAATCGAGGAACTGGACGTTGCAAGTCTAGCTCTTGTTAGTCTCGCCCACCACCTCATCATCGCCTCTCCTCCATCACCCTGTTCCGGTCTTCTCTTGGTGTTATTATTTTTGCATTCTCCCTTGTTGCCCAATTGACGGGTACTTCTGGATTTCTGCCTTCCTTTCCTTTTCCCTCCTCCTTCTCTTCCTCATCTCCGCCCCATCTCTTCGTCAATCGTCATCCTTCCTGACTGACCCTCCGACTCCCGTTGCCCGCCACACCACCGACTGGGCAGCAAACTGCATTCACCATCTCTCTTTCGGTCAGTCCTTTACCCTTTTCCCCCTTCACGACCCTCCGACCGACCCTTCCACCTTGCTACCTCCTCTGGTGCTCGAGTCTTCCCTTTTCTGTCTGCGAATGCCACTTCTCTCCCACTCAACTCGTTTCAAACCTGCCCCTACCTCATATTACGATCATCCTAATATTTACTTCCCTCTTCAGTCTCTAGGACCTTTTCTTTTTCGCTTTTTTACCCTTTTCTTCCCTTCCAGCCTCCCCGAATCTTTGCCTTGATATTTTCTCTCGATCGAAAAATTCCCGTCGTTCGTGAGCCTTCAGGTCGATCCGAATTGTTCTGCAGCCACTGGGTTCCGTGTAACTGCAAACATCCCTGTCAGTGATCCAACCCTCGTCGGTGCAATCCGACGAGCATCTCCCCCTCTCCCCAAAGCCACTCGCTTGCGTCTGCCAACGAACTCGAACACTGGTGCCCGAACGTCTTGTTTTTGTACTGCTACGCCGCTCTTCGCGCTCTCCCACCTTGTCCCTCTCTATCTTGCTGCAACCTCCGTTCTATTTCGCGCTACCTGGAATATCAGTGTTCCCGACCTCCGTACCGTACCGCATCCTGACACGTCCGGCGCGATTCCCGTATCTCTGTTCTCCTGTTCACGGTTTTCTTATCTCTGCCTCCGAAGCCGTATCCTCGTCGTCGGCGTCGATTTCACCTTGTCCTTCACCCCTCTGACCTTCGTGTATTCCTCGCTCTATCAAGGACAATTCTATTTGTGGTGCAATTTCACCGGCGAATGCTGATTTTACCGGAAGACTTGCGCGGACTTCTCCTCGATCCCCGTTGAGGGGGTTGTTGATATGAACCCCGCAAACTTCCCCAATGTCGGCGGGGTTATGAATACTGGAGCGAAGCCCCCCGGCCAAATGCAAGGCCCTCCCAAGGGTGGTGAAAGCATGCAGTATGTACTCGCCAGTGTTGCCCGTACTTTACAGAGTCAGGGTCCTTTCAGTGGCTGGAGATCAGAGGTCTCAGCGAGGGACCGGACATTCAAAGTGCACCAGATGTGGGTTCTTTTCCTCTTATAGCTCTCTATTCTCTTCAACGGACTGTTTTGGCTGATAACACTGCTCCTTATTTAGGATTACTTCTTTACGCTTGATACAACCCCAAATCGAGCTGCCAAATGCCACGCATGCGGCTATGAATTTCGAACAGAAGGCATTCAAAGAAGCCGCCACAAAGGTTCGCTTGATTCTTGCTTTGTTTCCATCGGCCTTCGGTTCTAATTTTCGCTTTCCAGGCCGATTATGATAGAGAATTCAATGACAAGCTCGTCCACATCCGAGATACACGTGCTAGACAAGCGGCAGCAATGCAGGGGGGCATGATGCAGCAAGGACCAGCTACTGGCATGGCTGGTGCTGGGCAGTCATCATTTCCGCAGCAAATGAATCACCCAATGCAGGCATCCCCTATGCCCGGACAGCAGCAAATGCAGATGGGGATGAATGATCCAAATCAACAAGCCACGATGCAACAGCGCCAACAACAGCAGCAGCAGCAGCAACCACAACCAATGCTCCAGCAACAGCGGCCCCAGCAACGACCTGGTGGGGCTGCTGCGCTGAATGATGAACTTAACTCCCTGACACCTGCGGAGTTAGAGAACGTCTCTCGCATCGCTACTCAGATACTTCAGAAGACCTCGCCTGAGGATATGAACAAGATCAAAGTGAATTTGCAGAATATGAGTCCAGAGCAAAAGGTATATCTTTCCAAGAAAGGCATGGATCCCATCACATACTTTTTCCGCTGCCAGGCATTGAATCAACTCCGGCGCTTTAAGCGTTCTCGCATGGAAATGGCTCGTAACAACCAATCCAATGGACTTGACCCTGCTAACACTATGATGGGGGATCCCATGATGAACCAGCAACGCCAGATGTTCCAAAACATGGTGAATATGCAACAACGGAATTCTCCTTTTCCCATGGGTAGCCAACAAAATATCGATCCCTCGTCGTTTATCGGAAACGTCGAAAATATCCAAGGACAACAGGCCGATGGATTGCGCTCCCAGGAAGCTGGCCAGCTTGTGGTTCCGGCCAGTTCAACTCAGATGAACCAGCAGCCGTTCAGTGCGCCACAAAACATGTTTCCGGTTGGGCAGCAAATTGGCCAAGGGAACCAAGTTAATATGAATAATGCTGGAATAAGCCCCCAGTTTCTCCCCCAACAGCATCTTCCAAATGCTCAAGCTAGTGCTCCAGATAGGACCCAACAAGTCGCGCAGTTCCAATCCCAGGCCCAGGCCCAAACACACGCTCAACGTGTCCAGGCAGCTCAGAAGGCGCAGATGGCCATGTCACAAACGGGGCAAGCAACTTCTCACATGCAGCAGCAGATCTCCCAGAGCCCAGCAATGCCCATGCTGAACCGCCCGATGGCGGCCCCAGGACAAATCTCTCCCGCACAAGCCCCTGCGCAAGTGCGACCGCCCTCTAGGCAGCCAGGCATAGGGCAGCACCCAGCCAATGTTCAGTCTATGGGAGCACAGCAAGGGATGCAAAATCGTCCTCCCATTCCTCCAAACCTTCCATCTCATGTGCAGGAGCAGCTAGCTCAAATGTCAACCGAGCAGCTCACTGCCTTTTTCATGAACCAGCGCCGTATGCTTGCGAACAACCCGGCCATAGCTCGGGCGAGTTCCGTACAACAAAACATGGCCCTGCAGCAGAATCTTTCACAGAACAACCAAGGCCACCAGATGGTGAATGGTCAGATGGGTAATGCTCAGAGCTTGCGGGGCTCGGTAGGCTCATTAGGCCTACAGCAGCAGCTTGCGGCAATGGCCGGTAGCCAACAGCCGAATCAGGTGCTACCGGGGCAGCAGATGTCCGCCCAACAGCGCCAACAACAACATCAGCAGCAACAAGCCTATCGACTGCAGCTTCTTCGCCAGCATGGTGGGCCGGGTACGGAGATGACTCCCGAGCAGATTCGGGAGATGGACCGGTTGCCTTTTCCCCCGCAAATACTTAATAACAACCCCAACGCGGCGTCGATACCGAAGAATATCAAGACCTGGGGCCAACTGAAGCAGCTTGCGGCGACAAATATGCAACTTCTGGGGGGAACTGATCTCCCAAAACTGATGACTTTGCAGAAATACCACTTGGCTCAGCTTCTCAAGGAGAATAGCAATCGAAATGTCGAACAGAACGGCCAGGCGCCCTTCATGCCCGCAAATTTCCAGGGTCAGCCGCAGCCTTTCATGAACACCCAACAATTCCAGCCTGGTCAGCAACAGTCACAATTTCCTATGCCACATATTCGCCAGATCACACCCCAGGAACTTCAGGTAGCCCGTCAGCGTTTAGGTGCTCAAGTACAGAATCTTACCGACGAGCAACTGCGCGAGGCACTTCGGCAAAGGCAGATGCATGCAGCCCAGGCTCGTGCCGCCCAAGCGCTCGCAAACCAACAAAACCAACAGCCACAAGCGCAACCCCCTCCGCCGGTTTCAGTCCCGCCCACCACATCCCAGATCAAGGCAGAGCTTCAAGTGCCGCAGCAGGTACCTCAGCAATCAGCACAAAACCAGGCTGCCAAACCTCAGACTGCAACGCCTGCCAAGACCTCAAAGGGATCGGCGCCAAAACAGACACCACCTGTATCCAAACGAAAGGCGCAACCCGAGGAATCCGCAGCCCCCCAAAGCTCTTCTGGCCAGGGCTCCACTCAGCCTGCAACTTCTCATGGGCTACCAGCGACAGCACCAACTAGGTCAGTCCTACCTTTCACCCGGGAACAGCTGGCTGCAATGACTCCTCAGCAACGTGCACAAATAGAGGCGCATATACGGCGACAGCAGGGCCAGTCTCGGGGTGCAATCAACAGAGCTGCTGCGGAAGATGCGTGGAATAACCTTCCGGAGAAGATTCGACATTCATATAACGAGCTTGCGAAAAATGCCCCGCCTGAACAACCCATCCCAGTTACCCCAGATCAACGAGCTACAATGAATCAACAGCTGCGGGATTGTACAGATTATTTGGGTAGAATGGATGCGCTAGTCCAGTTCATGTCGAAGATCCCTGGGCATGAGAAGAACGTCCGGAATTTGCTTGGGATGGTATGTGCCCTGACTCTAAATTGTTTTGTTTGTGGGATATTGACAGATGACTGTTCAAATTAGCGAATCCAACTGATGCGTCAATTCAAGCCTGGACCTGATTGGGCATTAAACGACCAAGTTACGATAGCTCCAGAATACCTGACCGGAACTACCAACTACATCAAGAAACTGTTCCACCACATGATAGCCCGTGTCAACCAGCAGCAAAACCAAATCCCTGGCCAGCGGCCGGGTGGACCGCAAGCGCCCAATACGCAACAGACTAATCAAAACATGGCACCGCTCAACGCGAGCAACCTCCAACAACTCCAGCAGCAGGAAGAAGCTCTTCAGCGGGCCCGCAGAGCCTCGAGTCAGACAGCTGCCTCGGGACCTTCTGCTATCCCGCCAGCGCCGTTTGGGGCTCCCTCGCCTCAAGGTGTTCCGCATGCGTATGGACCTGGCAGTATACCGCCCCAGGAGCTCAAGCTTCCTCCTCCGAAGAAAAGAAAGCAGTCCCACCCGAGTGCTACCCCGGTTTCGGGCCCTTCCGGGGTCAAGGCGCAAGCGAACAAACAAAACACAGCCGAAACCAAGCCTGTTATTGGTACCTTTACGTGCGGTATTCCTGAGTGTCAGTATCACTACCAGGGATTTACCTCCCAAAGTGAACTTGACAAGCACGTTGAAGAAAACCACAAGGTTGAAGAACCTATCGAAGACGCGCTTGAATTTGCGCTCCAAAGTTTTGGTGTTCTGATCAAAGATGAAGAAAAGGCGGACGCTCAAGGTCTCACGAAGGGTTTCGGCTTTACTGTCGATCTGCCGTCCGTGAGTGCCAAGAAGACTGCTACTACCACGTCACCTGCGAAGCACGATGTGAAAGCGGAGGGAACGACACCAGTTCCTGTGCCAACCCCTATGGGGCGCGTTTCAAGCCAGTTGGCCGGAAAGCCCGCATCTCCTGCTTCCAGCCAGCAGCTCACTCCGATACCGGCGTCAACCAAAGCTCCGGGCTCTTCATCACTCAAGCCGGCACTGAGTCGGGATGGTAAAAAGGAGCCTAGAAGGCCAGCCGAGCAGGAAGCGATGTCGATGGTTACAACGACAAAAGACCCCTGGGCTGACAGTGCGATTTCTCTCGAGGCGATTCGCGACACGTTTATAGATTTAGGTGATGAGGGTGGGCTGGGATTCGGTCCGATGGACGAATTCCTCAACGCTGAGATGTTCACTGGTACCCAGGATACACCGGACTCGGTTGGGACTGGAGTCATCACCCAGACACCAAAGGACAGTGAGATGCCAAAGATTGACGAGGTGGAGGGTAAGGACACTAGCGCAAATGAAGGCGCTTGGATTCCGATGGATTGGTTCTGCGTCCCTGGTCGATTTGAAGACGGTCTTTTAATGAACGAATCATGCGAGGATTTCGACTGGGAGATGGTCGATCTCAGGGACGGAGCGATGGGTGTTGACGATAATGGTATTGCGATTTGCGCGATGTAAAACGAAGGTCTGACGCAAGAAGACGATGATCTGAACAGGGGAACAGTGAGTTTCATGGAAAACTCCCTTCAGGTTTGTTTCCTGTTTGTTGACTTTTGGCATAAATATGCACGATTTATGTATACTATGACGCTGAGCAGGGCTGGCTGTTTGTTTCTAACATCTGTGTTGCTCTTCTTGTGGATCTATTAGCCGTGGCGTTTCAAGGAAATAACGGGAGGGCGAAAACAGTCCCTTATGAATATTTGAACTTGTTACGGGTATGGAGCATTTGGGCTTGATAGCTGAACGAGATGGATGCACATTTCAATATCATAAGTCGGCAATTCAATGACATCTTCAATAACAAACTAAACACACTTGTCGGGCCTTTGACTCAACGAGTCACGGGAGGACCCACCGCTGATAAGCCAAGCCAAGCCGCGCCGCGCCGCCGCAAGCCCAACTCCAACTCCAACTCCAAACCCCATCGCTCCTCCGAGATGGATCATCGATAAGTTGCCCTTGAGCCTGGATATCGTGGCTTGTTATCTCTAATAATACCTGAAAATCCCGAACAACGGTGTCCTGACAAATACCCCCTACCCATGAACAAAGGCCCCCGGTTGTCAGTGAGCCATCCCAAACGCAAGACAGCTCCCATTTACGTTGACGCTGCGTTTCCTTACGCATCGCTGCTTTCGAGCCCGCAAAAATGGCAAACAAGGCAGTCATCCCATTCCTAGTGACCATGATGCTTGTGACTGGAGTGTGCAATACTATCCTCAATAAGTATCAGGTGAGAGAGCCCCCTTGGTCTTGGCTTTGCCCTCTAGCCGGATGTTGCTCATGTAGCGGAACCTCAAGGATATGCAATGCGTAAAGAATTGTGATTCTCCAAACCTTAAAGATCATCGTCTTTTTGAACAGCCAGTCATTCAGACGTGAGTCCCCCAGTTGGCGTTGCTCAGTGTCGGACTTCATCCATACTTACAAGAGCTCATTACAAACAGGATCCAGATGTTCATTGGTGAAATGGGCTGCTGGCTGGTTGTTCTACTGTCCCACGTCTACCAACGCTATCTATCTCCCATCCTACCTCGAAACGAGTCGCCTCTCTTTGCCGGTGGTTATCGCCCTGTGAATACCGTCGACGGAGACGAGGATGAGGAAGACCAAACGATTGAGGGCCCAAATATTGCCGATGATCCTTCGAAACCTCTGTGCCTACATGATGGCCGTATACAGCTTCAAGGGCGCCGGACATTCCTGCTCGCTGCTCCGGCGTGCTGCGATATTGCGGGGACTACTTTGATGAACGTTGGTTTGTTGTTCGTCGCGGCCAGTATCTACCAGATGACGCGCGGGGCATTGGTCCTCTTTGTTGGTCTCTTTAGCGTCCTACTCCTTCACCGCAAGTTGTATTTGTATCAGTGGCTGGCTCTTTTTGTGGTAGTCCTCGGTGTTGCTCTGGTTGGCCTTGCGGGTGCACTCTTCGACGACAACCAAGGGCACGATATCACTCAGGAAACCGTCGCAGCGGCCGTCAGATCTGCTACGCTCGAAATTAGAGCTGTCGCGCAGACCCCGGAAGCTATCAGAGCTATCATCGGTGTTCTCCTTATCGCCGCAGCTCAAATTTTCACTGCTTCGCAATTCGTCCTGGAGGAATGGATCCTAGAGCATTACGCCATGGAGCCGCTCCAAGTTGTTGGTTGGGAGGGTATATTTGGTTTTAGCGTGACCGTTATCGCGTCGATCATTTTGTACCTGGGCGTAGGACGCACAGAAGCAGGGCGCTATGGGTACTTTGACGCAAAGGAGGGTTGGCACCAGGTCCTAACCCACAGAGCTGTCGCCTCCTCAAGTGTCTTGATTATGATCAGCATTGGGTATGCATTATTCTTCTCACACTATGGATATTCACCCCTTTTGTGTTTCCCGGGTCCACAGCTAAACTCCTTTTCTCTATAGTGGGTTCAACTTCTTCGGACTCTCCGTCACCCGGAACGTCTCCGCCACTTCCCGTAGCACGATTGATACCTGCCGAACCCTGTTTATCTGGCTCGTCTCATTGGGCCTAGGATGGGAGACGTTTAAGTGGTTGCAGGTTGTTGGATTCGCTCTGCTTGTTTACGGAACCTTCTTGTTCAACGACATTATCCGTCCACCGCTCAAGGCCTGTCTTCCGAGTGGTGCGAGGGAGAGAGTGCTCTTACCGGAGGAGCCTATTGAGCACAACTAACTTTTTTCGTACCTCTCACAACGTAACACCACGTTTTTTGGATCCAGTTCTTCCCGTTAAGCAGGCCATGGCTTCTTTTTGGTTCAAAACCCTCTTGCAACATTAACATACATACGGATATATCCTGGCGTTTTGGGTGGGTAATTGCAATTCTGGGATGTCTGATAACATTTTTCATGATGTCAGCGAGCGCGTCTATTGTTTCTATAAAAGAGTTGGACCGTTGGCTGTTCTACTTTGGAAACTCTTGTGACCTGCACTCAAGACGATAGTACTGAACGAATACAAACGCGTCTGCGAAAATTATCCAGAACTTCCCACGAATTCAATAACCACATCGACCCTTTTGAGCAAAAAGAATTCATTTGTATGAATGACGACGCAACTCGGGTGACAATACATGCAGGTCGGGTATATTGCGAATGAACGTTTCAAGTTCTAGCCAAAACACGAGAAAGGGTGAAATCCGCCTATCCACAGGGCGGGCTAGGTACGGCGGTGCAAGGTTGGTATATAAGGGGATGTTCTACACAAGAACGTACAATGTACACATCTGGATTTCGCGTGTTAGTGATTCGCATCGTCGAGAAGGGACGCTGATGGTGGCTTACTAAGGATAGACCGAAGATCATTGAGAGCCAGAAGAAGACGTTCTGATATGGATGGTTAGCGAGATGCGACGAGCGACATGGGTTGTGAAATTCAGGGGTTTCTCGCTTACATTCAGAGTCGTCTTATGGCGGAAGTACTTGGACTTCTGGATGGCGATTATGGGGAGCTGGAGCATCATGGCGAGGAATCCGTAGCCGCGCAGCTTCTTTGTGATGCAGCTCATTACGAGTTCGTGGAAGACAGAACTGACGAGGAAAGTGATGAACATCGCGACAGGTTGAGAAAAGTGGGAAAGAGATGAGTAGTAGACATGTCGACGGAGAAAGTGGTGAACGGGAATGTTCCACTCGCGTGAGAATTCGAGCCAGTCGCATGAGTTCCACCAGTCCGAGTAAAAGTGGCGGTCGGCGAAGTACGTGAGCTCCGCGAATGCGCCCAAGACGTACTCGAAGATGACCAGAAAGACGAGCAAGAAGGTGATCATGAAGGGGAAGAGGAGCATGCTGATTGCTTCTGCCATGACTAGGGCTTTGTCGGCTAGTGATTGCACAGCATGCAGGCGAACGCCTGCTTCAGTGAGGACCGGAAGGATAAACTCTTCGCTCGTGAGTGTCAAGAGGAAAATACATCCGAAGACCGCCAGCGTTTTCAACCCGACCTCCATCCATGATCTCTCTTTGCTACGGGGGTATTCTAGCTCATAGCAAAGAGTCGGACAGAAGAGAAAGTCGACATAGTTGAGAAAAGTGAGGTTTTGCGGATACGTCACATTGCCTAGCGGGGACGTCAATTCAGTGGCTAGGTCGTTTCGCAGTTGCGTCACTGAATTCGACCGCCCCTGAGTACTAGCCCGGCGCAAGGGCTGCTGGGTGGACGAGACTTCAGGATATCGTACAGCGGCGTCCATCGACGCAGCGCCCGGCTTATCAAGAGACGACAGCCGGCGCTCAGTTGTGCTAAGATGCCCGTTGTAGAAGGCATAAGAGTGGATCTTCATGAGAATAGTCAGGGTGTGAAGAGTGAAGAAGACCTGCGCGGTCCATGTCCAACGCAGCATAAACGGCCACCTGTAGCCACATTAGCATATTTTTTGTTGGCAGAAGACACGTCTTTAACTCACTTAACCCATACGCTCAGCCAAATTGCTTCGAAGATACTCTGTAACACAATCCCTCCTCTCTCCCACCGGAACAATCCTCTGGTCCTGGATAGGTAATGGAGAGGAATAACGAGCCCACTACTGCAAACCATAGCAATATCGCTCAACCCCATTGCCCAAACGTTCGCGGTCAGAAGCGTCCATACCCTGACCCGTAGGGGATAACCCGTATCCTTGATGTTCCGCAGAACTGTTGTCACGACCATGATGAACAATCCGATCCAGAAAAGAGTAAAGAAGCCACGGAAGTTATGGTAATCGCTTCGCGGATCGAAGTGCGAAACGCGGGGAACATAATTTATCGTGTAGAAGAGCCGATTTCGAGCTCTGGCCTGTTTCCTGGCGGTTGATATCGAATGCGCGGACGGAGGGGCATCTTCAGGGATAGGGGTCGAGCGGCCGCTGGGAT
This sequence comes from Aspergillus lucknowensis, assembly GCF_044049455.1. Taxonomy (NCBI): domain Eukaryota; kingdom Fungi; phylum Ascomycota; class Eurotiomycetes; order Eurotiales; family Aspergillaceae; genus Aspergillus; species Aspergillus lucknowensis. Next base: position 164,463 of record NW_027263567.1, on the reverse strand, counting down.
CAGAGGGAGTTAGTGATGGGCCTTTAGAGACTCAGCCTGCGGTGGCATGAAGATACATACCTTGACTCATTGCCTATTTGAGCAGACAGCAGAGCGTCTTCGTCTTTCCTTGCGTCAGGTAAGGCACGTGGCCGTAAGGCGGCGGAGCCGTTCTGGCGTGCGACGGCGGTCGACATCCTGATGATTATACAGGAATTTATGAATGAATGAGTATAAATGAGCTGAAGAATAAAGGCTCACATCAGTTCGAAGAATTCGTTGAACCTCTGGCTCTTTGGAGAACCCCCCAAATATCCAATAAATATTTCCGGAGGTCACGGAAACGGCCCTTTCGACAGGGCTGGGCAGGTGGATTGCTTATATGTGGGCCTCAGGATCTCCAAGCAAAGCATCATTCATCATCGTCATCGACAACACCAGGGCTGACTGGGACAGAGATCATCGCAAAATTTCTGGGCAATTGGGGGCTGCTGAGCAACAATAAGCGCAAAACAGATTGCTCAGGATCGGTTCCGCTCCATGGAGAGTGCAACGAACCAGTTGACTGGTCTCGGAGTCGGAGGGGCGAAGTTGAACGGCGTCCCAGAGCCGCGGTTGCTTCGACTGCGCCTTGCACATGCCCTGCATTATTTCATACGAGACGCCCAATGGGATAATCATTACGTATCCTGTGCTCGACTTGCGCCGCTTGTTGCCCTGCGAATAAGGCATCGAAACGATACCTTGATGCCTTGTTAGCAAGGCGAAAAACACGTGTGCGCTAAACCAAGTATGGAGAACAGTGCCAAGACGGACAGGTCGCAGCCAATCCGTGTCCATGCACAACTCTCTGCCAGCGCCAGGCGGGCCAGGCTCACCAACACCGTAGACAATCCGACACCAACGGCTTCTGTTTCTCTGGCATTATCTCGCGGGATTGCGTCGACTGGCCTCCTCGCATCCTTTCTACGTTCCCTACCCTCCTCTGCTTTCGTCACTCTTCCCTCCCTCTCCTCTCGCCCGAACCGCCGGGGGTCCTTGTGGCCGCCATGACTTCCCGTGAGTTTCTGCTCATTGTTTAACCCCCCACACTCCTATTTCCTGCGTGTGCGCCGCAGCTTGGTTTGGCTGACAACCACACCCCCGAATATAAATCCAGTCAAGCAATTCATTCGAAATGTTCGATCGGCCAAGACAATCGCCGACGAGCGAGCAGTTATCCAAAAGGAAAGTGCCGCCATCCGTGCCTCGTTCAGGGAAGAGAGCCATGATTCAAGCATCCGGTTAGTATTACCTGCAGCTGTCCTCTATGCTACGTGAACTGCTCTCTCATATATGCACGGACAGGAGAAACAATGTTGCCAAACTCCTCTACCTGTTCACCCTCGGCGAACGAACACACTTCGGTCAGATCGAATGTCTGAAATTATTAGCCTCTCATCGGTTCGCCGACAAACGGCTGGGATATCTGGGCACCATGCTGCTGCTGGATGAGAACCAAGAAGTGCTTACTCTGGTGACGAACTCGCTGAAGAAGTAGGTGGCTCCTGGGTTATATCTATTGTTTTTCTCTAACCATATAATTCCCTTTGCCTAGTGATCTCAACCACTCAAACCAGTATATCGTCGGCCTTGCCCTCTGCGCCCTGGGTAATATCGCTTCCGTAGAGATGTCCCGAGACCTGTTCACCGAAGTCGAAAACCTCCTTTCCACCGCCAATCCTTACATTCGAAGAAAAGCCGCCCTTTGTGCGATGCGAATTATTCGCAAAGTTCCCGATCTACAGGAGCACTTTTTGGAAAAAGCAAAAAATCTCCTGTCGGATAGGAACCACGGAGTTCTCTTATGTGGTCTGACTTTAGCTGTCGATATGTGTGAAGCTGAGGAGGCAGAGGAAGGGCAAGAAGGTGTGATTGAGATGTTCCGGTCTCTTGCCGGTGGCCTCGTTCGCGCTCTGAAGGGTCTGACAACTTCTGGGTACGCTCCTGAGCACGATGTTTCTGGTATAACGGATCCTTTCCTGCAAGTGAAAATCCTACGTCTGCTCAGGGTCTTGGCGCGCGGTGATACCGCCACAAGTGAGCTGATTAATGACATCCTTGCGCAAGTAGCAACCAACACGGACCCCTTGAAGAATGTGGGAAATGCGATTCTCTACGAGGCAGTTCTTACTATTCTCGACATCGAAGCCGACTCAGGCTTGAGGGTCCTTGGCGTCAATATTCTTGGAAAGTTCCTCACGAACAAGGACAACAACATTCGTTACGTCGCCCTCAACACGCTAAATAAGGTCGTCGCCATTGAACCCAATGCAGTACAGAGGCACCGCAACACTATTCTCGAGTGTCTTCGCGATCCAGATATCAGCATTAGGCGACGGGCTCTCGACCTTAGTTTCATGTTGATTAACGAAAGCAATGTCCGAGTACTTGTGAGAGAGCTTCTCGCCTTTTTGGAAGTCGCCGACAACGAATTCAAGCCTGCAATGACAACTCAAATCGGCATTGCTGCTGATCGGTATGCACCAAACAAGCGCTGGCACGTTGATACGATTCTGCGCGTTCTTAAGCTGGCTGGTGCCTATGTAAAGGAGCAAATTCTGTCCTCATTTGTGCGCCTCATTGCAACAACACCAGAACTACAGACGTACTCTGTGCAAAAACTTTACCTGTCGTTGAAAGAAGACATCTCACAAGAGGGTCTTACTCTCGCCGCCACCTGGCTTATCGGTGAGTATGGGGATAACCTGCTCCAAGGCGGTCAGTATGAAGAGGAAGAGCTCGTGAAGGAGGTTAAGGAAAGTGATATCGTTGGCCTCTTCGACAATATCCTCAACAGCACATATGCAACACAAACCGTGGTTGAATACATTATCACAGCTTCTATGAAGCTTACTGTGCGGATGACCGATGCGGCACAGATTGAGCGTCTCCGTCTTCTTCTCAGCAGTCGGACTTCCGATTTAAGTGTGGAGATTCAACAGCGTGCTGTAGAATATGGCAACTTATTCGGCTATGACCAAATCCGTCGGGGAGTGCTCGAGCGGATGCCTCCGCCTGAAATCCGCGAGGAACAACGGGTCTTAGGACCTTCGACGAAGAAGCGGCAGAGTAAGATCCTCAAAGACAAGTCGAGGAAGCCTGCAAGGCAAGCCGAGCAAGACATGCTTCTCGACCTCATGGGGGGTTCAGATATTCCACCAACAGTCCCGGCCGCCAACGGATCTCAGAATACTGCGGACCTCCTGGCCGATATCCTCGGTGGAGACTCCGGTCTCTCGCCTCCAGCTCCTCAGCCTGCTCAACCTCCATCGGCCTCCGTGAATAGCGCAATTATGGATTTATTCGGCCCTAACGGGGGCACATCATCTCCGCAACCAGCCCCTACATCCGCATCCCTTGACCTCCTAGGAGGCGCTGGCGCTCCAGTCTCAACTCCTTCCCCATCAATACCCGCTACTTACACAGTATTCAACAAGAACGAGTTAGTGCTCTCTCTGCAGGTCCAGCGAGGCAGCAATACGGCGCAGATTCAAGCCCGGTTCCGAAACAACTCGAGCTTCGGTCACTTCTCCAGTGTCGGGCTCCAAGCCGCTGTACCCAAGAGCCAGCGCCTCCAACTTAGCGCTATCAACAAAGCCGAGCTCGATGCCGGAGACGAAGGTGTACAAACACTGAAAGTAACAGCTCTCACCGGGGTATGCCCAGGCGTTCCTTGACCCCGCAACTCTGTCTACTTTACTAACGACGCAAACCTGCATAGTCCCTCCCACCGAAACTTCGCCTTCGTCTCCGCGTCACATACGCAAAGGACGGCACTGGACCGACAACAGACCAAGTCGACTGGTCCGAATCGTAAATAACGACACCCTCAATTTAGTCTCTGTATTTCATGGATTAGAAAGTGCCAAACGAAAAGGGATTTGTCTGCAGAGGCGGTCTTTCGGAGAATGCCCACCACCTACCCACATAGTCTTTATAATATCATACATATTGTACCACATTGGCCTTCTCTGTTAAATCTCCTTCCCTCCAACAACATCAGTGAAGAGCCGATGGAAACACGCCTAGGATACAGTGGTTGAACTAAACTTGCTTGAGGAATGGTTTGAGATCGGTGTGGGCCCATCCCGCTATATCTGTGCATATCAATATCATACTGTTCATCTACAGATGTGTCTATAACTGTTGAGAATATTCGCCCGTCAAGGCTCCCCGATCCGAGCTCTGTAGGTTTGTGCATAGTAAGAAGGAGCTCCACAGGCCATTGCCGAGGAGCATTTACAGGAAGGGCAAGTTAGTCGAATGAGGGCTTTACTTCATTGTACTTAGCTTTGCTGAGTATGAGCCACGAGTACGGAAAGAGGATGTCAATAAGGCATGAATATGAATACAATATTTATATTTCAAGGTATTGAATGAATGGATGCAATAGATATGGGTATTAAATCCCATAGGTGCAAATCAATCAGTCTCGTCGTTAGTCGTTAATAGTTAGTCATGATATAGCTATACTCCTGATTCCGATCTCCAAGGTGCCACACGCCACCCAACCCCTAGAACAATCCGAAAAGCAAAAGCCATGTATGTATCAGTGTTGAACCGGGTCATGCGCCAATATGTAACGATAATAGATGATGCAAGAAGGGGTCTGAAACAGAGTCGGTGATCTCTATAAGTGTGTCAAGATATTTGGCTTTAGATAGTAAAAGTCTGAAAGCCACGGGAGAATCTAGAATGGAAACCAAAGCCAATATAATGATGTATGAGGGCGGGTTCGATGGACCGTTGCTTAACCCGAATATGATGCAGCACCAACAAATAGAGAGAATGAAGCATCTCGTCGTGAATATAAAGGGAAAAAAGCGCGAGGGGTGGATAAGTAAAATTTCTGTTCGTCCTGGTCTCATGTAATCGTGAACCGTGTATTCATTAGGCTAATAAGCCGGGGTAGATTGGCGTCTTCCCATGGGATGGGGGTAATCATCGCGGTAGGGAGGCGCGTGAGCATGGGAAGGCCGGATATAGGTGACATCCGCCTTGACTTCTCGCGCATACTTGAGCTCCTCCTTTATGTGTGAATCCATTTCAACTTCCCGGTAGAGCGGCGGTCGGCGAGACGACGCCTCTGGGGGGTAGGCGTAGGTACTGCTCCTCACCGGTACTCTGCGCTCTTGGCGGGTTGGCGAGAAGGTCCTCGACGGTCTCAAGGGTGGAGGGGGTGTGCCATGCGTGCTACTGGGCTCGACTATGACTGGCTCAGGCCTGTTCTTGTAGCGAGAAGACTTGGGAGAAGCTTCCGCAGCTTCGGGCGTTGGGCTCGAGCTTGCGTAGCCTGAATCGGATTTTTCCCCTCTCAGCTTCGTGGTGCGAGACGAGGCATCCGGATAAAGGTGAACCGCCTCCGGTCGACGAGAGCTCTCCCGATTAGAACGTGACTGAGAACGTACACTTGTTGAAGATCTTGATGGTTGGTGCGAAGGCCGCGGGGAAGACGGGCCGTTCGGACCCGGGAAAGTCGCGCTGGACGGCATTGAAGGAATCTTCTCATGAACTCGGGGTCGAGAGGGCTCAAGGTGCTCATACGAGCCGTGACGCGAAGTGGGAGGTCGCGCGGATTCTCGGCTAGAGCGCTTTGACCGTCGTGAGGACAATTCCGGCTCTCCCGAGTCGTAACGAAGAGGAGAGCGAGAAGACCGATGCCTTCGGTCGGATTCAAGGATGGTCTCCTTCGAACGGCGGATGTAATCTCTCGCACTGGAGTACTGAATGTCATGTTTGTACTCCCGTTCGTCGGAGAACTCATCATCAGAAGCGTCTCGGCGTCGAGTCTCAGACCGGCGACCTGAACTAGTCGACTTGGGCTTGGGATCGCGATGGCGTTTGTGTTCCGACGGTCTTTTGACAGGGATGTAATATATTTCCGACCCATCCGAATCTGAGTCGTATGTGTCAGAGTCTGGGTAGACGCGTTTCTCATAAGCTTGCCGTCTCCGTTCCTTGGTTCGGTACTTGTCCCGATCGGCTCGGGATGCTTTGGTGCTTTCGCGGGCTTCCTTTGCGGCACGGGCAGCACTAGATGATACTCCCTTTGACGATTTCTTCTTCTCGTCCGCAGCTCTGGAACGTGGGCGTGTTCCATATTCCTCGGTTTTGCGCGACATGGGTCTTGGCGGTTCGGTAAAGCGGCTCTCGTCTTCGAAGAAAGCCTCTGCAGAGGATCGAGCATCGGCTGGGACTCTCTCTTCGTAGTAACGTCCGTCGCGATATTCGCGGGGGCTGGGTCGCGAGAAAGAGGCGCCACGCGCCATCATCTCGCGCTTCAGTTCAGCCAACTTGACCTTGTTGTCATACTTGGTCCTGGTCGTCTCGTCGGAGAGAACTTCGTAGGCTTGCTGGACTTTCTGGAATTGATCCTGGGCCTGGCTGCGGAGAGACTCGTCCTTGATCTTATCGGGGTGGCATTTCAGCACAAGTTTCCGATGTGAGGATTTAATCTCAGCCAAAGTCGCATCTCTCGCAACTCCTAAAACCTCGTACGGGTCGAAATCCGGGAGCGAAGTCATGGTATCGTGGAAGGTTTGCCGGCGATAGACAAACCAGTTGACAAACCATGAAAAGCGGGTGTATGGTGGATTGGGGGAGGAATTGAGAGGGCGAGAGGCGAAAAGGTCCAGGTAACGGAGTATTTATCTTCTGGGCCAAGGGCGGCAAACGCACGTCTTGCGAGACGGAAAGGGAGGGAAGGAGTATGGAGCGATGCGGGATGTGGCAATCAGATGCGCAGAACAAACCCTTTCCAGAAGGAGTAGTGATGGATGTGGTAAGCGACTGGAACGGCGCGGAACTGGGGGGAAGGCGGAAGAGAGCGAAGCGAGCATCAACAGGTGATATTAATCAATGAAGAGCAATAATCGATCAGAGTTGATGCAACTCCAGTCGATTTCCCCTGGCAGGCTGGGCAGGCTCGGCTTGTTGGAAGGGGGGGGAGGCGACAGAGGGTTCTTGGAATGGTGACAGAGAGGGGGCAAGAGGAGGGCGGTACCAGGACGGTATTGGATTTGGAGGATGGTGGAAGGGCAGCCAATGAGAAACCAAAGCGGGCAGGTTTAGCCTGGTAACTTTGGTAATTTTGGCAGGGGCCTGGTATTGACTGGTACTGGCTGGTCCTGCGAGTCCTGGGGGCTGCTGACCGTGGGGCAAACCAGAGGCACTCTGGACAACCCAAGTGCACTGCGCCACACTGTTGATTAAGAATCACAAGAGAAAGAAGCAAAGACTGAAAGAAAGAATGGAAGAAGCGAAGTGAATTCGTGAATGGAGTGGTACCACGTCAGGGGCAGTCGAAATGAGTCGAATGATGAATAAGGGTGGAATCAAATCTGGATTGCAATGCTGGAAGATGCTCGATGATGCCAGTCAAGCTGCTGTTTTGACGCAGAACTTGAAGCTCTGCGGTGCCTTCGAAGGTGGTGCTGTCGAGCGCTGCAAAGCGATAAATGAGGGAACTCGTCTTCCCAATCCCAGGGGGCCTGGGGCTTTGCATGATGATCTCAGTTCAGTTGCTCCCACTCTGGTTTCCAAGCAAGAAGACACTCGTACCTGAAGACGCAGAAGCGGCGGTGAAACCAACCAGAAGCGGATGGATCAAGGGGAGTCAGCGATGGGAGCTGGAGAAGGAGCGGTCAGTCGTGGACTTATCGACTGGCGGGGTTGTATGAGCGAGGAACTGAGAATTGGAGGTGCAATTCTCCCCCAAAGTTGCTTTGAAGGGAACTGGAGAGAAGAGGAGGGCAGGTGGATGTGATACAGATATACCATTCTTCTCTCTGGCCTCGAGAACGAGCGGATCCTGATCCATACTCTTCTTGGGCGATACGTCGTCCAAAGTCCAAAGCGGAGCCTGTCCTCCAACGCCGACTGGAAAACATCCAGCACCGAGCCCATCACCCTAGCATGGTCGTCCCCATCGATCCATCTATCCTCGGGTTCTGACTTGTCATCACGTTGGCAGCCCATGCTTCGGTTCGCCCTGAACCTACCAGTCGTGTGTTCATTGCCTGGTCATCCAACTCTTGTGGCAGATGAGCAGCAGCCATGGCAACCAGTGACCACTTCCCCGTTCCCTCGTCAAGGCTGTGAGAAAGCTCTTGCTCTGTTTGGTTGCTTTTCAGATAATACCTTCCTATGCTAATCCTTGTCGCTCTGATCCAGACGATTGACTGATGAGGTTCAGAGGCGATCAGAAGCTCCTCTCCACTGCCTTTCTCATCCTCGCCAACGACCAGCAATGAAAACCCCGCACCTCACTGTGAGAAGAGAGTTGGTCTCGGTCCATGGTTGTGATTGCAACTGCGTTCTGCACACCAACTGAAAGGCCCCAGACCGGACGTCCTATTGGCTGAGCGTGTCTCCTTCCCTTTCCCTCTTCAGGGAGATGGGGTTGCGTCGTCGTCCCTCCAATAAAAATTGGGCCTATCTCCAGCGACTTTGCTTCGCCGTGTCGCCTCACCGAAGATGATGCGCTGGACTCTGCAGAGTGCAGCCTCGAATTGGCTCGGGCCCTTTTCTGCTTCCCCTCCCCCTCCTTCGCGATCTTCCAATCACAAGGCGCTCTTTTAGCGCTGTGGAGGGTCCGTCTTTCTCCCATCCGATCACCTGTTTCACCACCTGGTCTCTTCCGTGAGTCCGATGCACGGGGTACCGCCACTTTCTCCAAACCATCGTCAATCCGTGTCGTGCCTGGGCTCCTGGGGTGTTGAGGGCTCCATCCACGGGTACAGCCATCATCGATCCGATCCCGGCCGCGTGTGTGCAACCGTCCCATGGATTTGCCCGGGAGCTTCCGTGCGTGGAACCACGGTGCCTGTCAGGTTGTCCACAGCCCATCTTTCGACATCCGAAACAAGGTTTTAAGCGACAGTCAGCTTCGAATTGCGTTTCGTATCTCTTCGCATTCTGTAATACTGACAAGCTGCATTGACTCTTGGGCAGAGTTGAAGCGAGAGCTCGGCGGAACAGCTCATTCAGGCAAGATGGGCACGGCGCCAGAGAGAGTCTGTCTGAGCCAACTTGGATTTGCCAAACTTGGAGCTGACGTGCGTGAATTAATCATTGGAAAGCCTTCAAGGTCAGTAATTCAGCGCTTAGCTTGTCACAAGGTGCTTGAATCACATCGCTGGGTGGCTCATCCGGACAGCGCAGTCAAGTCACCCTGTTGATCGATCATCCTTTCCAGCCAACAGCAGAGCCCTCTTCTTCAAAAAGGAAATCAAGTAAAACTCTTAGGAGGAAGGCCATGCGCATTTGATCATCAACTACCGCGATCGACCTTTTCAAGCTCGACAGCTATCACGTCGTGATAGCTGTCGATGTCAGATCGTTTTGCCTGTCCCACCAGCGCTCTTGAGTCAAGGACCCAAGATTGCTGTGCTAGCGTGACAGTGCTACTTCTGGAAAAAGAAAGATTCCTCGTGGAACAAATCTGATCATTTCTCGAACGCGTGGTAACTGGTTCGAGTCATCTGCACGCGGGGTTGAGGACAAGGTACGCACGTCGACCCTTGACCATCTCCAGCCAACCGACACTGCTGTTCCAGAGTTTCCATGCAATGCAATGATTGTCCTGGCATGAAGCTAGCAGTAGTCCAATCCTTTGCTTCACCTCAGCACGCCGCATTCAATGACAGCCCCATGAGCTCAGCTCTTTGGCGTGGGAAACCCTCCTTCTCGAGTCCCAGAAAGGAAATTCCCCTCCAGGAAAACAAGGTCTGGACAGATCCGAAACATTCAAGTTCCCCATGATCACCCCAAGGAAGAGGCTCTTTGCCCAGACACCCCTCTCCCTCCATCACGATACTAAGGTATCATTCTTCACGGCTGAATGTAAGCTCTGGTCTACTTTTAATTTGCGACGGTATCAGACGGGGCAACCACTACCCGGCCTCTCCCCGACGGACGATCTCATCGCGTCCAGATGTCGAAGACATCGCTATCCCTCGAGTCGAGCGGAAAGGCGAGGGGCAGGAAAATTGGTTGACTTGTGCAATCCGCATGGATAGTCAATTGCCCTCATGACCAAAATAAACTGGGAGGAAGCGCGCCATGCTTCACTCTCGGATCATGTTGTCGTCACATTTCTCATCTTGCATGGCCTGGTGGTTCGCATAGAATCCATGCAGACAGTCTAGGCCAAGCGAAGGCAAGGGCAAGGGCGAAAGGGTGTGTGGGGGAAACCACCTCCCCACATCTGCCTGGATGGGGTTAAAGGTTCAGCGGGTATGAGGAGATAGAACTCTCTTCATCTCCTTATTTGGCTTATTGGGCGCCTCGCTCGCTCGACCGCATATTTGCACTTGAGTTGAAGTCGGCGAGGAGCGGCGATGACCTCCAGCCCAGTAATTTTCGCTCCTGCAGCGACGTCGACACATCAAAGTGAAGGCTTTGCTGCGTGCCTTAATGGGAGAACAATGAGTTGGTACTGAAGTAAGATCGTCAACACAATGGAATGCTCTCGAAGGACTCGATAGTTAGGTTGAGTTGAGGAAATCGATCGAAGCGCACAAGATACACATCTAAAAATTGTTAGCGCGCTTGCCTCGCTCTCCCAAAACTACTTCCCACTTCGCTACGAGTTACCTGAATACCTCGTAACAAATCAAAAACAGGATCGCTGAGTGATTATCCGACCGAAGTACTCTGTCCCAGAGAAGCAATCTAATTCCTTCTCTTCCTTCCTCGGCAATTTTTTCGATGTTGAAAGAGCTCGAACTAACTAACCATCAACCATTAACCGTCTCAAGCCGAGATTCTACGGCCGTTAGAAACCCAAATCGTCGTCGTCCCATCCTCGAGGCTAGTTTTTAGATGATCGAACACGCACTCGTGCGTATCCTCCCGATCCCATAGATCCATGTTCCATTGGAACCCCTCAGCTTACCCTGTCAATCCGAGTGTGGCTGCGAACGGCCGCCGCCCGGGTGTCACCATCGGCAGATCATGGTAATCATGGCGTGAAACTCACTCAAAGAATCATTCAAAGGCGCCCCACGAACGGCAATGTTGGGCCTAAGCCCTCTGTCATGTCATCTCATGGTATAATTTTAGTCTAAAACAATATCACTGTAACCAAGATCTGCAGTTATTGTCCGCCTCACCGTGGTTCGCAATATCCACGAGCACTGCGAGCAAACTACTGAGCTGACTCTGAGGCTGTACTCCAGGCTTGCGACGGGCGGGGCAGGTTTCAGTCCATCGTTCAGCCAGAGGTCTTCTGTCCCTGCCACAGCCTCAGCACGGACCTGACTCAAGCCCGGGTGGACTTGTCAACTTTCTCTTCGCGCAGACAGAAGAAACGAAGCTGAGTCTCTTCTGGAAGCAAGGAATATGTGATTTGCCAACGCGTATTGCTTCCAAATTCAGAGTCATTTGACGACGCTCCATTCTGTCTCCACTCGGCTGCGGCGATGGAGTGATGACGTCATCATGGATACTTTTGCCCATCTCTTTCACAGAGCACAAGGATTTGGTAAACATCATCTCATCGGTCATTTATCGGCAGGCGCAAATGAGCAGATAAACCTGATTTTTACATTTTAAAGCAAATGTCAACGACTGAACGAACCATGGGTCATTGCGCAGTCTCCAGTTGCATCCCCGCGCCAAGTGGAGCATTGAACCTGGATGCGAACCGAGACCCAGCTGAGTACCCATGTTCAGGTTGACGTTGGGAAAGTGCTGTTCTCTCTCCATCCTGGGAGCTCCAGATCGACAACAATGGGGCCAGGGTAGAATTTTCTGCCTCCTCGATGCGGCCAATTAGTCGCCATGATAGCGGCGTTGACAATACATGTCTCCTTTCTTTGCGGAGAAAGCCGCTCCACATCAGAATCTTGAGCTTCAGTTGGGTATGAGGGTGAGAACTCTGTTGCCTGATCTGCTCTGTGGCCTTGCGGCGGGAGCACCACAAAGTCCTGGGATGGCGGGAAGAGGGCTGTTAGAGATGATGCGTCCATGCCCACCGCAAACCCATCATTGTCAAGGCGAGGGGCTCTTTTACCCGTGAGGTCAACAAGGCTCTGCTTCTTACTTCCTGGAGGCGGAAGGATGCCCTTGGAGACTTCACCCTCGAGGCTTTCAGCCTCATCCAGCCCTGATAGCAACGGCACTGTGGGCCATCGCACCCTTTCATAGCCTCGCGACTCATGAATATGGCCACAAACCGCGAGCAACGGTCTAACCCGATTCAGATTATGATTCAGTGCGCGACAACCCATGGATGTGCCAGAGATTTTATCGCAGTGAAAATGAGGCGGCATGTGCGTTACGACGATATCAGTGTCCGAGGGAATCTGACGCCAAATCTCCTCAGCCCTGTCAGATTCGTATAGAAACGCCCAATTCCCATCGCACTGAGAATATGGGGATCCAAAGACTTTGAAAACAGTGTTTGGCCCATTTGACTTGCTTAACCGAACGAATGCTGACTGGTGCTTGAGAAACACGATCGAAGACGAGGCACCGGTTACAACTTCCATGCATTCCTGCGAATCTTCGGGGATTTTATTGTGGAATCGCGCTTTGTTCTCCGCGTAGAAGGCTTCATCCAGAGTAATATCATGGTTTCCTGATCGCCTCATCTTAGTATACACGAGCGTGCAATGCTTGTTTACCCTCATGACGCCTTTTCGAAGTCCGAAGTTGAGACGAAAGACTCACCACAGACAACAATCTTGACTTCATAATCTGCCGCCGCAATCCACCCCATGGTTTTTCGGAGCTCAGACTTGCTTCCTTGATTTGTTAGGTCTCCTGCGTGGATCAAAACATCCCCGGCTGGGAGTCTGAATCCGGCCTCGGATGGCGTATAGCCGTGCGTGTCTGAGACGCACACGAAGCGTGTTTTTTGGCGCATCATTGTTGCCATTCCACTCGATTTCAAAACCCCACACCTTGGGGTCTGGAGGCGCTTGAGTCCTTGTTTTTACGAGTGACTCATCGAGCCTCTCGTATTATTCGTGGAGTTGGGGTTGCCAGGCATTCTTGATTTGAGCGGAGCGCACGGGCAATTGAGGCGCTTCAAGACATCGTGGGTGAGCTACCGGCATGGGGCCTGTATCTGGCAATAATCTGGAATGGCCAGGGGGATCCTTGAACATTGGAAAGGATCCCTTTTGATTCTACAATCATGTGACCCCAAATGATGCCAAGGCGAATGTAATGGGAACAGCCAATAGTGTTTGACCTGAGAATGCTCCATCTAACAAGCAGCCAATCACTGAATGTGAATTGATAGTCGCCCAACTTGAACTTGAAGCACCTGGACAGGCACCCGTGGACCGGAACCTCTCTTGGGGGCTACGAGGACTCGAGGTCTCTCAAATACTGGTACTTGCTGTCTGCGAGAGCATAATACAGGGAGCTTCTGGGCACTCACTGAACCGCAACTGATCTTGATATAGTTCCTCCACAACCGCCGTTGCAATTTATTTCTTTGTAAACACCGCTTGATGTTTGTGCTTTCGCAATGGTTTCATGGGGATGCGAGGAGAAACAACCCGGCAACGTTCCCTTAGAGGTTGTCGTAGCTTGAAGGCTCCCATTGTCATCCGAAAGGCTCGACATCGGCTATAATATCCCTTCGTGAGGTCATGAGGGGCCGATTTACTCGTCAAGCGCAACATTAGTTGCTTCTAACCCTTCTGCAGTCGCAAGGCTCTCCTAATGACTTATCTCACCTGTGGACGCCTGTTTTCAGGCAGAGGTAGACTGGATTCAGTAGTATCAATGGCATTGTCTTGATGGCTTGTATCGATCTTCTCGAGGAATTTCTTAGGCACTTGGTATTGACGAAGAAGAACGCGATATGAATGATACATAAGTCCCTATATCCATAGATGAGATGCAATCATATGAAGCACCAAGGAGCCAGGATGGTGGAATCTGCAACAATTTGGAGTCAGCCCAGCGGAAGTTGATGTCTTGTTCAACGAAAGGACTTAATCCAACCGCCTATCAGCAGGCAGGGCAAGCGAGCTTCCAGACTGGACTTTGGATGATAGAGTTAAGACAGTAACGAGATACGGTAGCGCCCCTCTTTATCAAATGACCATCAATTTTCTCTTCTGGCGATGGTGTTTTTGAGGTTGATTTGAGGTTTGATTTCTCGGGTCTGGTTTCTTGGTGTAGAACGCAGAACGCTGCGGGGAGGCGATGGCATCGTAATAATTGGATTCATCCCAAACACCTGAACAATAACATGTGCGAACAAATTCAGATTCTCCGGAGAATTGCTATGAGAACCAACTTTTCAAATCATCTGTGGTGGACCCATCGATTGGGTTCCGTCCGGATCACTCCACGTGATATGCAACCACGGGATTGGTGGTTAGGGCTGTGGCCCTCAAATGATCTCCCGCACAAAAGTGCCGCCGCACTCGCTTAGCGACCGCCAACCTGCGAACCACATCCGACTCCGTTGTGTGCGTTGAACCTGCCCACAACGACAACAACCGCCGACAACACATATCCAAAGGGAGTATCCAAGAGCAGCGCTCGTCCTTTCGCTGGATATTTTCCTTTTGAACCGGTGACAGTGCAGGATGTCCTCAACCGATCCAGTGGTGCGTATCACCAAACCATCCGTTGACCCCCCGGCCGTTCCACCTCCCTCATTGAATCATGCAGTTGCTGACTTGAGTCGGGTCATTGTTGCAGGTCGTCATCGACGGCAAGGGACACCTTCTTGGGCGCCTGGCTAGCACTGTTGCGAAGCAGCTGCTGAATGGCCAGAAGATCGTCGTCGTCAGGTGTGAAGCCCTGAACATCTCGGGCGAGTTCTTCCGCGCAAAGCGTATGTTTGCATCCGACCCTTTCGCAGTTTGATTGAGAATTTTTCTGGTTATTTATGGACTTGGTTGGGACGGCAAATGAGGAAATTGGACCTAGCAGAAGTTGGATATGGAGTGGATCGAAGATGGATCGGAACTTTCCAGATATTTGCAGTCGTTTCAGGATCTCAGAAGACTGACATGGGTTTTTCGCAACAACAGTCAAGTACCACGCCTACCTGCGCAAGATCACCCGTTACAACCCTACTCGCGGAGGTGAGACGACCCGATCTGAGAACACGACACGATTGTTTGTATGGGCCATTCATACTGAATTTTAATGTCGCAGGTCCTTTCCACTTCCGTGCTCCTTCCCGTATCTTCTACAAGGCCGTCCGCGGAATGATCCCTCACAAGACCGCCCGTGGTGCTGCTGCTCTGGAGAGGCTGAAGGTTTTCGAGGGTGTTCCTCCTCCCTATGACAAGAAGAAGCGCGTGGTTGTTCCTCAGGCTCTGCGTGTCCTCCGTCTCCGCCCCGGCCGTAAATACTGCACGGTTGGCAGACTCAGCCACGAGGTCGGCTGGAAGTACCAGGACGTCGTTTCCAGGTGCGTATTCTCCGTTTTGCTTGGATGGATGAGATGTTAAATTCAGAGGGGTTTGAAACGGTGACTAACGTGAATCTTTGCTCTAGACTTGAGGAGAGGAGAAAGGTGAAGAGCAGTGCATACTACGAGCGCAAGAAGGCTGCCCGCCGCCAACTTGCTCACGCACAAAAGTCGGCGAGCGTTAACGAGACCACCAAGAGCCAGCTCGCCGAGTACGGATACTAGATTACACCAAGTTGTGCGGCTGGTTACTTGTTTCTTTGATGGGAAGGGTTGGGATCGCGAGCGGTTATAACTTACAGCGAAGCCTGGAAGGAAAGCTGATGGACGACCTTTTTCTCACTGTTCCTACCTTGTCATGAATTCCCACAATGTTAACTGTTGTGATGCACATGGGGGGTTGGAGAGACCGGTGTCGTATTCAAACACAAGTACAATACAGGAGTCGTTTGGGATGAAAAAGGTTGTTCAAGATAGCTGACCCGTTATTTCGCGCCGTGGCGGTTTAATCCAATACATTTCAAGAGTTCATGACCTGCATTTCGCCTAGTATACGTTCAAATAATTTATAACGTCCCCAGATATCATCTAGTTCTCCCGCTTTGGCCGCAAATCCCCGGATCAAGACGAAAGCAACGATCACACGCATGGCATAACGAGTTAGTTACTTCCTTCTCGTGGGTGACCAACTGAGATAAAAATCACGATGCAGTCTAGATTTGGACCTGAGGCAGACTCGGTGGCTATGGGCTCCTGAGCGCCACTAGTATTCGCAATCAGGGACCGATTGATATGACTTCATGATTTACTTTTGGGGACCAATGTCATATCGAGGATTTTGACAACCTTAACGATCACCGCATAACAGGGCTATATTGATTCAAAATCACATGTTAGAGATGAAGAGCGCCCAGGATAGGTACTGTTGATGGCAGCCTCGATATCACAACGCCACCATTCTCGGAAGGGAAATTCGAGGAGCGGATCCGCGTTGTCGGATCCGGCCATACCTTGTCCTCCCCGCCGAGTGCCTTGCTACCGGCCAGTGAAAAAAAGTTCTCGGTGTTGATTGACGTCGAGTGAGGATGAATCATTTCTTTTTCTCATAGCCTTTTGCGGAAGTGCGGAAGGAAAGCGGAAAGGTGGCTCAGGTACTCCCGTGTACGAGTCGGAAGCCTCTATCAGACTACCGCCGCGAGCAAAACACTCGAAGTACCTCATTCCGTTCAACATTCGCAAAGAGATAGCTCAAGAAAATATTCGTAGGGTCCGGAGCCAGAGATATACTCCGAAGTTCAACCTTCGGTAAAGAAAGCGCAGATGGATCTCGCCGGGGAGCTCCGGCTCTCCGCACTGGCAGGCCATTGATTTTCCCCGCATTCCGCCCGAACTGGGCTCTTCATCATCGGAATTGATCCCTTGGCTCGTCCTCCACTATTTCATATACCCTCTTCGGTCCCCAGCACTCTGGAAACGCTCCTCTCCTTGCCTCCTCCCTGATGAGAGTCCTTTCCCACAGCAAATAATCGCAGATGTCTGCCTCAAAATCCCGCCTCTCCAGCCTGCTGGGCCACTTCCAACAGCCCCCCGACGCCAACGGCATTACCGCTCCCGCGCCAGTAAACAAATCTGAGCATAACGTCAACTTCCACACTTTATCACCTACGTTTTTCCTGCCGCGAGCCGCATCAATCGAGCCTGATGTAAGAAACACCATGCCCACTAGGCACAGATCTATCTCGAGATCTGTCTGCTAACCGCGCGATTACCAAGGCCGAGGCAATTTACCACATCACCGCGAATGATCGAGTCCTTCGAAGAACATATTTAGAGACCGCAGATCGGGCGCGAGGCCTTGCGTTTTACCTTAAAAAACATGGATATAAGAGAGTTGGGATTCTCTGTCCAAATACGCCAGCTTTCTTAGAGAGTATCTTTGGGATTGCGGCCGCAGGGGGCGTAAATGTTGGTAAGTGATCCACTGTGTTTGACGAAACTTTGCCGCTTGCTTTTTATGGCGTCATCGCTAATGGGTGAGCGATAAATAGCCGTTAATTATCGTCTTAAAGAGGACGACATTGCGTATATATTTACTCACTCCGAAGCGGAAGTCATTATTGTCGACCAGGAGTACCTGCCTCTATTGAAGGCGTATCAGTCGGTGAAACCCAATGTTCCCCTTATTGTGGATACAGACACAGATGCTATAGAAGGGGAGTTGGCTGGACCCTTCGACGAAGCCGTTCTCGAAGGCTTGAATCATGACCGAGACAAGGGCGCGGCAGGCTGGGACGGACTCGAGAGCCTGGCCGCGTCGGAGGATGATATTGTGGCTCTTGCGTATACTAGCGGGACTACAGCGCGACCGAAGGGTGTCGAGTACACTCACCGTGGGTGTTATCTGGCAGCTATGGGTAATATCATAGAATCAGGCTTGAATTTTCATGGAAAACGTTGCGGCTATCTATGGATATTGCCGATGTTCCATGCCATGGGTGAGTTTTGTATTATCGAACTAATGATTAAGCTAATTTGGCTGACGCTGAGCGTTTAGGCTGGACATTTCCTTGGGCGGTTACTGCAGTCCGCGGCACACACTATTGTCTGCGGAAGGTTGACTACCCGCAGATCTGGAAGCTTCTCAAAGAAGAGCGTATCACACATTTTAATGCCGCCCCGACTGTAAACACGATTCTCTGCAGCTCACCTAAAGCTGAGCGGCTTCCGGAGCCGGTTCAAGTCACAGTCGCAGCGAGCCCGCCGACACCTCATCTGTTTGAGCAGATGACTGGCTTGAACCTGCACCCGGTGCATGTGTACGGAATGACGGAGACCTATGGGCCGATCACCAAAGGCTACCACATGCCAGCATGGGAGAAACTTCCTCGCAAGGAGATGTTTGGCCGGATGGCACGGCAGGGGCATGGATTCGTAACCAGCCTTCCGGTACGGGTGATCAAGGCTGACGTCCCCGAGGGCACCATTATTGATGTGAAACGGGATGGAAAAGAGATCGGAGAGATTGTATTCATTGGGAATATCTGTTCTCGGGGTTATTATAAGGACCCCGAAGCCACGCGAAAGCTATTCGCAGGTGGTGTCCTGCATTCAGGAGACTTGGCTGTTTGGCATCCAGATGGGGCGGTCCAGATCCTTGATAGGGCCAAGGACATTATCATCAGTGGTAGGTTACCTTTCGTCCTTTTCCGCTTCTCGCACTAACCTAACTAGGGGGCGAGAACATCTCGTCCGTTGCGCTTGAGTCTATGCTGGTCACGCATCCCGACATTCTAGAGGCAGGTGTTGTTGCTGTTCCCGACAGCCACTGGGGGGAGAGGCCTAAGGCATTTGTGACCGTCAAAGCGGGAAGGCGACTGGAGGGCAAAGACGTCGTCGACTGGGCGAGGAACACCAGCGGAATCAGTAAATTCATGGTCCCACGAGAAGTGGAGGTTGTCGCGGAGCTTCCCAAAACGAGCACAGGGAAGGTAAGGAAGAACATCCTGCGGGACTGGGCGAAAGGAGCGAGTCGGTCATAAAGGATCTACGTTTCGATGTGTAGATGTCGCTTTAGAAACTCTTCACAAGTTTCTTTGGGTTCTTGAAGACGAGCACCCCACAGGCCGTCTCCAGGAACCCTGGAATCTGAGAAGGCAACCGAACCTGCTGCATTCGGATGCTTATAAACCATGCCGCCTGGTTCGGAAGCCCTCTCTGACCTCCCTCAACTCACCTTTTGCCACTTCCAATCACAAGCCGGAGGGCCATCAAAGGACTGATCACCCGCTGTGGGACTCGTGATTCGACTCTTTTTGTCCCAGCATTATGATCGCTAATCGCCCTCGAACCCTTCCCACCCTCCCATTCAGGCCATCCTCCCTTCCCGTCGTCGTAACTCTTTTGAATTAACATTCCAATGGAAGATTGGACCTAGTTTTCTCAAATTATCGTAAAGGTACATAGCCTTGGGCCAGCCGCGGCAGTGGCAGTGGCTTCATTGTTCCCTCCTCCGCCCTTGAAGTAGCTCCCGCCTTGACTCGCAGCCGCCGCCTTCCCCATCCTGTTGTCTGTCGCCGTCACAATCACATCCCACCACTTTAGCTTGCGCTAATAATAACATCTCTCGACCCCTCCCAGATCGATTATTTCAAGCTCCTTGCAATCCCGACTGGGATAGACTTCCTTATTCTCCGAGCTCCGGTCCCCCGCCCTTGCTCCATCGGCCCTCGCTGTTCCCTTCGATCAACCGCGAGCCTCCCTGCCATCGCCATATTATCGTGAATTCACAACAGGCACGCCCAACCCGGTATCCCCTCCGTAAAGCTTTTCGCCCTTCGATCGTGTCTGTCCCTTCTCAAAAACACCAAGAAATCCGACATCCGCCCTCAGCATCGTCCCACTCCAACCGAAACTGATCGTCTGACGAAGGATTACGAAGCGAGAAGGATCGTCTGTGCGGTGTTGAGTGACGTCCACAGACCCATACCACCTCTTTCCATGTCTACGGGCTTTTGTCGGTTGAAAGGTTGAAAGGTTGAAATAAGTGGATGAGAAGGATATTATTCTGACCATAGCCCACTCCAACCTCCAACGTACTCATGGCTCGCTCTCGACAGCCGACTCGGTCTTCGAGCGAAGCCCCCTCCGAGTCCTCAGCGTCGACATCACCGGAGCGTGTGGCCGACGATGATACCGACTTCTTCACCCAGGCGAACGATTCGCAATCATCAATTGGTGCCGGAAACTCCCGTGACTCGACTATGCAGACTGACCGAGAAGCTGTTCTACCACCGATCGCATACCTTCCGCCAGAGATATTAATCGCTATCTTCTCGAAGTTAACCTCCACGAAGGACCTCTTGAGCTGCCTGCTAGCATGTCGAATATGGGCCGTGAATTGCGTCGGACTACTCTGGCATCGGCCATCCTGTAACAACTGGGACAATCTGAAGAAAATAACGGCTGCTGTGTCCAAGGCGGACAGCTTCTTCCTATATTCAGGCCTTGTCAAACGACTGAACCTCTCCGCGCTCACCGAAGAGGTCAGCGATGGCACAGTTGTTCCGTTCTCCCAGTGCAACCGGATTGAGCGCCTTACGTTGACTAACTGCCGCAAACTCACTGATAACGGGGTTTCTGACTTGGTTGAGGGTAGCCGGCACCTACAGGCCCTAGATGTCTCGGATCTGCGGTCTCTTACAGATCATACTCTTCTCAAAGTGGCAGACAACTGTCCGCGCCTGCAGGGCCTCAACATTACTGGGTGCACGAAGGTGACAGACGATTCGTTGGTTGTCGTCTCGCAGAAATGCCGGTTTCTGAAAAGAGTGAGCCTTCCATCCAATTCGGGAATTGTGGTTCTTACGCTAATGTATCTTAGTTGAAACTTAACGGCGTCGTACAAGTGACAGATAAGTCAATCATGTCATTCGCGCAAAATTGCTCAGCTATCCTCGAGATCGACCTGCAAGAATGCAAGCTCGTTACCAACAAATCAGTGACGGCTCTCATGGCTACGCTGCAAAACTTACGCGAACTGCGACTCGCGCACTGTACGGATATTGACGATTCGGCCTTCCTAGAATTACCCAGGCATATTTCGATGGGCAGTCTTCGTATCCTGGACTTGACCGCATGTGAGAACATAAGAGATGATGCCGTCGAACAGATTGTCAATTCAGCCCCGCGCTTACGAAATCTCGTCCTAGCTAAGTGTCGACATATCACAGACCGTGCTGTCTGGGCCATCTGCAAGCTGGGGAAGAACCTGCACTATGTCCACCTTGGCCATTGCTCTAGCATTACCGATGGGGCAGTCATGCAGCTCGTCAAGTCCTGCAATCGGATCAGATATATTGACTTGGCATGCTGTGGCCGCCTGACGGATCGTAGTGTCAAGCAACTGGCT
This sequence comes from Aspergillus lucknowensis, assembly GCF_044049455.1. Classification (NCBI taxonomy): domain Eukaryota; kingdom Fungi; phylum Ascomycota; class Eurotiomycetes; order Eurotiales; family Aspergillaceae; genus Aspergillus; species Aspergillus lucknowensis. The sequence goes on along the minus strand of NW_027263567.1, from coordinate 143,140 downwards.
ACACTACCTAAGCTAAGAAGGATCGGCTTGGTGAAATGCCAGCTGATAACGGACGAAAGCATTTTAGCTCTCGCACAACCCCCAACTTCGGAACATTCGACAGGCTTCAGTAGTTTGGAGCGGGTCCATTTGAGCTACTGCGTCAACCTCACCTTGGCTGTAGGTCTTCCGTTTCAATTTTAGTCGTTGTCATGAGGCAAGGATCTGACTAACTATTATAGGGTATCCGCGCTCTGCTGAATAGCTGTCCCCGACTAACACATCTGAGTCTCACTGGCGTGGCATCCTTCTTGCGAGAGGAGCTGACCCGATTTTGTCGCGAGGCCCCGCCAGAGTTCACCCGGCAGCAGCGGGAGGTATTCTGCGTTTTCAGTGGGGACGGCGTCAAGTACCTTCGTGAGCATATGAACCGAGAAGCTGCTCCTCAGCGAGACATGAATGAGGCAACCATGTACGACGACGATGAAGAATTAGATGAGGATGAAGGCCAAGTGACGGGCCTCATGCATGCCACCGCAATTAACGACGATGATTACATTGACATCACCCCTCCCCATGCCTGATACCCCCGTCTTCGACTTCAGCGTGTGTGATTTCCGTCGAGTTTTTCTTCCTCTTCGGCTCTCCAGCCATGAATTTTCTTTCCGATTCTATCAAGCATTTTTTACGATCGTGGACGTTGCTTCTATGTTTTATCGATTTTGGGCCAAGGAGCACAGCATCGCCTTCGAAACAGGGCTGTCGCATTTCTTTATCTGGAGATTGCATTGGTAGCGGCCGTAGGGAGCTACTACCTAGGTATCTTTCTTTTTTTTTTTTCTCGGTTGTGGGTATAGCGTTGACGATTGGGCACATTCTACAGAGAACCTCTCTCCGGATCAAGCTGCCGGCCATCAGGCGCGACAGCAAGTAGATATCTGTCGATACCAGAGAGGCCAATCCACAGCGGTTGGTGCCGCGGTTCTCCTGGTCTGGTGTGGGATGAATAGACCTCTATATAAGCGTGGCGTTTGTGAAGCTATCTTTAGTATTTCTACTACTGGCTTATCGATGCATGAATGGAGTTGACTTTGCAATACTCAAGGACTACTAGTACTCGTAGCACTCTGCTCTGGAGTAGGAGTTCATGTACTTCGAGGTAGCAGTGATACAGTTGTTACGGCTCCCTGTATTGATACCGTCATCCCGTCCCGAGGTCCCGTGCCGCAGCTTCCCGTCTTGTACCCCAGGCTCCCACTGCAGCTTCTCCTCCACCTTCAGTCCCTCGTCTCTGCACCACATAATAAACTCGCAGGTTCTCCCCAAGAGTACTTGGCCACGGCTTCGAACTCCTCCAGAAGGAGTCGAATTCCGATGGATTCCTCCAAGGCATCTCGAGCGAATCCGCTGGCATTCACTCCTTGGCCCGTCACCCTCATTACCGCGGCGGTGTACTTGGCCTTCGCAATCCCCCTCCTGGTCGTCCACCATGTTGTACCCCCCGCTCCCAGTTCGGACCCTGTCGGCTTGAACCTCACCGAAGCCTGGAGCGATCTTCAAGTGCTGACCTCTGGATACCGCCCGTATAACTCACGCCAGAACGACAAGATCCACGAGTGGATACTGCAGCGTATCAACGAGATCGTGGAAGGCGTGCCTTCCACAAGGATCGGCGAGAGAAAATCGGACGTCTTTGTCTTCGATGATACGCGCTCAAACCTGACCTTCTCCTCCCGCGACGACCTTGCTGTCTACTTCGAAGGGACCAACATCCTGGTGTATATCCGCGGCGAGGATGACGACTTGGAACAGTGGTGGGAATTCCCGGGCGGACGGCCCAAGGGCAAGGGAGGTGTGCTAGTGAACGCACACTATGACAGCGTGTCGACGGGATTTGGCGCGACGGACGATGGGGTTGGTGTGGTGACTTGTTTGCAGCTCATCAAATACTTCACGACCCCGAAACATGCGCCTCGGAGAGGGCTTGTAGTGCTGTTCAACAATGGTGAGGAGGACTCCCTGAACGGCGCGCGTGTGTATAGTCAGCATCCGTTGTCGAAGTTTCCACATACGTTCCTCAATCTGGAAGGTGCGGGGGCTGGTGGGCGTGCCGTGCTCTTTCGCAGCTCCGATGCGGAGGTTACTGTGCCCTACATGCGGTCGCAACACCCTTTTGGGTCTGTTCTTGCTGCGGATGGGTTTGAGACGGGCCTGCTTCGAAGCCAGACGGATTACATAGTCTTTGAGGGTGACCTCGGACTTCGTGGGCTTGATGTCGCGTTCATGGAGCCACGATCTCGATACCATACGGATCAGGATGATACGAGACATACCAGCAAATCTTCTTTGTGGCATATGTTGTCGACAGCAGTAGCGACTACGGAGGGCCTTGTGTCTGACTCGAGCAACCGGTTTGAGGGCCCACCACGGGACGATGGAAAGGTAGCAAGCGGCACTGGATCCAAAGCCGTCTGGTTCGATCTATTTGGAAGTACATTCGTGCTCTTCCGCCTGCACACTCTGTTTGCGCTCTCGGTCACTCTTCTTGTAGTGACCCCGCTTGTTTTGCTTGTCACAAGCATTGCCCTCACAAAGGTCGACAAGATGTACCTTTTTAGGACTTCGGTACGGCCGGAAGGAAGTTTGGAGGTACTCCCTCTCTATGGCGACCGAGGTTTTAGTCGGTTCCCTTTCCTTTTGGGGATTCCAACTGCTGTGTCCATTGGTTTGGCATATTTGCTTGACAAAGTCAATCCCTACATTATCCACAGCAGCCAATACGCAGTGTGGAGTATGATTGTTTCCGCCTGGACGTTTCTGGCCTGGTTCGTTTCCCGTGTGGCTGACTTTGCTCGGCCTTCTGCCTTCCATCGCATCTACACCCTCACTTGGACTTTTGTCGTGATGTGGGTGCTTCAAGTCATCTCTACGGTGTACGAAGCCCGCTGGGGCCTGGCCGGTACCTACTTCATCTTCTTTGGGTTCTCAGGGACCTTCCTTGCAACGTGGATTTCATATCTTGAACTCTTTTCTTTGCCACGAAAGTCTGAATATGCGAATGAGCTGCGACCGGTCTCGAGACGAGCGAGCAGCTATGGTAGTCGGCTTGGGGGCCCATCCGATGAGGATGGAGAGGGTGACGAGGAGGACGAGGAGGAGCCGACGGAGTCGACGTCTCTGCTTGGTACTGGTGCCCAGCGGACCACGTTTGCGAACTATGTTCGAGTGAGTGCAGAAACAGCAGGACAGTCCAGCAACGAGGAGCATACACATGACGTCAACGTGTACGGTCTCGAGCAGCGGTGGAGCGCTACCTTGCCGAAATGGCTATGGGTATTGCAATTTCTTCTTGTTGCGCCTATTGTCCTTATCCTGGTGGGCCCACTGTCTTTGTTTGTGACCAGCGCCCTGAATCAAACAGGACAAGATGGGAACTCCACGCTGTTCGTCTACATAGCCATTGTGGCATTCTCGACAATCTTGCTGACACCTGTTCTGCCGTTCATCCACCGATACACTTACCATATTCCGGTCTTCCTGCTTGCCGTTTTTGTCGGTACTTTGATTTACAATCTTGTTGCTTTCCCGTTCTCCGACTCGAACCGGTTAAAGCTCTTCTTCGTCCAAGAGGTGGACCTCGATACAGGGATCAATACTGCTTCACTGACAGGTGTTGAGCCTTTTGTCCATGACGTTGCCGTTGGTTTACCAAGTGCTGCGGGGCAAACCGTTAGTTGCGGTCCTTTCGGTGACAGGGTCAAATGCTCCTGGACCGGGATTCCACCGCGTGTTGTCGCAGGCGACAAGCCCTTCGAGGACTGGGTCTCATTCGAAATCTCCAAATCTGCCGATAAGCCTCGCCACGCCCAAATCAAGGTTTCTGGCCAGAATACCCGCGCATGCAAGATACTCTTCGACTCTCCGGTCAAGAATTTCCATGTCGCCAATTCCACCCACGACTCGCGTTTCCCGCATACGTCTTCAAAAGGGACCAAGGAGATTCGACTCTGGAGTCGTACATGGGAAGATACATGGACTGTGGATGTTGAATGGTCAAAAGCCGAAGACGCGGGCGACAACAGCACTTCCAGCTCTCTTACGGGGCACGTAGCCTGTTTATGGAGCGACTACAACGAGCCTAGTGTTATTCCCGCTCTCGACGAAGTACGACAGTACGGTCCATCTTGGCTGGCCGTGAGTAAATTGGCCGACGGCCTTGTAGAGGGGCGCAAGGCCTTCGAAATCACTTGACCTACTGAGTAATAGTTGGCTTCTAGTGATAACTCCTACGGTCTGGTGTATGGCTTATGAGATATGATATTGTTCCTGTCGACCTGATTCGGCATTTTCTTTGACCGCATTTTGCATCTTTGTACCGAATACCATATTAATGTACCGATTCATATGGGGTAGTATCGAAGGGTTACTCTGTACTGTTGGCGCTAAATGCCCTTTATCGGGTGGCGAAGGAATTGTTGACTGTAAATTCCATTGAGAGTTATCTGGTGGTGTGTTGAGGCTTTATTGCTAAAACATATATGCATAACAGAGCATCGTGTTTTTCTCGGGGGAGTCAAACCATTTTACCATGTTCTTACATGATATAATCAATTGGTAGAATGCTTATTCTCATGAGACCCTGATGCATTCAAATTTATTTGATTTTTTTTTTTTTCATTTATTCATTTCTTTCTTTCTTGTTCATATTTATTCATATCATATGTGAAGGTTGGGAATGTAGTGCTGGAAGCCTACTACTAATTACTACTTTGGCTGATGCAAAATGTAAACTAAATAAGACTGTGATGGACACAAGTCTTCCTTTCCCTTTTCACCCATCTTCCTGGAGATGTAAGAACCTTGCTAACGTTGTTAAGGTATCTGGGTGGGATACTCCGTATGTAGCACCCGGTTTGAGCGCTGCATTTGGCGCTCTGCTTTCCCCCAAACTTGTAGATGGGCTCAGAGCCAGGGCACTAGGGCGAGAGTTGAAAAATGAACCTTCCCCTTTCGTAGATACACTGAGCTTGGTTCGTCCTCATTACCCCGGTAGGAGGGAAGGCACGGCCGATCTCCTGCTCCTGTGGGCGGAGGGGTGATGCGCCGTTTCGTCTCGTCTATATTGGGGGGGACCGAGAAAATTCTCCAAGTGGGTTGGTTGCTCCTTGGTAGTACTCGTACTCTAATCCCTATGTGGGAGCGGATCTCCGCGTCTGGTGCGATGGAATTGGTGAGTGGGTAGATGGGTATTTCTGGTTCTGGTGTGACCGTGATCTCGTCATTCATCATTCGTTTTCTTTCTCTTTTGTTGTGCGCGGAGGCGAGGAGGGGATGGTGAGGCGGGCGTAATAGGTATAGAGGTGGATAATTAGATGAGGGAGGATCGGGGGTATGGTATGCGAGGGGACTCATCCGCCGCACTTCGAATTCTTAGGGTGTGGTATTGGAAGCCGTTGTGGGGTTTCGGTAAAGTCTCGCTCTGAGCAGGGTAGGTTATTCGTCTGCGTCTCGCCGCTTAGGGCGTGGGAGATCTCCGAGTGGCCAGTCCCTGATCCTCTTGGGAGGCCGGAGTGCTCGAACATGGCGATGTCGACGGAGTCGGAGTCCATCCAGGGGTGCGAGCGTTGTCGTACTCTTGGCGTCGCGTGTGTAACATCTGACGTGACGCGCGTGGCATCGACAAAGTCCGGGAATTCAGGTGGTGCTGCGGTGACGGATTCTTGTTTCCAGATATGGCTGCGGACGAGAAAGACGAGTTTGCCGAGGACGGCGAATTCGAGCTTGAGCTTGACGCTGTAGACAACCCCCTTGATCATTGTTTCCATGATGTAGTAGTCCAAGTATTCGACAACGAGGAGGCCGATATCCATGGCGATAATGATCAAGTTGATTGCGACGAGCTGGTACATGATCTTGCGTTTCCCTCTGTCTGGGTCAAGACGGAGCATGCGGGTTGTTTCCCAAATGTATAGCGCGGACAGGACGAACTCTTGTAAGCAGAAGCCGGTCATCTGGATCTTTTCCATGACATTGTAACCCCTGATGTAACCGCTCCGTCCACTTGCCAGATTCGAGCCGTAGGTGAGAACGGTGGTGGGGAAGTGAAGGATGATGGCATTGATGACTATCATGGTGAGAACTCGGCGTAGGATCTTTGGATTCGGGAGAACAAGATGCAGTCGCGAGTACAGGACAATGGATTGCCCAGTGACCATACAATACCAGCCGACGGTGATGAAGGTGACAGACAGCCATGTTGCAGACGTCAGGTTAAAGAATTTGAGCAGGAACCCAAGCGAATACGGGATGAGTCCTACTGCCGAAGAGACCAGCAAGCTCCAGAAGTACAGACCCCGATACTGACTGAAGGTGACAAACACGAGGGCGACGAGCTCGATGGCATTGTACCAAGTAATCCCGGCGAGAGTCGCTATGGTGATTTGGATTCCGATGCTGTCGCCCGAATAACCGCCAGTAATACCATCGCCAGGCGTACTGCTGCCCCCAGAAGCCATGATGTTGGTGCTAGGAAAGCCTATCCTGATTGTGGAACGAAGATATTCGAGGCATGGTGTGTCAGGCGCGGAAGACGAGAGGAGAGGAGCACGGGGGATACGAGACACGGAGAACAGAGTGAGGGGGGGGAGAGAGAGAGAGAGAGATAGAGAAGGATTGAAAGACAAAGATCCAAGAAAAAAGGAGAAGCAGAGAAAAGAGAGGAAGACAAAGAGAGCTAACAGAAGAGGAAGCTTGGGGAGTGTGTCAGGTGAGAAAATCCCCCGGACCACGCTGCCAACAACAACTGCTCCACAGCGATCTCCTTGGAGAAGGGAAAGTGGTTGGAAGTCTCTGATCGTTGAACAACACGAGAATGAGGTCACTTCGAGGAAAAAGTGCCCTTTGAACACCACTGCCCACGACCCTGTCAAGCAGTCAAGCACACAAAAAATGGCAGCCCCCAGGATCGGATCTCAAACAAAGCGAGTAAGTAGTGGGCCGGAGCGAGTCTGGCGCTGAAAGAGAGACACAGAGAATGGATGATGATGTGCAGACAATCAATTGAACTTCTCGAGTCAGCCTCAAAGCTGCAGTCTCCACGACAAGAGCAAGTTGAATCAGTTCTTCTCACACCCCTTTCATTTTTATCCTCAGGTCTTTTCGCCTTCATGAGAGACTTGTACCTGTCCACTTCATTCAGAAATAAACCGTTCCGTTACTCGGCCAAGAGCCAATTTGCTGACTTGGTCCGTGATCATTTCCCCAGGTCCCTCTCCTTGTGCCTCCATCGTCCGTGGTCGCTCAGATGCTTTGCTCAATCAGAGTCGAGGGTGGCTGAGCCCAGACACAGCATCCTCTGGATCACATGTGGAGTCCCCAAGAACCCCAGACCCAATGATCAAATCTCCCCAGCGCAGGAATATGATCCTTGCCAGAGACTCGGTTGCTGGGAATCTTAGCGTCGCAAGCCATTCTCTGTGCGCAGCCCGACATCCGTTATCGATCTTGGGAGCAAAAGGAGGAAGCTTTCGGAATCCAGTCCCAAAAAAGAGAAAGTAAAATAGTGGCATGAAAAAGAAGAGTTGAGAGCAGAGTTCTGGTGGAGCACTGGCCAGTTCTCGCGAAAGTCAGCGTTCGGCCGTCATCCGGTTGGTGGCTCGAAGTCTCGCGATGGATGTCCAGAAAATTCATTCTTCCTTTTCTTTTTCTTTCTTTCAGATCTTGTCCTCCCGTCTCCGCTCTCTCTTCCTTCCTTCCCACGAAGCTTGGGACCGTTCGGTCCAACCAGCCCGGGTCCCGACTGATGCTGACGTTCCTTCATCGAGTGTGCATGGTGGATTGGGCAAAAGTGACCGTGCCTGTGCGCGTGGGGCTTCCAATAATAATGGTGGCTTCCTCTGCACGGTTGACTGGGATGAATGATTCTCAAGCCGCCATGTCCAACGCTAAAACAAAAAGTACGGCCTCCTGAGGTCGCGAGAGTCTCGAAACTTCACGTGCTTGTCAGTGAGCGAACAAAACGGAGAGAACGGGGAGCGCGGAAAAACGGGTCCAAGGAAGGGGAGTTGATGGCCAGGATTGACACTGACAATGCCACAGTGATGAATCTCATTGCCGAAAAAACGGAACTCCAACTTTGGTTCTTTGCCCTGGGACCTGGAATAATTGACTGGGGTCTGGTTGCACACGCTTTGCTCGCTTCACCGTTTTCCTTGGGATGTTTATGACAATCACTCATTGCGCCCTTCTGTCTCTCACCTCCTTAATTTTCCGAACTCTCGTCAGCTCAAGTCTTCCCATGAAGTTTTGGGCGAGAATGGATCGGTTCCTGTCTTCGGAGAATGGAAGAAAGTTCACTCCTGGGGTGCTCCCAGGAAACTGAATTTCACACCTGAGAGCTCGAAGTTCCCAAGACTTTTGATGGACCGCGTCAATTGATATTCAATGAACAGCACGTGTGATCCGCGGACATTGTCTGGATTACACTGTCCACTGCTCTTGTGTTTTGTTCCATGTTTACCAGCGAATGAATGCCCTGTACTTTGCTTCCTCCGGGATTCCTTGATCCACGTGCCCTTTCACTCTTCCAGACCGTGCGACTCTCTAGACCGGTCAATTCTACGGTAACCTGTGGCCTCACCCGTCGGTCTGCAACTGCAACCTCGTCCCCCTCCCGTTATTGACCGCTGAATCGCCCTGGCCCAAAAGAACCGCACTCGCTTGACAAGCGGTGAACGTTCAGAGCGGAGGCGTGCTCTGTGCATGGATCTCAGCTGCCACAACCGCCTGAAGGTCGAAAAATCGTCGCCCGCTGCGCGTCCAGGACTGGGGAGTTGGCCCAGGCTTGGGGGTTCAGGACTAGGGTTATCCCTGCTGAGGCTGACACGTCTCGTTTCCCACAACCCTGGAGAACAAGCAAAGCTCCGAGCTCGGGAGAGAGCGGCGGGATTGAACGGATTGCATGTGAGGATTATTCCACCCGCGACACATTCGACAGGGCTTTGTTCCTAGAAAGAAAAAGGTGCTCTCACAGGCTTGGTGACAATCAATTTTTGCAGACACGGGAGTTGTCCCTTCATCGGATGTCACGCGACCGTTTAGCACTGGTCTATATGGCAATCGCATTGAACTGTATGACGTGCCAACTCAAACGATCTTGTTACTGGACCCGGATCAGAAGTCATGATATTGTTCCGTGTCATTACCTGGTTGTAAGCGCATTAAAAGCTGCACTTGGGGATAGTGTTGCGTTGATCGGGAGTAGGGTGTATCTCAATGGCGAGATTCTCTTATTTTTCTCGCTGGCTGTGCAAAGCAGTATGCCTGATCTTTGATCAGGCACTACATATTCTCGTTGCATTGAGATCGGAAAGTCATGGGGCCAGTCGAAGCAGTCAACGACTTGTTACGCTGCCAATGGTTCTTGTCGCGTGCATACTTGCCTGACATGTTTGTGTCTCAGGCTCTTTCGAAGAGTCAGGTGGCCTGTGCCCTAAGGCAGAGGTCCCCTATGCCCAGCAGCTTTAGAATCTCACAGCCCGTCCGAGTAGTTATCCGTTGCCACCAGAGTAAGAAGACTTGGTATGAAGCTTACGCGAAGATCCTCTCGTCGCGGCTTTTATGTTTAGAATGGTTATCCTCGGCGCGATTTGCTCTACCTACCTATAATGAAGTTGCAACGCTGTGCTTGAATGTAGCTCATCGATAACGCATTCTCCGGGTCCTGAGGACGGTACTTGCGGTCTGTCGGTGCGCACATGTCTTCAGCCACAGACGCTAAATGCGATCTGGATGTACTCGCGGAAGATAAATGACACTGAGTTTCCCAAGAGCCCTTTTTCGAAGTAGCGCTCTGAATTAAGGCAGCGTAGCGAACAGCTCCTGGGTAGTGTGGTTGGTTTGGACGACTTCACCTTGGGTTGGTTGCTGGACCTTGCCGGGATAAAATAAACCTCGGAGGAAGAAGGATAGGAGCATTGATAGTTAGTTAACTTACATCCAGCAAGTTTATTCAGCAGACGGATCAGCTTAGGCACTTGCCAGATAGAGAGGCTGAGAGAGTGCAGTAATCCGGGCATAGGGCTATGAATTCCCGAAGTAGGCGAGGATTCGGGGTAGGTCTGGCTTGGCCCCGGTCTAGCTGCGAGGACGTGCAATAAAAAGGGAAGCACAGAGACACCCAGGCCATCAGTCCGGGTCAAACTAGAATCGAAAATCCGGTGATTCCAGCGAAGGCGGATTCCTAGAGTGTGACAGGAAAAAACTGTGCTCCAACGGGGGGTATGCTATATCTACGAGTACCTCACAACTCACGTTCAAAACTGTCGACCATTCCGGGGTTGCCTTGATAAGCTGCCGGTGAAAGGGCACTGCGACGGAAAGCTTGAGTCTGCTGCTAGGCACGATTTAGTGTCCAGAGGTTCTTATCGCCGAACCACCTGACGGAGCTTGCAATTGATGTCAATCCGACGTCGTAATCCGGGGAATTTCGACTGAACGCATAATCGGCGACGGAAAAACTGAAAACAGCTGTCAGTCAAAGTCTTTGTGTTGGATTTAAGGAGCAGCTGGTCAGGCAGTCCGCTGCGGCACATTGAGCAGATTATGGGCGACGAGATCCAGGATATAGTTGGACACGGTTGATGCCGAGTAGTGCTTGGATGTCAAACCAGCGGCCCATGGGAGCAAGTCAGGCATACGACGGTTTGGAGTTTTGCCCTGTCTGATGCATATCCGAGGCGGTTTGCCGCCCTCATGAAAGGCGTAAAACAACGCGACATGGAAACTAACCACAGCTCCAAGAACAAAAGCAGTTTTCGCTCGGCCCCGATAGTTAATTTGGAGGAGCAAAGTCCCAATGTCCGTGTTCGTTCCCCGAATCTGAGATGTGGGTCAGAATGCATGGCGAGAACTGCAACCAGTGGTGGCACATGCGGGCTCAAGTCACACTGGGTTCCTCGAAAACTTTGTTCACGCTCCAGATCATGCAAAGCGGACCCTCGGTAGACTCCATCAACAGGGCCCCAGATTTCTCTCCTCCGTAGGTGGTGTGGGATCTCAACGACTGAGCTTTAGCTCCCTCGTTTCTGGGGTATCAAAGGGCGTTGCGGGTGTCTTTTCATCGTGGGAGGGATAAAACAGCGTCGTCACCATTTAGAGTTAAACACTTCAACAGCATTCATGCCCGAGAAAGTGGTGGCATAATAACGGAGGGATTGTGCAGCCTTGCAGCGCGAGATGCGGGCTGAAATCCAATGAAGAAGGGAATTATGCTAACTAGAGGGTCATAGGACTCATAGGACCAGAGTCTAGAAGAAAGATCGTCTTTCTCAGGGTATAGAGTTGGACATGGACGAGGAAAGATGGTCGAACTTTCCTCGGATCAACAGTGAGTTATCTGAATTTGGGAGGTTTCCAAGTCACCCAACTGTTGGATCGATGAGAGTCGCGGATTGTTTGTCGTCGCGTACGGAAAGTATTGCGACTGCGTATAGGATTTCAGATCAGGGGAACTGGCTTCATCAAACACCCGTTCTGAATGCTTGCTCCCATATTCCACATAGACAAGTCAATTTCGGATCCTTGCAAATTCCCGACACCATCCGACCAGATGCTTTTTCCAGCGAGTGAAGGTTGAGAAGCGGAGTGGTACGGATTCATCATCCATCCGTTGCTGCGAGTCTTGCTGCAGGTTTGACAGACTCACTATTGTCGGTCGTGTCAATTTCAATGTGCGTCTTGATTCCACTCCACTTCTCTTTATTGGGGCCGTCTGAGAGAGGGATATCGAATTCCATCGAGCTTCTCGATGAGCCAGTTATAAAAAGGGCAGGAGCTGCTCCGGACGGAGTATTGTAGCGGCGAACCTCGAGCACCACACTTCTTCTAACTCGTTATTATTAGCATTGCCAATCATGGCGCCAGCAGCAGTTAGCTTCCCCCCAACGACGGAGTTCATTGTCGCACCCGAGGCCTACTATTCTTCTGGCTTGCGTGCGCGCTTCCTCCTTGACGCGGACCGGACCGCCGCGAAAGCTCGGAATCCAGCAACCTATGCTAAAATCGGGTACGATGTCGACGAAACAGCCTATAGGGAACGTGTACAGGCTAGCCTCGCAGCGGGAAAATTGCCTACCAAAGTACCTGCGGGCTGGCCCACTCAATTGTCAGGTCCCTTAGTCTGGAAAACAGGTGACTTTCCGGACGAAAAGGAGTATGTATATTACTTGACCAACGAGGACAAGCTTGAGATTTCCAGAGCCTTGGAAATATTCAAAGGTTTGTGCCCCAATATTCGTGGCTAGCGGCGAAGAGCAATGCGAAGAGTCCCTATCAAAAGTACTGATCAAGAGAGCTGGGGGCTGACAAACTCGAGCAGGCCACGGTCTCGGCGGCCACGAGGTCTCGCAGGCAACGTTTCCTCTCCCCTCACTCGGAAAAGAACTCGCCCAGATACGCAGTGATGTGTATGAAGGCCGCGGCTTTGGCATTGTGCGTGGTTTGGACCCTGATGCGTACGCCCTGGAGGATCTGACAGTGGTGTACTTGGGGATCTCGAGCTACATCGGCGAGCGACGCGGGAAGCAGGACCAGCGTGGTTCGATGTTGAGTACGACGCCTCCCTTGGAAATGGATAAACAAGGAGCACCATTTCTGACCAGGTTCATTTGTCGCTAGTGCATGTTATCAAGCGGGGTGATCAGGAGCGGGACATCCAGTATAGCGAGGATAAGGTAAGACCAGCGGGAGGCAAGGGAGTCTTCATTAGACGCGATTGCTAACTAGGATGAGCTTAGCCATTCCACACTGACACCGTCACTGACTGTTTGTGCTTATTCACACGGAGCCTGTCCGAAAGGGGCGGACGAAGCATTCTTGCATCGGCCTGGACCGTGTATAACGAGATTGCAGCAACTCGACCAGATATAATCCATATTTTGGCAGAGTCTAACTGGCCTTTCGACACGTAAGTTTCCGTTGTCTGTCCCACGCGCCATAACTTCGTCGGCCCCAATTGTCAGGCATATGCGTCCTCCCTGTCACGGATAACTGACTTGGGGGTTAGGTTTGGTCGTACACCCCCATATTACACCCGCCCCATCCTTTTTTACCATCACGATAAGCTCATCACGTCCTTCTCGCGCCGGTTGCTCGTGGGACATATGCCATTTGACAAGAGAACGCCCGGAATCCCCGGGCTTACGGAAGCCCAAGCTGAGGCCCTGGATATGGTACATTTCGTCGCACGGAAGCATGAGATTAACCCTCGGATCGAACGGGGCGACCTTCGTTTCATCAACAACATGGCAGTGTTGCACCGACGGGAGGCGTTCGAGAACAGCGCAGGGAACGCCCGACATCTCATCCGCATCTGGCTGAATAACGAGAAAATGTGCTGGACGCTACCCCCATCCCTGCAGCTCTCGTGGGCTCGTATATTCGACGACAATGAGCGTGAGGAGCACTGGGACATCGAGCCTCCGCGGAAGAATGGCAAGATCTTGAGAGTAGCCGGGTCATGTGATTGAGAAATGCCACTGCCTTGACTGTCATTGGGGATCTTTGAGGGGAAAGAAACAAGCGAGGGAGGAGATGAGGAAGGACAGACTGTTCGGTTGGAGACGGAATTGCGGATTGTGGATCGGAAAGAGCGACGGGAGAAAAAGTTCAAGGTTGACGGCACGACTTGGGATGAAATCATTTTGAACGAAATTCGGCAGCTTCTCTTCAACTCCAGCTGCAGGTGCTCTCCATCGTGTTCTCCAAAAGTTTATCGATTTCTTCAACAGAAGAGTGCTTCTGGCCTTCGTCTTGTCATTGTCATTATCATTCATGAGTCTTCTATCTATCTAAAACTCCTACACCCCCTCTCTTAACAGTAGGGAGCAGGTGATGGGTATTACGCTCACTATGTCGTCCGGCTCTAAGCAGTTGACCCAGGCTGCCATTCATTGTCATATAACTGTGATATCCAATACAGGTCGTCTCCAAAACTCCCAGTTGCCCGGATCTTCGCCATGCGGTCGACTATTGTTGAGATCAGAAGAGCTCGTTGGTTGTTCGCTATCCATAAATCACTCACCTCTAGCTTTTTCATTGACGAGCTGGGAGGTTTCTTGGACAAAGTCGAGCTCGACGCTATCCAATTCAGCTGCTGCAGCCAGATTGCGTAATGACTTCTCGTCATAAGTCATGTGAAATGGCAAGACGCCCTTGTTCAGATAGTGGAAGTGAGCCAGCATGGTCCGCATGCCAGCTTGCATTCCTTGTATACCCACTAGGTTAGCATACTCCTCCTGTGCGATTGCATGCTATGTCAGCGACGTCCGCCCATGCTAGCAGGGAACAAACCTGCAGGTCGAATTCGCGAGCTGTCTCCCAATCCCGTCGTGTCAGCATCGCGCAGCTGTGGAGCAAGATGAACAAGGTCAAGTAGATGGTCAACCAGTGCTCGCGCTTGTTCTCCGTGATCAGATCCTTGAGCGCCGAGAGCACTTTGTCCTTGAGCGGACGGAGGACTCTGCTGTACATGATGCATTCCATCTGGGGGATCATGATCGAGGGCATTGGTACCATTCCATGGAAAGGGCTGTTAGGATCATTCACAGGCAAACTGCCCAGTGTCTCATACGAACAAATGCGCTCTGGGTTGCTTATTTTACGGCAGCCAACCCAAAACTTCAGGCAGTCCACGATCAGGACCTTTTCCCGGAGGGTCTGCATCAAGTATTGAGCAGGGGTTGCACACTGTCAAGGGTAACACGGCACTCACTTTTGCTTTTTTCTGATATCTGAAGGCAAAGAAGTAGGTAGTCCAGATCAAAGAGTCCAGGTTGCCCACTGTTTCCACAATATACTGACCCACATATCTTTCGGTCAAGGACTTCAACGTTGTCGCAGTGCTTTCCATGTCGACCAGCGCGTACATTGGCATCCTGTGGCGCCTGACGAAAGGGCCGGATCTCCATGTCGACTCAAGCATGTCGCCCTCCATCGGCACGAATTCTCTCACCTGCACGTTATATGGGGCGTTAACGCAGATCTGCGACAGGGTTATGGTCTTGACCTCGTGCGACGCCCAGTCGGTGATGTCGATTAAGTCCATACTCTGCCACCGCCGGCTGAATAGCTGACAAGGCATGTCTTGTTCGCGGTACAGCGATACATCGGTAATGATCCAGCGGAGACAGGGTAGTTTCCGGATGCTCAGGGCTTTTGATTGAAGTGCGCGTTGGCAGGTGAGACAGTCACCACCAAGATTCTCTTTATCGGGCTCACACTGTGGGCGCGCTTTATCAGCAAATCATCCTAAGCGGAAGACTTAACAGGAGGGGGTTTGTTTCCGTACCCTAATCCGCATCATGCGACATCGAATACAGCCCTTTAGGATTCGTGTAAGGGCTGTGTTGCGACGCTTGCGATCATCTTTGAAAGGACCACGACGGCGAGTCCCGCCAGACTTCCGGTGTTTTCTTTTGGATGAGTCTTCTATTGTAGTTCTTCGCTTCCGTCGAGTTCTCTGTGGAAGATGCGCACTGCGAGTTAGACATCGATAGCCGCGGTTGGCAAAGTGGTGCGACGTACCGGTGGGAGGGACCAAGTCTTACTACAGGGACCGCGCGTGGGTGCGTTTACGACACTCGAGATTCGCTCTTCCAGGTCAGCCTCCATGTCGTCCTGCTCTTCATCTGAGGCGATCGACGAATCGCTCTCGGATCCTGCAATCGACATAGCCCAGGACGAAGATGCGCTTGACAGCGACCTGGCCGCACGTCCAGAACCCAACCGTATCGCGACCGGGTCACCCCGCTCGCTCGACACCGAACCAGGGGAGAAATCGCACGAGTTCAGTGCCTCGCTGCTGTGTTGACTAATGAAGGCGCTCTGGGCGCTGAGCAGAGGATTGTTCCATGAACTCGAATATTGGGTACGAGATCGCGACATTTCCCCGCGTGTTTCCAGATCAAAATCTGGCAGTCTGAGCATCCGGCCTCCCAAGACTTTGCTCGCATCGTTCACTGCATCGAGCGTCGGGCCTAGCCCATGCAAACCTGTGACTGCAGCTGGACGAGGTCTCGAGTCCGACCAGTGTTGTCCAACGTCCCTGGTCATCATCAGGCAGGATGGTGGGGGTGGCGGGTTCAGCGCGTCTACAGCAGCCGGATTATTCCTTGTATCCCTGCTCGCTTTAGTTGGCGACAATATTGCGGCCGTGAGCGATGTAACAGTTGCGGGTCAGAGACGAGGTCGGCAGTCGAGGCTGGCGGAAACAGCACAGGCAAACCAAACTGGCAGAGGGGAAGTCCTCAACTCGAGCTACCAACGGTCGGGGAGGGGGGGTTTCAAGGAAGAAGCCTGAAAGCCAACGGACGAGAGGGAAAAAATATTTGGGCTTGTTGGGGCCTTGGGAGACACCATACCATGTTGATCCGGGAGTGCAGGGATTGGCGCCGCCGGCGTCAATGGAAGATGACGGACGGCGATTCCATCCTTTCTTTCAAGCGTGTTGGGGCGAGTCTTTATCGCTTCGAGAGGCTGGGCGGCGCTATCGATGTTCAACCACTCTCTGGGCCATTCCTCCGCGAGAAGCCTTGGAGGAGAGAAATGGACCTGTCAATTTGTGGTGGTGGAGGAGGAGCCTTTGGCTGCCACGGCCTTCCTCGCCTGTGCTGCTTCGATCGTGTTCTTTACGAATCCCAATCTATCTCGCAAACCACTGTGCCGATGAAATGATGGACTGGATAATTTCTTTTTCCTTTCTTTTCATGCTGTCTGAGTTGAGCTTAATCCCTTTCTCGTCCGATTTCATGCATGAGAGGGGGAGGGGAGGGACCCCGAGCCATGCGCGCCTGACAAGCCTGACGCTCCCCTGATTCCTTTCTCCTCTTGCGCCATCTCTCTCTCTGTGTGTGTGTGTGTCTTTCTATCTGTCAGCCTCGTCTCTTGACTCTCTCGCTTTCCCCTCCCTTTTTCACGCTCGGCCGTTTCTGTTCCTCCTCTCATTTGCTCCTTTCAAGCCGTCTTGGCTTGGCAAGACATTTTTTGGCGTCTGGTGCTGACAGCGGTCCACTCCCTCGGAGAGGCGGCCGAAAGAATCGGGTCTTCATTTGCTTTCGCACTTACCCATCATTGAACCACGTGCGTTCCATCGCGAAGGAGAGAAGAGTTCTGGCGTCGATGGAGCTCAGCCATCTCATCGTTGATGCTGTCTGGCGCCCCAGCTTCGTCCTGAAGTACCATGAGCTCCGAGATCACCTCAATCCCCACTCCGGTCGGATCGGTCCGCCTTCGTGGGATCGCTCGTTCCTGAATCCTCGGAACAGGGTTGACACCCTCGATACGACCCTCTCGCGTTGGCGGATTGATGGAGCGACCATTTGTGGCACCTGTCTCTTTGTCGTGCCCTTGGACCTCCTCCCAGACCTGCCGCCGCTGCGGATTCTCCTGTATATCGCGGATCAGACTGAGCTGTCCCCCGCACTTCGCCACGGGCTTGATGCATGCGTCGGTGTGCCATTGCGAGATCCAAAGGCGATTTCGCGCCTTGGCTTAGCAAAACATCTCTGCCGTGCGTTAGACCATCACTGTGCCCAAAGTCCGGGTTTCCTTGATCGGTATCTTAAACTCCCGTTCGGTTCGCGGCTAATTTTCGAGGACATCACTCCTGACGTTGCAGATATGAGGCTAGAAGTGGAGCGGGACTATAGCGTCGAATCAAAGATGGAGACCTTGCAGTTCCTTCGACAGTCGTGGTCCGATGTTTCCCCAGACGCTTGGCCGCCGGCTGTCGACGTTTACGACCTGCGCCTCGTCAGGCAGTTAAATGATTCTGTAAGCCTGGTCGAAATGCCTGGCAAATCTCTGGCTATTTTCAAGGCTGCATCTGTGTCCCTGCATCATACGTACCATGAGCTTCACTTTCTGCTCACGTGCCCGCCACATCCCAACGTCATGCCCCGACCGCTTGCCATCGTAACCAAGAAAAGTGCCTTCGGAGCGAAGCGTGGAGTAATTGGCTTTCTCCTTCGGCATTTCGAGAGTGGTTCGCTTCGTGATATTCTCCCAGCTCGCCAACGTGGAGGCACCCTGCCCAACTCTCTCAAGCTTCGGTGGTGTCGCCAGGTAGCTTCCGCACTGGCCCATCTCCACATTGGAGGGTCTTTCTATTCCGACTTGCGGCCCGACAATGTGTTGTTGGATTCCGAAGAAAATGCCATTCTATGCGACTTCGAACAGCGCGGGAACTGGTACGAGTGGTGTGCCCCCGAGATTTTATATCGACAGTATGCCGAAAACATCCGAGCTCGTCTTCCTGATCGGGCTGTCAATTCGCCCTTCGATGGGCTGTTGAAAGGATTTGCACACTCGCACACATTATCTGCATCCGCGTGCTATACACCTGCTGAGAATCCGATAGAAGCACGGAATCGTGCGTGGTTTGCTCTTCCCCCGATTGCACAAGAGAAGGCCGTGGTATACTCCCTAGGGCTTTTCGTGTACGCAGTTTTTGAGGGACTGAGCAATGTCCAGCGCAACATCGCCAACCAATTTCCCATCGAGCCGGATGTAGAGTTTCCAACAATGCGGCGGACACCGAATTCTATTAAGAATATTATCCAGCGGTGCACCAGTGATGTACCGGACTGGGAAACAACAGACCTGCGGTCCGAATTGTCACGAGTAATCCGTGTGGACGGTTTGCTATTCCCAGAGACCCGGACGGATCTACCGCATGGCACACAGGCGACATTCGAAACTGTCATGGCTTCCTTTCTCAAGTTCTGGAGGACAGAACTGGCGCGAGCGGAGAAATTTCTCGAGCTTCCCGAGTGGGAAACGGGTAATTATGGGCAAAACAGACCATCACTACGTGAGGTCGTGGATGCTCTTGAAAGCCTATCGGAGGACCTGAATTAACGAGTGTTGGAGAGTTAATCCAGTAAGGGCTGGGGGAAGCAGAAGAAAAGAGCGTATAAATCGGCCGTTAGGCAATGGATCTTAGGATTCTAAAAGCGGTACATTTTACCGATGTTCGTCTTCTGACGACCCAAGTTGAAATTAGCTCATCTTTCTTCGTTGGATTTTGACTTATAGTTGTTCAACGCTTCGACTACAAGCTGAGCCAACGAGAGGAGCCTTTCTTCGTCCAACCTGCGCCCAACAAGCTGCACAGCGGCTGGAGCGCCGTGGTACTTCTCTGGATCATCTTTCGCCCGTCAGAATCATCCTTCGGAGCAAGGGGGGAGCACCATACATCCCTCCATATTCGCCCTGTCTTCGTCACTCAAAGCTCTGAAGTTAGGGCTGACGACATCTATTTCCTTGTCGGCAAATGTTACCGGAATGACAACTGAAGCGTAGTCCAGTACGTTGACAGAACTGCTATATGCTGGGAGCATTCCATCAGACCGCGTTCCCAATCGCCCATAAGTTGCAAACTCGACTTACTTGATGGATAAAACTTCCCCGGCAGTACACCTGCATACGGCGTCACTGGCGAAATAAGAGCCTCAACAGGACGATCTGAAAATACCGATGAATCCCCTTCTTATATATGCAAGAAGGAAGTACCTACCACCAGTCCGCTTCGCGGTCGATGTCCAATAATCGAGGTAACGCTGTCGGTAGGTTTTCATGCGGCTGACTATCTGCTCATACTCCGGAAGTGGCAAAGGAGCCCTCGGCTTGCCATTGGGAAAGAGATTTGTGATTTCCGGGACGAACGGCTCCCCGGAAAGTTTGACAGCTTCGTACACATCGGGACACCCGTCGCCTCGTGCAATCAAACTCTGGTACATCCGTTACGGATATCCTACAGGGGCCTATAGTCAGGGTCCTATGCTTACATGAATCTCGAGCGTCTCCCTGTGGTGAGGCCAGTCCCATTTAATCAACTGACATGGTTAGCAAACTGTGGCGCAAGCCCAAGAATCACAAACCTGATGTCCTTTATTTGCCAAAGCTTCTTTCACTATTTCCATGGCACGCGAAATAGGAGGATGGGGGGTCAGCACACCGTCATTGGTCAAAAACCCGAACGCAGGCTTAGATCCCAGCTCACTCCGCGCATTATACTCCTTCTCGGGCCGCCAAGGGATTGGGAGAGTGTAAGGGTCATGGAGCCATGGCTCTAGAGAAAGAAGTGACTTGAATATCATTCGGAGCGCGTCAACCGAGTGGCCCATGATCCCAACCACGGTTGGCATAACTTGCTGCCCTTCACCCTTATCAGGCAATATCAACACAACTGGCCTCTTAATGAAGAGGGACTTGCCGTACCGTGTTTGCTGTATCCTTGAATGATATGCGCCCCGCCGAGGGTTTGATGCTGAAGATGCCTTGAAATGAAGCAGGCATTGATACGGACCCGCCAATATCAGTTCCAACTCCAAATGCGCTCCCCCTCAATGCTAGCATAGCACCCTCACCTATGGAACGTCAGTCTCGTCAAGTTTACCACGGCCGTGCATGAAACGGGAGAGTAGGAGGAATCAAATTTGCCAGACCTCCTGATGATCCACCGGTTGAGAGATTACGGTTATAGGGGTTGAACGCGTATCCGAGAATATTGTTATTCGTCTCAGGAGCCTTTATCGGTCAGTGGGATGTCAAACGGTACGGTTGCCGGCTACTTACCCAGAGGCTTTGCATCAGCGTCGTCTATTAACCCGTACTTTTTTCTCAGCTGTTGTTTGGCACGTAAGTGGCAAATTTCTTGTGCAACTTACCTTTCCGATAGGAACTGCGCCGAGGGCATTGAACTCTCGGACCAGTTCGCTCTCGATATTTCTTTCCTTCCCGGTACCCATTTCTCCTTCAAAAGTACCAAGCCACCCAATGAACCCCATCGAGGTATCGAGTCCCTTGATATGGAACTGGTCCTTCAGAGTGAGTGGGATGCCGTGGAGAGGGCCAACAAGCCGCTTATGCTCTCTGAAGTAATCGTCGAGCTCACGAGCTCGCTCAATGGCTTCATCGAATCTAATCTCGAGCAGAAGGTTACTCTAGGATTGGGAAGCCACGCTTTTAGCGTGATGTTCACTTTTTTCTCTAAAGGATATGGAACCAACTCACCAATTGATGAGCATAGGCAGCCCTCTTGCAGAACGCCGTCACCACCTCCACCGCAGTGAGAGTCCCGTCCTTCATTCTTGCTACAAGCTCAGGGACATCCATGTCAGTGATGTATCGGGACTTGTCGTCCAGCAGATCCTCTATGTAATCACCAGCAATGCTGAGACGACTCCTTCCATCCTCCAGCAGCTGAGGCTCTAGGATCCAGTCCGGCGGGATTTTGGCCAAATTGGCCTGCCTTTTCCCACTCGCGACCTGCTGCCATCCGGCCTGTCGACGGGAAAGGACTTCTGGGAGCTTCCACATGTCAGATATACCATTTGCCAGTGCCAAAAAGACCGACACAAAAATGGCGACGGTAAGAATGAGGGTCATGGATTTCGCTGCCATGGCGGATGCCCTTTATTCCCATTGAAGTCATATATAGAGACTCCCTCTTTCGACAGCCTCGTTGCCTCTTTATAGCGCCCCATTTTTTTCTATGACGGTCTGGTGGTGCCGGAAATGCTCTGATCCACAGGACCACGACGATTGAACGGCAAAGCGGCGAGTATGGGACTCGGGCCTCCGAGTAGGAGCACGCGAACCCTTCCTGGAAGTTTGGAAATGGTCTGTATAGCTACTTGATGCCCGGAGAAATTTTGGGCCAATAGCCTGTGCCTCTTAAGTTCGACCGATGAAAGGATCGTTCCTTCGATTTGTCCGTCAGCCAATCAGCTATCAGACTTGCGATATGCTCACGGTGGCGCGCAGGACAGCCGTTCGAGAAGATCGCAACCGAACGGTTTTGTCTCCAAAAGCAGCTGCTGAAAGCTGAGAAGATGTGGAGCCTTTCCACGCCCGGTGGCTGGCACATGTCTCGTGTCATCATCCAGCTGTTCGCTGGGCCTTGGTGGGTGAATTGCGGTGTGAATTCTTCCCATCGCCTCGAGTTCGATGAGAAGAAGCCAGCCGTGGCAGGATTCGGCCGCGTCGCAGGACGCTTGATCCGCGTAGTTGGTCTTGGATCTGTAGACGGATGCGCAGCCAGACATCCGGTTTCAAAGTGCCCCAACCTCTTCCTGCATGGTACTTTGTCCTTGTCGATCAATGAGCTCGCAGCAATGTCTCCCCAGCGGCCACGCGGCGGGAAATTCTGAACATAATATATCACACGCAGATAAGCACCTTATGAGCAGGGTTTCATGTATAATACCAGCAGTCGAGAGGCTCTCATCACACCACCACTGCTGACAGCAGACAGTAGACAGCAGCAAGAGACGATAGACAGCTCCAGGCTGCATTTCTGCAAGACGAGACACGATGAGACCCCGGCTCGCGCATGCATGCTTTCACCAACCACAGCACCACAGCGCAAGGCCTAGAAGGCCATCGGACCATCGGGGCTTCGAGAAGTATAATCCCGACAAATTGAAATCGAGCTAAGCAAGGCCCTAATAATGCCGAGATCCATGGCAAACACCTTATAGTTTCCTCGGGTCGCATGCCAGGAACAGGGGACCTCGCATGAGTCGGGACCGACGTGAAGAAAGTCGAAGGAAATACATACAGCCCAGCCCCCGGTCAAAACCACAATCCTTCAGACTCCACCAAATTCCAGACGCCAGAACCGCGCGAAAAATTGCCAAAACAAACACCCATTCCCCCCCACCAGTCAAGTGGATGCCGACCGCCGCACTGGGCACTCGGACGCCGGAAGCTGGTGGGCAACCACGCCACGGGACCTTGCTTGACCTTCCTGAAGAATCGAGGAATCGGACTGAACACCAAACTCCTCCCAGAGCACTATACCCTGAAATATTTCATCCCATCCCGTCCGTAGAGCCCGATTAACTCCCTCATATCGAATTCAAGACCATAATATCAACCCCAGCACCCCCTCCAGTTCTTCCTCATCCCTCCCCAGGGACCCCCAGCTGCCACAATCACAATCACAATCACGACCGCTCACCACCCGTCGCCCGAATAACCTTCTCAACCTCCCCCCTCACCTCCGGCATAGCCCCCCTCATCTCGCGAGCAAGGACGTCCCGAAAACTCGCAAACGCCTCCTTCTTCCCCTTGAGGTCCTGGTTCCCACGCTGCACGAGCTCCACAAATTCACGCGTGTAGATGTCCGGGTTTCGCGCTGCGTCTACGTAGTCGATTATCTCGGGCGGAAGGGCGATGGACGCAATGGGGGGATCTGCCGGGTTTTCGGGGTTCGGTATCGTGACTGAAGAGGGGTCTGTCTCGTCTCGGGTGTGCAGGGAGAGGGTGTGCAGGGATGTGGTGAGGGTTTTACTGTTATTTGCGAAAGGGGATATTAGCCTACCAAGGTAGCAAGGTAGAAAAAAATAAATAAATAAATAAAGATAAGCAAATAAAGGTTTATAGAAAAGGGGAGGGAGGTTTCTATACATCTTCCTCACGAGTTCCCGCTGCGTTTCGGGCCCCAGGTAGCCATGGACGGCGGACTGGATTTCGAAGAGGTGCTGGATGATATCTTTTATTTCGTCTGCATCGCAGCAAGGTTCGTTAGTAAGAAGGCAACAAAGCGCGATAGAGAAGAGAAGATGAGCGAGGACTAACCGTCGACTGTGCTTAATGTTACCGGGGCCATGATTGAGCTGAATCAAGGTCTGAGCTTCTGACGGGAGGAGGAGCTTGTGCGGAGGTTTGGAGATACGCTGCGGGATAAGGTTGTTGGAGTCAACGGGTTGGGTCTGGTCACCTCCAGGGCTGGAGCTGAGCTAACCCGTTTTGGTAAGAAAGCTGAGAGCCTGCCTGGGGTCCAGCTGGCCCTGCAGCCCGGGCCTCAGCTCTGGAATGGGAGCGTGGAATGGATGAGCTATGCTTCTTTCCCCGACATTCTGTTCAGATGATGTCTGAATTTATATAGATGTGTAAGGTACAATGGGTAGTACGCCATGGCACTAAAGGCCAGTCTATCAGACCAACATAGCAGATATGCTCGATCTCAGCAACGCATTGCAAATGCAACCCCGCTCTCAGCACCAAGCGTCCCAAACAACATACAGGGGGGAAATCAATACATGGCTAGAACTGAACAATGATGGCGGGAGAAGAAAATTACACCTCTTTCGTCCGTACAGCAGGGAATTTGGGTATCTCGATTTCCGTCTCGACCATCTCCAGCCCCGAAAGGCTTGGGAATCGTCGGCTGAAATTCGCCTCCCAGTCTTCGCCCGGGGTTGTGGGGGTTGTTGCATGCGTGGTCTGGGGACGGTCAAAGCTGCTTGTGGCGGGTGGGTCCGTGCCAGTCGTCCCAGGCCGAAGGCTCCGTGGCTTTGGAGGCGCCGTGGGCCGTGGCCCCGTGCGCTGCGCCGCGGCGAAGGCTGACGATGAAGTTTCTTGCTTTGGGAGCGGAGCTGATGGTGGGGCTGCGCTCATTGTGCTCGGTCGTGAGGAAGTGGGCTGCACATCCGGTTGCTTTGCCTGCAAAGCAGGATCGGAATTCTCGGTGAACCTCCCGTAGCCTGTAGCGGTCTTTGGAGCGGGAGGCCTGCTGGCTTCGCCGAGTAGCGTTTGTACTCTATTCAAGATCGCAGGGGATAGAGTCGTCTTATCTCCTTGTCGTCCTCCTTCTCCTTTCTCGGCCACGCGACGGCGGTATTCCGCTGCGGCGCTGGCCACACGTTTCTCTTCCTGGGAGAGGCGTCGGCGTTCGAGCTCACGGCGCATCTCAGGTGAGATGTCGTCATCGTCATCACCCGAGTCTCCAACCGCTTCTCCGGTTGATTCAGAGCCCGGCACAGGAGACAGGAACCTGGGAAACTCCTCTTGTGCAGGGGACTGAACCTTGCCATCTTGATTACCCTCGAATCGACGGAAAGCGTCGCCAAATCGACTGGCTAACAGTGTCTTTGTGCCAGAGAGCGACAACGTGGAAAGACTGGAGCGTTTAGTATGCTTAGATGAGCTGCCGCTATATCGCTTCTCGCGCTTCCGATTCGATTCCTCTTCCTTAGCTCGGAGATAATCCACATCAGAGGAGATATTTCCACGATCATACTGTCCAGCCTCCGTCCACGCATGCTGCAGCGGTGCACCGTCCTCGTAGGGAGATCTCGGGAGGTCGAGTGATGAGCGAGCGCTTTCTGCACTACGTGGCGGGAGTTCAAGCTTAGTGCCGGCATGAACAGACACCGGCCGGGACCTACTGTTTGCAGACCTCGACCGATGTGAAAAGTCATCGGGGTCGAGATATGACGGCCGAAGAGCCTCTAAAGAAGGCCGCGAAGAGGCAGATAGATTTGAGAGTCGGTCTGATGAGATTCTTGGGTCCACATCTAACTTAGGCCCAGCCGTGGGCGATATGCCTTGTCTGGAAGTCCTCCTTTCGCTATCCGTGACCTTCGTTTGTTGTTCCGAAGAGGGAAATCTGTAGATTGGTCGGTTCGGGGGCTTCAACTCGGACAATCCCGGACTTGCAGGCGGCGAAGTCATCGTACCAGTAGAAACCATAATGGGCTTCTTCGGAGCCGGTTGATACAGAGGTGCCTGTGACCGCGAGGGCTCGTCGCGATACTGACTAAATTCTATAGGCGATTTTTTCGGTGGGGCAGGTTGTGAGCGTCTGCCTGTAGGGGGGGCTGAGGCTGGCTCTCCAGGTGGTGATGGACGCTTGACAAATGCCTCATCGGCAAGGGCATTGGTCAGCCTTTGGGCAAGAGCGTCGTCTTCTTTGTTGTCCGTGACAGTTGGCTCAAAGTCGAATTTGCCTTTTTTCTCATGCAGAATGTTGAACTGGTCAAGCGAAGGAAATCTATCTGAGAACTCCTCGCCGGAAACTGGCGACTTTTGCCCGCCGTCGAGCGCAGCAAACGGATCTGTGGACGCACCACGGAAGGGTGATGGGCTGGGCCGTGCGGAGTTGTGCTGCGAAGCATCCGGTCTTGTCGGCCGCCCGCGGCGCATGGGAGCAATCTCGGGGATGCTAATTTGGGTCTCCTGTATCGGAGGTGAGAACACAGCCCCAAGCTGTGGTGTTTCTGTGGGGGACGGTGGGAGCTCTTGGTATCGGCGTGCTTCTGACGTGGAACGCTGGGCATAAATCTAGGACTGTCAGCGCCTGCACACGTAGATAATCATGAGTATCCTTACGTCTTGAATTGGTACCTCTCTGCCTTGCATCTGGCAGACCTCATGTAGTACCTGGTAAACATTCGGGCGCTTTTGCGGGTTCTCCCTCAGCATCGAAGCTGTCCGCCATCAGCATTGCGTTTCTGTAGCGTACAGAAAGGGTTCTCACAGATGAACATCTTCAGTCGGCTTGAAAAAGGAGGGTAGGAGGGGAACTTGTAGGTGGCGTTGAGAATTGCCATCTGCCCAACTTCCTCAAAGGGCGTCGTATAGTAGCAGAGCTTGTATAAGAGGACCCCCAGGGCCCAGATGTCGCTTTTCTCATCAATCGGCTGTTTCCGATAGACGTCTATCATCTCCGGACTCCGATACTGTAGAGTAGTGTGTCGTTGTACATCGTCCTCAATTAATCGGCCTTCCGCAGCCGAGGTTGCGGCAGGGCGTGGGGGAGCAGCGGAACCAAAATCACAAAGCTTGTAAAGAACGGAACTCCCATGACGAGATATCAAGACATTCTCCACCTTCAGATCCCGGTGTAATAAAGGAGGCTTGAGATAGTGCATGCAGGCGACACCCTCGGCGACATCTGAGAATATTTTGATGACCTCTGGCTCAGTCAGCCGGTTCTGCAGTCGTGTGTTCATGAAATCAATCAAGCCTCCACCAGAACAGTATTCCATGACGAGGAACACCTCGTATCCGCCGCCCTTGAGCTGAGAGGCATGGGAGTCGATGTACTTGACGATGTGGCGATGTCCCTTGAGCTTCTTCATTGTCTCGACCTCGGTTCGCATGTTCGCAAGCGCGGACTTGTCAGGGACAGCCACCCGCTTCAAAACAGCCTTGTCGGAGCCATCCACGGGTTGCGAGAGTCGCACGACGTAGACATGGGCGAACCCGCCTTCGGAAAGGTACTTCTCGACCACCACGCGATGGCTCCCGACCTGAACTTTGGTGCCTGGCAGAAAGGTGCCTGCGGGCGCGTTGATTGCGGCCACCGGGTTGTAGGAAGGGACCGGCCGGTGGGAAGCCGCATGGCTCTGGTACGACTGGGAACTGAGATGATGGGACGAGGCCATGGTGGGGAGGGGGAGGAGTCGGTGAACCCCGTAGGGAGGGAGAGTTAGGATCTTCTTAAGGGAGGAATCGACTACCGTTGCCGCATCAAGAAGAGGGAGAACGCGATCTGGACTAAGAAAAAGAGTTTGGACGCAATCCGAGGCAGAAATATGCACGAGAGGCCAGTTGGTCGGCGGGGATCAGCGGGCTCGACGAAGGTGAGGCGGTGACGTTTGGGGGCGGTGCCTGACAGCCCCCAAGGACAGTCAATGGAGAAAGGGAGACAAGGGGGAAGGAGAAACACCGGAGAAAGAACAAAGAATGATGCCACCTGGTGAATCCAAGTCAAGGAGACGGAGGGACCATCCAGCAGCAGAAGCTGTGATGCAGGTCAGCCTCCGACGACCAGATGCCTCAGGTTCCCTCAAGGTCTCCCCAGGCATCACTCGCTGTACTGTGTGACACGTACCATACAATCCCGTGGCCAGTAATTATTGGAATTGCCGGCTCCAGCCGAGAGACCGTCTCAGAAAAGCTCGTACTGATACACCTAGATACAGTAATAAATGGTATTGCACGCCAGTCACGAGTTCCCGAGTGTCGGCTGGATGATGTCACAATCACAAGTTCGAGTCATTTATCGATCCTTTGCCGGGCCATGAATCCAGTTATCAGTTGAAGGTCTCGTGGTGGAAATGCTTTGAGTTGACTCACCTCAACAAACTCATGAGAATGCTGCCTGAAGCAGTGATTGGATTCCGAGTCTAGCCCTTTACAGACAAGGCTCAGTGCCCAGGCTCCAATGGTTATATAATCACGGTCAGACCAATAATAACACACTGCGCTAGATCAGAAACAGCAAAACCAAAACAACAACAAAGACGCTCAGAAGCCCCTGCCTGGTGGGAAACGTGAAGGATGTGTTTGCTGTTCTCTGGATGTGCGACCATCGCGTGCGTTGAGCGCTCAATAATTGATAAGAGTTGAGAACTGCATGAGATGTGAGTTGGGAATGAAGGTTGTCTGCTAAACTGTCGGAGTGCGGCAGTTGAAACGAAGCTGGAATGCCTCATCGGCTTCAGATCGATAAGATCCGGAAGATCG
The DNA here is from genome assembly GCF_044049455.1 of Aspergillus lucknowensis. Lineage (NCBI taxonomy): Eukaryota > Fungi > Ascomycota > Eurotiomycetes > Eurotiales > Aspergillaceae > Aspergillus > Aspergillus lucknowensis. The sequence goes on along the minus strand of NW_027263567.1, from coordinate 114,841 downwards.
TTCCAGGAGCAAAGTGCTTGTAATCGTCATTATTTTCCTAAATGTCTTTGAATACTGCTATGCTTCTTCCCTCGAGAACAGAGGTGTGGAGGGTAAACAATGAATGGAGGTCGGATGTTTACATTCGTGTACTCAACTGCCTGCAGCAAGCCGTGAAAAAGAAAGCATGGCAGCATCTCGGGCAGTTTCTGCCTTCTTCTGTGTCTGAATTTGTTTTTTCCTCTCTCTCTCTCTCACGGGATTTGGAAGACTTTTGTTGGCTGTTGTGGTCACCGAGCGCTGATCCTGAGAAACGCAAGCAGCACCTCATCTCGTCTCACGGCGTTGTTGCCGCCTGCCCACGTCCCCCGTCAACTTCTTCGCCCATCCCACTTCCTCTTTCCCATCTTCCTCGTTTGGCTTTTTCCGTTGACTTCTTTTCTTTTCCGACCTTTCTCGCATAATTTATTCTTACCTTTATTTTTTCTATCATACCCTTATTATCGGCGTCAATTCAACCACCCAGTGGCAATCCCCGACCTACGCTGACGCTCTCATCTCAAACAAGCGCTGAGACACGCCTCAGCGCTCATCATATGCCGCGGCGAACATGATTCATCCCCTATCCGTTACGCTTCAGATCCTATCGCTTTCAAAATAACGGTGGGGGACGGAAATCAAACGAGGTCGAGGTAATCTCCGTGGGAGTAGGGAAAATCCATTACAATCAGGCCCTGCTATAATACACCAACTCCTCCTCTACTACGTTCTGTGAGTGATGGACGGGCCCCCGCCTCCTCCGCCTCCTCATGGCGAGAAGCCAAACACCACCCACGGCGAATATCGCAAGTCATCGGATCTCCCACAAGGAAACTATGATATCTTTGTCATACCACCGCATTCGTCCGGCGCTGGGTTTCTCTATCTTCCATCTCTGCAATGTCAGCGGAACAGCTTCCTCGCAGGCTCTGCGTGCACCCTCGTGGCAGTATACTTGTGGATGACCTTGGCTCCCATGGTAAAGCTATGGTATGCGACTACGATAGCGAGCGGTGGGGGAACAGGGATTGCTGTACTCGCTGTTGGAGTTGTCGGAGTTGCGGGCTGGACCTTTGGAAACTATCAGGCAGGAACTGGGGGAATGCCACGGCAAGGGCGTCCTGGACCTGACTCCGGACCCAACTGGTTTGGATCCGGTGGACCTGGTTCAGGCTCATCAGGCGCGAACAGCCCAGGTGGTGGCGGAGGGAACTATTCGAGGGGGAACACTTTCGGGGGCCAAGCCGGAGGGCCACATCAACAGGGTAACTACGGCGGAAATTTCGCGGGTGGGGCCCCACCAGGACATCAAGAATCAGGGAATCAGTATAGGGCTAATAACGACCCGCCACCACAGACAAGTCCTGGTCCTAACCCGACTCCTGGCCCTGACCCTGGCGCTAGTCGCAGCGGCAAACCGGAAAGTTCTGGTTCTCGAAGCGATAGTAAGTCACAAACCGCAGAAGATTGGGAAAAGGCTCGGGAAGAGACAAGGCGGAAGGAAGAACTGCGACGAAAGATGGAGGAATTCAAACGGAAGCGAGAAGCGGAAGCTCGAGAAAAGGAAAGACAGCGTGAACGGGAGAAGATGGAAAAGGAGCTTCGTGAGCGCAAGGAACAGTTGGAGAGGGAAATGGCGGCTGCAAGGGAAGCAGCCGCCAGGGAAGCGCGGCTACAGGCCGAAAAAGAGGCGGCAGAATATCGCGCGCGCATGGAGCGCGAGGCAGCTGAGGCTAGATTAAAGGAGGAGAAAGCGGCTGCTGAGGCTCGACAGAGAGAGGCAGAGGCTCGAGCTCGTGCTGAACGAGAGGCGGCGGAAGCAAAGGCCAGGGCCGAGAAGGAGGCCGCAGAGAAAGAGGCCGCTGCAAAGGCAGCTGCAAAGAAGGAAGCTGATGCAAAGTTCGCCGCCCTGAAGGAGGCGGCCGCGAAGAAGTATGCGGAGAAGAAGGCCCGAGATGCGAAAGAAGCGGCAGCGGCGAAAGAGGCCGCAGCAACGGCTTCGAAGGTATCAAGCGCAACGGCTCCCCCTCAAACCCCATCGCCAAAAAAGCCAGCAACTCCCCAATCAAAGGTCAGCGCAGCCGCGGCAGAGGACGATGCATACTCATTTCGACCTTACGACCGGCCCAGACGACCATATGCAGGTACCTCCCAATCCTCGGTATACTCCGAATCAACCTATGCACCGTCGCAATCAACAGCACGCACAACGCCCCCGCCGTCTCACAGGAGCCCTTATGAGACCAAGGACCCCGACAAGATCGTCATCAAGGGCGTCTACGCCTTCAATCATGCTTTCCTTCGCACTCCGGTAGCGCAGCTTGTGTCAGGCCAGGGAATGGTAACGGACGGACTCGTCCTACGCATCACGACCGAAGGACTCTTCATCGATGACGATGTCCGCGGCGTGCCCCAGAGAGAATGGGACGTTAAAGCCTGGACCATGAAACTAGTCGAGGTATGGTGTCACCAAGTCGGTCCGCCAAAGCCGAATGCCCAGAAAGCAAATCAGGCATTCTTCCGCCGCAGTACCAATGACAACCCAACTCCTGAAGAATCAGACGCATACCTCGCCAACTTCCTTAAAGTCTGCAAGAATACCTGCCGCCTTGCTTCCCCGTCCTTCCTTAACCGCACCAGCACCGACAATAAGGATACGCGGCCGCACGACGGCCTCCATGTCCTCCGCGCCACGATTCGCGACCAAGAAGGTCGTCGGTACGTCTTCGTCGTACAGGAGACAGAAGGGTGGAAAGTTGCGCTCGGACTGCAGCGACTACGTAAGGGATCGCAGGTGCGAGCCCTGGGCGTGTGCGGGATGGCCCTCGCAGAGACGAGGACAATACTTTCGGGTCTTGGATATTGAGTTCTGATGTTGCACCAGGCATTTTTCGTTTCCATCTTTGGCGTAACGACTTATTGTTTTTGCTTCCTTGTTGATCATGATGAGCATGTATATATCCCCTCCTGTAATTAGGTTATCGATGACTGAATATATCCCCCTCACTATGTACCACCGAATTCATCTCGAGAATGATTGATACGCAAGTTATGCGGGTGGGCGGAGATATATATGTATTATTTCGTCCCAGAGCAACCCACCCAACCAGAATAATGCTTATAACTCTGTAAAAAAGAGCAACCGTCACGATCAAGAAACAAACAGTCCACCAACCAGACCCTCTACTCTTGACCGACACTAATTTATCTATATATATTTCTAAATCGAACTGATGTGATGCTCGCTCGCTCGCATTCTACGCTCATCTATCTCACCCACCCGAAGTTTTCCTAATTAATCAATCAATCAATCAATCAGTCAATCAGTCATGATATTCATCCCAAATATTTAACCTGTCGGGCTTGTGTACCTACTCATATAATAAGGAAAAGCACACACATACTAACCATACTGAGTATGGACTATGGGGAAAAGGAAAAGAATAAATGGAATAGAATTGAGTAAAAGAAACATGAAAACCCAGGTATATAGCAAACGCCGAAGACAAAAATAAAAAAAAAAATCTTCCCGGAAGAGACAAGACTTCCTTCTTCCGAGTCGAGTCGAGTCCGGAAGGAGGAAGCAAAAAAAAAGAAAAAAAAAAGGACAAAAAAAAAGATAAATAAAACGGCAAAGCAGTCTATCTGGATCATGCAGGCAAGCAGGTAGCGCCAAGACCGGGATATAGCATGGCATGGCATGGCATAATGGAGACTGATATGATGATGATGATGAAAAGGAGGAGGGGGATGACGGAATACCCCAGTGGGGAAAGAAGGGCAAGGCAATTATGGTACGTGAAGATGTAAGCAAGGCGGGCCAGCATGTAGGTGATAAATGAGACACCGTGCAATGCAGTTAGAGATGCAGATGCTGAGCGGAATGGAATAAGCTGAGGCTTGGGAAGAAGGCTTCACCTGCCTGGATGGACCCAAGAATCATGCATGCATGCTTTTCTTTTTGACTTTCAGAGGTGATGACCAGATTTTAGTTCGTTTTTGTCGTCGTCGCATTGTAGTGGAACTGGCGTGGGCTATGGGATGTCGTAGGGTGAGCGGGCCAAGCAGGAATATGGGTTCAGAATGGGAAGCCACCCGGGAAGCCGCGCGTCTGCCCGCCGAATGGGCTACCACCACCGGCATGGGCAAAGCCGCCACCACCGCCGCCGTTCATCATGTTGAACAGAACGCTGGGGTCAATGTTGATGTGTGTACCTCCCATGCCACCCATGCCACCCATACCGCCCATTCCACCCATGCCTCCCATGCCGCCCATGCCGCCGAAGCCGCCACGGGAGAACATTTCGGCTGGGTCAATCAGGTCGTCACCGTTATCGTAGGCAGCGCGTTTCCTGCGTGGGTTAGAGGTATTAAATCAAAAGTCGCTGGGAGGAACTTACTGAGGGTCGATCAGGGTCTCGTAAGCTTCACCGATTTCCTTGAATTTTTCATCCCCGGCGGCGCCGTCACGGTTCTTGTCTGGGTGGTATTGGATAGCAAGCTTGCGGTAGGCCTTCTTGAGTTCTTGCTCTGAAGCGTCTTTACTAACGCCCAGGATCTTGTAGAAGTCCTTCCGTTGCGCTTTCTTGAGCTCGAACTCTGCACGGCGGATGTCCTCTTGGATGCCCTTCTCGGAGGGGTTGGATTCAGCAACAGCCTTGTAGTCCTTGACGGCCTCTTCCCAGTTGCCAGCGCCACCGTGGGCCTTGGCACGCATCTTCTGAGCCTTGGAGTATGTGGGGTCGAGCCGCAGGGCTTCAGTACAGTCGTTGATGGCGTCGTCGTACTCCTTGAGATTGATGTAGGCCTGGGCACGGTTCTGAAGAATCTTGGCATTCATGTCCTTATTGGCCGGATCCACAGCAAGGGCTTCGGAGTAGAGCTCGATCGCCTTGCGGTAGTCCTTGGCCTTGAAAGCATTGTTACCGTCTTCCTTTGTTCGGACCAGCTTCTGCACCATTCGCAGGAGATTTATCGCCATCTTCATGTCGGGATCCAGCCTGATACAAAGCTTGAGTGACTTGAGTGCCTGGTCCGTCTCACCCAAGCCGTAGTAGGCGCGTGCGCGGATCAAAAGCGCATCGGGATCTTGGTTGTTCACCCGGAGCATGTTGATAGCGATGTCCTGGGCCTTCCCGAAGCCGTTACCCGTGCCCATCTTTAATTGTGCCTCTGCTGTCAACAACGTCCAAGCGCGGGGCTCCTTCACACCAGGCCCGAGACCTTGCCGCGCCTGGTCGATACAGAACACAACCATGGACACGCCGCGATTATCAGCCAGAGTCTCCTTAGCCTGGTTGATGAAGCGGAGCATCTTCTCCGGGTTTTGTCGGTCCGCGGCTGAGGCGGGTGGTCGGATGCGATCGAGCACCTCGAGGGCTTCGGCGGGGCGACCCAAACCCGTCAGGATACGGGCCAGCCTGTGCAAGATCTTGGGGTTGCCGGGGTCGAGCTCGTCCGCTCGTTCAGCATCCTCAAGGGCCTCCAGATATCGGTGGGCGGCCAGGTTCGCCGCGGCTCGGTTTGATCGGTAAATGGATGAATTCGGGTTCAGTTCGACGGCTTTTCGCGGTTAGCATACTGAAATTCAGACTCAGGACGAGGGGAGTAAAGGCAAACCTTTGGTGAATTCCTCGATAGCCCTGTTGTAGTTTCCGTCCTTAAAGAATTTGTTCCCCGCCAACTTGAAGGTGTCGGCTTCATCTGTGGTACCATTGGAGCGATGGGGTGGCGGAGTCGGACTCTTGTGATGCGGCTGTTCGCCGTTTGCCTGAGACGGGGAGGAAGGGGATGTCAGGCGAGGATCATTGCTGTCGATGTCCATAGAGCTGCGGGGGTCGGCGGCGGTGGCCATGGCTGACAGACGACGGAGCTCGTCGGGCGGAAGATTAAGCGGGTGGGAGTCGTGGTCGCGGGAGCGCCGATGCGGGTGACGGGGGCGGGAGGAAGGCGAGGCGGAGGGAGAAGAGGAGGAGCGAGAGTGAGATTTGGAGGGAGAAGACTTTGTTGGCGACCTCTTCGGATGAGGCGAAGAATGAGATTGTTGAGACTGGGACTGAGACTGAGATTTGGACCGAGAGAAGTGGAAGAAATGGACCATTTTCAACGGGGGGAACGGAGACCGCTGATTGGCTGGCGCAATCGAAGTCGAACGAAGGCGGTGGAATTATTTGCGGATATTCTCAGAGCATTCAAGAGATTCAGAAGAGAAATTGCGGAGGAATTGACAAAGGAAGACAAAAGATGAAGGGAAAAAAAAAAGCAGAGATAGATCAAGACAAGCTCCCAGAATCCCGCTGAGCTGTCACAGAATCCCATCGAACTCTGATCTTCGACCGACCGGCGTTGAGAGGACAAGAATTCTGGAGGCTGGCGCTTAGCGTGTGCTCTTCCTCTTCCTTCTCAGTACGAGCTCCTCAATTCCGATAGGTAATCCTGCCGGTGCCTATCACCCTGGGCACCTGCAGGACGTCGAATCGTCTTGTCTCGTCGGTGGTCTGAAATGTGGGTGAGAAGTTTTCCCCCACGTCTCGGATGGCAGGTTCGTCACCGTTCATCGATGGGGATGGAATTCAGTATCAAATATTGCATCCGGTCAAGAGATTTTCTTCAGGCCCGTGCGAACCTGAAGTCTTGACTGTGCTGGTATTGATGGGTGTGTTGGGCACCGAAACAATGTCCCACAACATAACTTCCTCCGAGACACCAGTCAGGACAACCCAGTCTCCTCTAACATCACGGAATATCCTACAGAAACAAGGTATGATCACAAATCGAAGAGAAATAAAGTTTCATTCGCCAAGGTATCTTAGTCTAAACCAATGCACCGGAATTATAAGCAACGCCAAACGCTAGCAGACCGGAATATCAGAGATAATATATATACAAGGATGAATCAAAGTTGCCTCAGGCACATCTTATGAGTACCTTCCCCAACAGCGGCCACGCCAATCGCGGTCAGTTCGCGACGCTTTGTCACAAACCGTAGTGTTGTCAGAAGGAGTTGTCTTGCCACTTGTCTCAGGCCGCGACAAGCTGTGGGAGGTATGCCCGTTCCAGACTCTATTGGAACCAACCTGACGCGTGCGGCAGGGTTTGCGCCTCGAACGTTGCAATGGGCCGATTAGAAGAAGGCCCAGGCCATAAAGCTGCGATTCCAATCCGCCGTTCAACGGACCCGCCGTCCAACGGCCGCCCATCGAGACCCGCGGTTGGATGGCATCTCTTCCGGACGCACTCTCGTGACAGCTGGGAGAATAGGTCCTAGCGGCTGGTCGAAGATATGATGTTCGTAGGGAGGCGGGACATCTTCAGGCTCCGGGTCCCCTGGAGAATATCCTGAAGGGAATAGTTCCATCGATCGCGAGTGAGACAGTGGCCCCGCCCTGCCGGCTGCCGTACCTGCATGAGGCGTTGGAGATAATGAAGATTGTGATCGTTGATGCGGAGGTGTTGGCGGGGCTGTTCTCGTGGTGAGGATCCATATCTGTTCGCTCTCTACCCAGACGAGCTGGTGCGGGTTTGAGATGCTGCTTGATTGGGAGCGGGAGGACCGGCGTGATGGTGCCGTGAGGGTCGAGGAGGTCGTGGGCTGAGACTGTGAGGCTCCAAAAGAGGTTGAATGAGTGGGTTGGGTCGGGTTTGATCGAGGGGCGCTCGTTACGTTGTTGTTTGGATTTGTGCTCTGCCAGAAGCCATTGGATCTGGTGTCCGGATGTTTACTCCGGGGGGATATGGCGTTCGCCGAGGCGGGTCGAGGAGGAAGATCCCAGCTCCTCGATTCTAGCGGGCTCACTGGGCTTAAGACATCATCCAGGCGAATATGGGGAACACTGGATGTGCTCGGAGCGGGACCGGAGAACCGGCTGTCCAGAGTCGGAGGACCTTCTAACGATGAGAGATCCATCTGGACGGTGAACGAAAGCATGGGCGCAAGAGAAGGGGAGGAAGAAGAGAGAAGTTAAGAAGGGCCAGCAAAGGCTCTGAGATTATATTCTGGTCAAGCGAATAGGGTCTCTCTGGATCGACCGAGCAGCGGTGGCACACGGGCGATTACGAGCAATGAAATGCCAATGCACCAAAAATAAGGCGAGAATACGATCGAGAGTGGATCACCACACGCGGGGGCAGGCGGTTGCTCGCGGAAAATATAAGAATCGAGATACAGAGAAGAACGCTCATGGGACCCTGCCCTGGCATGGCAACGTTTCTTATTGATTTATCAATTGGCTGCCTGAGGCGGTGCTCGTTTCCCATTCTTTGAACCGGAGGCCAACAAAGGAGCAAGGAGTGGAACATCCCAACACTGCGCCGCCTTCCCGGGAGGCGATCGATCCCCTTGGTACGGCCGGGCCGCTCAGGAATCAGGATCGCAGATTTTTTAACGTTGGTTTCGGCCTTAAGCGAAACTGGATCTGGAGGCATCGAGCGGCGAAGGCGAAGGGGATGGCGAAGTGGTGGTGATTTGCCCCGCTGAAGCAAGCCCAACTGATCAGACCAACACTTGGCCCCAAAATCCTTTCAGGCGTGGCGACCTGTCTGGAGGGAACGCTTACGAAGGACACCACAGAAGAAACTCATTGATGCATCGCCCTCTCTTTCCATCTTTGTCTTCCCAGGATCGAACGACCACGTGCCGGAAAGGGCAGACAGAACACGTGAGGAACACGGCGAGACCCCTCGCAAGGCCAATGAGAGCTCATCGAATCGGGGCGCTTGCGAAGGCAAATCCAGGCGCCAGATGAAATGGTCCCTTTCTTGACGCTTGGGGGCTGGCATCCATGGTTCGTGCGAGTTTCGGTGGTTGTGTTGGGACAAAGAGGAGCCAGAGAAGCGCAGCAGGCACTGCCACCCACTGCGCTCACAGCCATGCCATGCCTTTCTTTGTCAGCCCAGGCGCGCCATCGTTCACGAACTTCAGTGAACCACCTGTCTCGGGAGAGTTGTTCTCTTTCAGTAAGAGGTCTCGGGAGAATCGGATGAGTCGGGTTTCACTTTTTCGTGCTGAATAGGTGTTGTCGATGGCTCGAAACGTACCACTACTCGAAGCTCCGAGTTTCCCAAAGAGCGTCGTGAATCGAGAGACACAAGACCCTTACTGATGTAATAAATGGATAAATATAGTCGAAGGATGCATGAACGGGCTTCCCGAAGGTATTGCTTCTTTCAGGGTGCAGGCGGTTTTTCGCGAAAATGAGACGAGCCCAAACGTGGGCAGACGCTCGACTCATCCTTGAGGGTGGGAACGAGGGCGACGCCCAACAAAACGTGCAAATTGATAAGCCTGCACACGAGTGCTATTCAGAATCTTGAAAAAAGGATGAAAAGTGTTCGAGAACCAGCCTATCACGATTCACGGGTGAGAAATTGGGGAGCGCCGTCGGCTACCCAATGCATCCTGACACGAAGTCTGCTCGATGGGGTACCCCTGAAAGATCGGCCGGTCGATCATAGGAATGCTCATCTTCGCCCTCTCCATCATCTACAGGAAACACAATTCACGTTTGTAGTCTTCAGTCGAAATGATAAAGATTAAGACTAGCAATTACTTCGAAGGAATTGACCAGGATGTGAAGTTGTTCATGGTTTACATTAAATCGTATCCAGCCACCAAGACTGAGCTTCACAAGAACTCCGAAGCAATGGGGCAAGCCAAAATATAAAAGAGAAAGCAAGAAAGATCAATAATAATATGACTGAAGAATCAGAATCGGATTACTTTCCCCAAACCACAACTAAACTGTAACTGGAACCCCGGAATCTGCACCACGACCACCTCCCGATTCATCACCACAGCCACGGCAGACGGCTGTCCATCGCGACGCTTAGAATCACGAGTGACCCAGGGCTATACTATTGACATGAAGTGAGAGAAATCTATGCCAGGAAGATAGCAGCGACGGCGGCGGCACCAGCGAAGCCGAAAGAGTTGGTGATAGCGTTGGCGGCACCAGTGAAAACGGGGGGAGAAGGAGAGGGACTATTTGAGTATTAGTTGTGTGATAAGGTGATCAGGGCATATTCGAAAAACTTACGTGGCGCTGCCGGTGGGAGCGACGGAGGTAGGAGCCGGGGGGATCACGGGCTTGGAGCTGGTAGGAGTGGGGGTGATGGTGATGGTCGAGTAGGTGACGGTGGGGATGCAGGTGGTGACGGGGATGACGGAGGTGCTGACGATGGGGGTCTCAACGGGAGGCACAGGAACGGTGGTGGGGATCACCGGGCTGCTCTCGGTAGGGACCTCAGGGACACCGGTGGAGGTTCCGGGGCAGTCGGTCACGGTGGGAGCGCAAGAGGTGACAGTGACCTCCGTGGTCTGGTAGATGGTCTCGATGTCACCACCGGGAAGAGCAACGGCGAGGCCGGCGAAGAGGGCAACAGCAGCAGCGGAGAAACGCATTTTGATTGATGTTGTTGTGCGAAGAAAAAACCGTCAAGGTAATTTGTTGTGGTTGGAACACGTAGACGTGTTGGTTGGGGAGGTTGTAAAGAGTGTGGGTTAGTTGGTTTGGTAAAAGACTGGACGACCGAAGTCAAAGTGTGTGATGCTTCAAGCAGGGACGAAGTCTGGGCTTGGGGGGAAGAAAGAAGGGACAAAACAGAAGGAGAGGAAGGGGGCGCCTGGGGCCTTTGTATCATCTGGGAGATTAACTTGGGAGATCGCTTCAGGGACGCAATCGGGAACGGGGACAAGCGAGTGGGGGACGGTCGCAGCGGTGAATTCAGCATGGGGCTTCTCTGGCCCCTGAATAAACCCAATAACGGTGGAAGAAGCCTCGTGCGCTTCATCCAAGTGCGTCGTGGTTGGTGGATGTCCAGTCTGGCGACAACACTAACGGGCTGCTCCTTGACTAGTCCGTTGTTCGTTGGCCACTCCAAAGACCGCTTGCTCTCTCCTTTTCTCAGGAACCAAAGAGTTGATGCTGATCTTTTGTCAATCTCGCCGAATCTGGGCTCTGAATGGCTCGTTGGAGCGGGTATTCGACTTGATGGTTTCTCCTGAGCAGCTCTGGACTTTCGGCTCTGATAGGACGACTTCAAGGCGTCTGCACAGGGTGGCAGGACAGCCCTCGGAGGTCTCATTCGGTGCCTGTCAGATGGAGTGTGGAGAGCCACTTGCTCATCTCTTGAGCCTGTTGCTTTTCAGGGGAAAACAACATTGTGTTGTGAATGCGCTCTTGGCGTTGGTTTCATCTTCATCGGAAAGCCAATAATCCGTGTCGGAGTGGAGACTGCAGCTCCGTTCCTGACGCCATTTCTCAGTCTGAATCCACAAGCGGCCCACTTTCCCATTAACGATCAGACGGTTTGGCCAACCACACAGCTCCAGACATTACCCGACTCCACTTGCCCCTGGCTGCCATTTGGATTTTGGAAAAACTGGGCGCCAAAGACATTTGCATGGCTGATTGCAATTCAGCTCCAGAATTCGACAAGGAAAATAAAATTATCATGCAAAATAAAACCCAAGAAATCGGAAATACCGCCGATGAATCGTCATTTCCATGGGAGATTCATTTCACGCGGCGGGTAAAACGGAGATTCAGCCACAGCTCCGAATTCAATCCCCAGCTCCTCCTGCTGCACAGACGATTCAGAGGTTGGAGTGATGCTTCAAAGGAGAGAATCTCGAAACAGAGGGCCGTCTGGCAGATGCAAGAGAAAGCCGGCCCTCGGCCTCGGGTCGGTTGAGATTTCTCTCGAGTCTCGGGCAAAAGCAGCGGCGCCAGGACCATTTCTGTCAGATACTCATGATTTCAGGCTGCCACAATCTGACTTGGCAATTGGCCAGACAGGTCTTTGTTGCGCCATCTTTTCTGTCTTGGTTGCTTCATGAAAGCTTAGTCGTGGGAAACTCGCGCGTTTCCACCTCAACGGGCACCCGCTTGAAGGGAGAAGACTCATTGTGACGATGAAGCGCGTCAAGAAAATTGATGGCATCCTCTTGCTCCGAGGTCCCGACGGCTTCATGATTTGGAGAGTGTGCTCTCCAACGGCAGGGCCGTTTGCCGCGAAGACGCTGCAAGACAGGGTGGGCTCCTTGACCTCGTGGAACCTTGACCGAGTGTGCCATCTTACTCCGTGGACAAGTGGGTTTCCCACGTTTGGCTTGATTTCACCAACCATGAATCCTGAGCGATCACTCTTGGCGCAAGTATTTCCCCGATGAGCGCCACTGTCCAAGGAGCTGGCTGGCCAAGGCGATGAACCGTTCTCAGAGGGTGCGACCATCGCGTTTTCATTTCTCTCGGTTTCCTCGAAGTGGTTCTCACTTCTGGGAGCTTGAGCTGCATGGAGCTCTGAGTTTGGTGAAGGAAAGACGACTAAGCTCCACCGATCATCAGGGGAAGCGTTCGATTTTCGGTCGAAGAGACCAGCAGAGTGGGCACTGGTGTTTCGCCAGGGTCGAATGGGGATCGTTTTTCTTAGAAAGCGTCAATTCATGATCAAGGATGGGTGTCGTGAAGTCCAGACTCTGAACTTCGTTTGACGAGGCCTCATCGTCTGGTCAGGGGAAGAAAATCTTTGGGAGGCGCGCCCCCAGGAAAGGGGAGGCAAGCCTGACTGAGACCAGGGACTTCGGATCAATTGCGTCTGCTGTTTCCTGACTCGAGCCCATTGCTCTCATCCTTCAGGTTCGATTGCTCATGACTTCGTCGCTCTCAAGGTCAGTCCTTCGCTGGCAATCAGGGAACAAGTGAGTTGGTCAGCCTGTCGGGATTTGCGCCAGAGGATCTGCCGTCGCCGCGCGTCGATGCCCACTTGTTGTGCACTCTCCGACAAAGGCCAGATTGGTCGATTGATCGAAACATCAGGAACGGGGTGCATCTCCCGATGCCATCAGGCGGTAGGTCTCAGATCTCATACTGGTACGTCGGCATCTCACTGGATATCAAACGAGCATGGCACACAGTAGGTCACGAGGCGCACAGACGGACGGGCACTTTGAGTCATCACTCGAGGACTCTGACATGTCCAGTAGGACAGCACCCACTGAAAGATGTGAAGCAAGCGCTCTTCGTTGATGTGACAGCGCACAGTGACAGTTCATAGTGGCAGGCAGCCGATGGAGATCAAGTGTCTGCGTCAGCTGGGATAGCTTGGCCTGGCAAGGCTGACTTGGAGTCTGCCATGTCATGCTCCCCCGCGGGGTCCAAGCATGTTCCAGCTTGACTTCATGACTGCTGTGAAATCTATGGTAGCTTCAGAGAGCTTTCTGTGAGAGATGGACATCGATGTCTCTGGGAGAAATAACCACGTAACTTCCACCTCAATTATTGTTTCGTTGGTGGAAGATCATGGTCGAGGTGCTGGAGAATGAGGCGCAGTCCGGTCGGGGACGATATCAAGCCACACCTGAGAGGGTCTCCAAGTGAAACACATGAGCGATGCTTGTGGACAAGAGTCTTGGGTCTTGGTGTCTCAGAATAAGGCTAGAATAAGTTACTGGATCCTCAACGGTGATGATTTCATTATTGATGTCGTTGATTTCATCGAAGTGTTTGGCAGGTGCCGAGTGATGCCTTAGCGATCAGGACGCGCTGGCCTCGGGATCGCCAACGCTCATCTTCATCGCTATTGAGAGATTCTCCCTCGACTAAGCGCCGGCCTTTTGGTTACTGTTGAACCTCATTTGTAGACCAGCTTCGTTTTTTTGCATGGGACTGGCCAACGACGACCAGAGTCCAATCCAGAAGGCTTGCAGGCATCGCCGACATAGCCGCCCGACTGAACGGCCCCCGACACTCGTTCTCGCCTCATCCCTCTCGCCCTCGCTCTCGCTTTCCCTTGTCTTGGATCTTGCTCTTCTCTCTCCCGGCTGCACTCTATCTCCCTTCTTCGGTCGTTTATCCATCGATCGCTTCGACGATTAATCGTCGTTGTCGTCGTCGCTATCGCCATTTTACAGCTTGACTGTCCTGCCTGGTGTTTCTCCTCGGTCACTCGCTCTCTGGGGATTCGTTACCCTGCTTGATCCCTCGCTCGCTGGCCACGCTTGTCGTTACTTCTTTTGATTCCCCTCTTCGCCCCTCAGATTCGTGTCTGAGCTGTCCTTCGATTCCATTTCCGCGCACAATCATCCTCCCATCCTGTTCTATCTGCCTTGATCGACCCCTCTTTGTCAACAGTCTCTGCTTGTCTGGCCCCGCCTGTCTTTGTCCCGACTCACTTCTACGCCTCCCTTCCTCCACCTCTCCCCGACCGAAGCGGAGATAACCGCCATTGTGGCTACCATCTCGGATCCTAACGAGTTGTTTTTGCCCGGTGAGAGGCAGAACAATCTCGCAATGTCTTCCTCGCCTGTTCCCCTCCTCAAGACTCCCGCTCCGGGCAGCCGCGGCAACTCGAATAGTCCCCGAGCACCTAAGCTGACCTTAGGGATCCCTCCCTCTGCAACAAGTCGCCCTGTCACCGGTAATGGCGTTTCCGTGGCCTCAGATGCGTCTCAGCCTCCGCAGCCGTCTGGCCGCCCCCCTCCTCCGCAACTACGGCTCGCAACGCCCTTGGGGAGCACCCAAGAGATCCCGCAGACGAACGCTCGACCCGTGCCCCCTCCGTTGGCCACAACTGGTTTGAGTGACTCGCCAAACGGACATTCTAGATCGGGAAGTTTCACTCACCTGGACGGAAAGGCCAGTGGCCCTGCCTCCGCCTCGTCATCCAATTACTCAACTCTTTCATTCGCGATGGGGCTCCGACAGCCCCATGGAGGCACGCCGGACCCCTCATCGGCAATCAGCTCGGTTTATTCCGATCGCGAGGGTGGTGTGCAGATGGAACGAGATAATAGCGTAAATGGTCTGATTCCCGACCTGGACAAGCTAAGCTTGGAGAAGGGTCGAGCGTTGGATGTCGAGGACTTGGATGACCAAGGATGGTTGGCCGCTAGTGAGCAGAAGAAAATCGTCGAGCTCGGCAGTTTAGGTGAAGGTGCTGGAGGCGCTGTCACGCGATGCAAACTTAAGGATGGGAAGACTGTGTTTGCGTTGAAGGTGAGGTCCGAAAGTCTATCATATTTATTCCTTGAGTTAACAGGCTGCCGTTTTAGATTATCACCACAGATCCGAACCCTGACGTCAAGAAGCAGATCGTTCGTGAACTCAATTTCAATAAGGATTGCGCGTCCGAACACATTTGCCGCTACTATGGTGCGTTTATGGACAAGTCTACCGGCACGATATCAATCGCGATGGAATTTTGCGAAGGTGGAAGCTTGGATAGCATATATAAAGAAGTGAAGAAACTTGGTGGACGAACAGGAGAAAAGGTGCTCGGAAAAGTAGCCGAAGGCGTCTTGAACGGGCTGACGTATCTACATGGGAGGAAGATCATTCATCGAGGTGCGTTATCCTGTGAAAGATCTTTTAGCCTTGCTAACTGGTTTTATAGATATCAAACCGTCGAACATTCTTCTTTGCCGAAACGGTCAAGTGAAACTATGCGACTTTGGAGTTAGTGGAGAGTTCGGTACCAAGGGCGACGCGAACACATTCATCGGTACTTCTTATTATATGGCACCTGAGCGAATCACTGGACAATCATATACCATCACTTCCGATGTCTGGTCCCTTGGTGTAACCCTGCTGGAAGTAGCACAGCATCGCTTCCCTTTCCCCGCGGATGGAACCGAGATGCAGCCGCGTGCGGCTATGATAGATCTGTTGACGTATATCGTGCGGCAACCAATTCCCAAGTTAAAGGACGAACCAGAGAGTGGAATTCGGTGGTCCAATAGCTTCAAATACTTTATTGAATGCTGGTATGTCACTCCTCCGTGTCCTGCCGACGAACGATGCTGATTCGAAACAGTCTCGAGAAAGAACCCCCACGAAGAGCGACTCCATGGCGGATGCTGGATCATCCGTGGATGCTGGACATGAAGAATAAAAAAGTGAACATGGCGCACTTCGTGAGGCAGGTCTGGGACTGGAGTGATTAGATCTCCCCGCTGTCTCCCAACATCAACGTTTATAATCTATCCATCTCATAACGGTCTTTTGATGCAGCGGTCCTTTGACGCTTACAAGTGGCTGGCCCTTGATTGACCCGGATGTCAAAAAGCATACGATTTCGTCTGATAACGACGCTCCTTTAGCTGTACCTACATGTCTTCTTTTCTGGATCTCACGGAGTCGGAGCACCATCATTTAACGCATTGTCTTTCCTTGATATCACCATTCGCATCAGCGCTCAATCATATCCGGCTCTTTTCATCTCGGTTCTTCATGTTCGGTCAATATCTACTCTCCGCGGCCATCTGGAGCGCGGCTCTTCGCACGCCGACCGGTGTACTCGATTCGCCACTGTCCCGTTCGACCACGCCAACGGATGATTGGCCTTTGGTTAATTTTGTCTTTGCTGGAGACACCTGTCTATGATGACTATATTGTGCTTGAGCAAATATACACATCTGAAAATATGTTTCTTACATTGTCCAGAGCTTATGGAGAGAGTTGAGAGAGAAATGAATTTGCAACCCAATAATGCCTACGAATTCAGGATGTACGTCTGAAGTTGGGAAATAGGAAGTGGAAATGAATCATAACTTTACACTCGATCTAATAGTCATTGTGTGTCTCAACGCAGCGCAGTAATACCCACACTAAATTCTGTATCATGGTATCATAAACTCATGTCTGCAATGACAAGGCAAGGCGTATACCTAAACTCTACTCACTGCCTATTCATATTCACCGGCTGCGCACCCAGAACCCACCCAATCCCACTCGCCAACCCGCCAGTCACCATATTACTAACAACATCGCGTTTCCGAACCCGCTCCCCCTCCTGTGCATTCCCACCCCCGCTCCCACTCCCAGGCCCATTCTCAGCCTCCCACCCCTCACCCATACCCTCGCCCTCACTATCGAGTTTCGAAATAGACGACGAAAGCGAAGAACCGGATGGAAGCGCCCCACCGACACCGAGCGGGAGAGAATTAACATTCTTATGTAGAGCCCTCGCGGCCCCACGGGCGACCTCGAAGAGGCCCATAGGCGCTTCCTCAGAATCAAGCCGGTTATGATGCGCTGCGCGCGCGGCACGGCGGGCGTGGTGTTGGCGCGTTTCGAAGACGTCTTGCTCTGTGTCTGGTTGGTTGAAGCCGCCTGGGAGGATGGAGGGGGCGGCGACGGTGGTGTTGCCGCCTCTTGTGTCCCAGAGGTCTTCCTCTTCCGATTCGCGGGCGCGAAGGAGGGAGAGTTCTTCGTCCGCGCGGCGCCAGGCGCCGAGGATTTCGGGGAGGGGGTCCGGTGTGGGTGCGAGGATGAGGGAGAGGGAGAGGAGCTCCATGCGTTGGGTTAGGTTTGTGATTTGGGTGTGGAGGGCTTGAGGGGAGGAGGGTGTTGTTGGGGGCCGGTAACGGCCGGCGTTGTAGACGGCACGCCAGGTGATGTCGTCTTTGAGGGCTGGGGGCTGGGAAGTAGAGGATAGAGAGGAGCTTGGAAGGAAGGAGGGGGGAGTGAGGCGGGTGAGGATGTAAGAGTAGGCTGTGCCGAAGTCGTTGGATGCTAGGGCGGATGAGATGGCGAGGGACATGACTCGGCGCTCGGCGGTGATGAGGGCCTCGTCCTGGGTGAGGACGGGGCTGCGCGTGTAATGTGAGTGTGAATCGCTTTCGTTGGCTGGGCGTGGTGTGAACCCTGCTCGGACGAGGTTTCGCCCGATGCTGAGGAGGTCGTCGAGTTTGGTGTAGCTTTTGGGGTTTTGCTTGAGGACCTCTTCGAGGAGGGAGAGGGGGTCGGGATGCACGCGAAGGCTGACGGGTTGGAATGGAACACCATGCTGAAGGGTTAACGAGTAGAAGGACAGGGCGTGTGTTGCGGCGATCAAGGCTTGGGCTTGCTTGAAGGACGTAGACTCTGGGAAATGTGGCTGGAAAGCTTGGAGTCTATGGTTCTATTAGCGATTGATGGGCTTGCCGATGCGGCGGTTGGGCTTACATTTCGTGTGCCCTTTGAATTTTACCTCGCGTCTTATTGCCATTGCTCGCGTTGTCGTACGCTGTGAACACGGATTCCTTGACCGCATTCTCTACCTGATCTGGGCTCAGAGTAGATCTCGATTTCACGTATATATCGATAGCGAGATTATGCTCTGGACTTTGTCAACTTCGCGTTGGGGGATGGCGGCTGGCGGGTGAATGTTACCTCTGACTTCAAGTAGAAGTTTCAGGATCTCTGCTTCTAGGTTCTCCTGTGGGACCCTCCAAAATAAGCCATGGCAGCTTGGGTTGCTCTCTGCTGGCCGGCCAGTGTCTGATTTCCAATCCCGTAGCCATAAAAGCTGCTGGCGAACTTGTCTCCAACCTCGTCCGGACTTTGCTTGCTGGGCAACAGATGCCATCACAGTCCGCAACTCGAAAAGCTGCATGTCTTGGTTACTATGGAGGCAGATATTGGTTGCTGTTCTGCATGGAATGGGATGTCCTAGCTCTTCAAGTGCACGTAAGGAAAGGAGAAGGCCGCTAAGGAACGAAATGGATGATGGTGAAGGGCGAGTTAATGGATTTGTGGACAGGAGCAGAGCGTTTTGGAACAGAGTTGCTCGGGACGCCGACTGGATTTGGTTGGAATCGAACTCCACGGAAGGAAGAGCTGACTTGTCAGATGTAATAAACAGAGACTCATCAAGGCCCAAAAGGCTGGCGACCCGATCGAGAATACGGATCGACCCGTCCAGAGGGATCTCAGGGCTTTGGTAGATAACAGCCAGTCCTGCTTGCCCGAATCGATATCGTAGCTCCTTCGATTGATCTGCGGATGGCCCCTCGAGCTCATCAACATAGCCCCCAAGGTCTACGTCTTCGGGACCATCCCAATTGATGAATGCGTTAACAACCGCTTCAGGATCGACCAAACTGCGATCTAACAGCCACTCATTCACGTATTTCCACCCGGAATATCGATCCGCTTCCTCCTGTGAATCTTGCGGGCGGAGGGATATTGAATTCCGACGCGGCGCTCGACCAAGTTTCTGTCTTCGGGGGTGGCTGGTGCCGTACATCCAGGGGCCAACAAGTCCGCGTAAGTTCTTGATCAAGTCCGTGTCGTTCTTCGGCGTTCCAGCAATAGAGAGAAGGATGTTCGCGGCAGTCGGATTGTCGAGGGATTCCAGTGTCTCCACCGAGCATGATTTGTCTTCACTGGGGTAATATTCGTAATTCAATCGGAGGAGTGGTAGCAGACAAGAAACGAGCCATGTTCGGAGGGCTGGTGAACGCTGGTAGAATGGGAGGAGAAGGTCAAGGATAAGCGGCTGAAGAGAGGTTTCTGAGTCGATTCGATGGGCTCGATGGATTAGGAACTGCGTCAACAAGTCTGTCGTATCTTGGCTGTCCTCGTCCCCAGGATACCTCAATGGTAATAGTCGGATCTTTCGCACACGTTTCCTTGCTGCATCTTCAGTAAGCTCCTTGATCATAGGGACGTCGACAACGTCATTTCCCGTTGTACGCAATCCGTCTACAAGTGCCTGGACCACCGATGTATATTTTTTAGGCTCTGTACTTTCAGGGAGAAACGTTAGAATAATGCGGAGGAGCCGTTCTGTTGTCAAGGTGGTAGGATAATCGGCTTGTAATTGCGGGAGGGAGAAGATATTTCCCGTGGCACATAGGTGTGTAGCTAGAAGAATAGCGTGTGCCCCGGAGAGCCGCGCAGATTTCGCCATTGCATCGCAGTTGGGAGCTCCTGACGAAGAGGGTGAGGTGTTCGCAGCAGTGGACGCATTGGTGATGGTGATGGGCGTGCACGTGCCACCCGGGCGGAAAGCGACTTGAATGCGAAGAACCTCATCGCATCTGCTGCACTCTCTCCTCCTTCCGAGTCCCCGCTCTTTCACCCTCCCGAACACATAATGGCGTCCGGTTTCGGACTTAATGGCGGTATGTGGTCTACCTGCTACTTTGGGAACAAATTCATTAAATGCGAATGGGCTGTGGCGTTGGGATTTTACGCGGTTATCCTGCTCGTGGACCTCCCGACTAACATGTGTGCTCCTCCGCAGGCCCGTCCCGCTGCTACAACTTCTGGCAAGAACTCCTCGGCTGCTATGTTGTCAATTCTGGGGAAGGGGAGGCTGGCAAAAAGAAGTGTGCACCTGCGCTTGAGGATTATTATGAGTGCCTACACCATCGGAAAGAGGTATGAGTCCTCCGTGAGCTGCACGGGATGGCGGATTTACTTCCAACCTTCGCCGCCACCCGAATCATCTGAATTAACGAACGAATAGGTCCTGCGAACAATGAAGGTCCAGGCTGCGTACCGCAAGGCAGAAGCGGCACATCCTCGGGAGGTTGCGGCACAGGCAGAACAAATTCGCAGTTTAGGTCTGCTGAAATCATAATAGGGAGACTGGAGTGGAGTTGGCTAGTTGAGAAGACACTGTCCGGAGTCGCTCGGAAGTGGAAGCAGGCGCTGGAGAGACTACGGGCTGCAATCCTTGGACGAGCCAAGTTCCTAGGGGATCGAGGAGGATACGAGATACACTAGGCGCTTTGTGTTGATTTGAGTCTTTTTACACTACTCACGGTTATTGTTCTCTTACCCATAGCTGTAGAGAAATGGGATTCTCGATGTCGGAAGTAGTGGCGCCGAGAACGTCCGGTATATCATGTATATGGAGACTGGTGTAGGAACATCATCTTGGGCTGGACTTCCATGTAAGTTCTGCAGGTTAGACTCGTCAACGTCACTGGAGATGAGTCCGTCAGCCTGTTCCTCATCCTGCTTGGATGATTGGCTGGTGTTGATGGATGCGCATATCAGGTACCGGGGGGAGGGTTGGGGGTGCTGTTCCACAAGAGATATAAGCTGGATGGAACGCAATTCGACAACTTCGGGCTCAGAAGGTGGGACGTGACGAGCGGAGAGACCTCTTTCAGCTCGCTGCTCTTCTTGAAGCTGTCTCATGCTCTTGAGGCCATCTGGCACTTCTTGGCACTTGCGGTCCTATCACGTGATCTAAGAAAACCTTTTGCATCGGTGGGACACGCCTTGCCGAAGTAGGACTAGCGCAACTGGCCCAAGCATGGGTAGGCGCGCCCAGCCAAAGGATGTCCCAATGATATAAACAGGCTGCGTGACCTCGACCGACCGCAGGACCCAAAACCAACCTTGCTCCAGGCGCCGCACTTGAAGCCGTGCTGCGCTGTTTACTTCGACCTCACCTGACTCCCGTCTCACTTGATACAACTACACGTCGTCTCCGCGCTCTGGCTCTCCGCCAGCCGGGAGTTCCTGGTGTATTTTTGTCTGAGCTTGGGTGGACTTGTTTCTTTTTCCTAATCCCTTTCATTCCTTACTTTCTGACTTCTTTCGCCGCTTTTATTCTCCCATCTTGCCACTTCTGGTGTAATCTATTTTACATCTCGATCCGCGGTAATTTTCGATATACTCCTGATCGATGCTCTTAGATTTTAGCCTTCGTATCGACTCAGGGCCTTTATCATCGTACTTATCGGGATTGCCTTCGGATTTTGCCATTCCACTTCCCAGTTCTCTCGATGGCTGTGAAGCGTGAGTAACCGGTCGGTATCCGCTCTCTGCCCGTTGCTTCATCCTCACCCCCAGACGACTGGTATTTTACCAATACTAGTAATATCTCATTGCTGGTGCGCGTCGTGGGAAATCTTGGGTTCTCTTTGACCGTTTTTGCCCTACTCCTCTTTAATACGCATTTCTTCTATTCATTCACTGTATTATCCCCTTCTCCTCAAAAATAACGATCGCCATGGCTTCCAGGTGAGCTCCCCGGCTTGTTTTCGTATGATTCGACATGGCACTAATTTGGTGGACTAGACTAGATCGCCTCGTCACGTGAGTACATCTCGCACAGCAAAGCTGCCCAGGTGTCCGCGCTAACCGTATCTGGTGTATAGGTTACTTGAGACTGGCAGCACTCCTCTGATTCGCAACACAGCCGCCCAGCAGCTGGCGGACGTCCAAAAACAACACCCGGACGAGCTATTCAATCTTCTAGGGCGTATTCTTCCCTACCTCAAGTCAAAATCATGGGACACACGGACCGCTGCTGCCAAGGCAATGGGCCTTATTGTCACCAACGCAGACACCTTCGACCCAAATCAGGACGATGACGAAGACGTGAAGAAGGCCGAAGGTAACGGGGACGTTGATATCAAAATCAAATCAGAAGATGAGCAGCTCCCATCCCAGGATGATCAACTCCTCCGCCTGGAAACTCTCGACTTGGCGTCTATTCTGAAGCACGGAAGGCGACTACTAGGCAGCGGAGGAAAAGAACAGGAATACGCTTTGGTAGCCTTGGATCCTGCTGCTCGTTTACAGCACCAGAAAAAGACACTGACGGCACGACTGGGTCTTGCGGGCGAATATCTAGATGATGATTTGACTGACGATATCGACTTGATACCAAAGCCCACCCCGAGCTCGAAGGAGCAACCTCCTGGTCTTTTCTCATCGAAAGAGAACAACTCCATAAATCCCAACGCGCATCCTTTACCGTCGCCCAGCGAACCCGCTAATGGCGAGGAGGCTGGACTAAGTAGGAGACAGCTGAATCAACTGAAGCGGAAAAGTAAACAGCACGCAAAATTGGGAGCCAACAAAGTGCGGGTGGTCGATCTGTCCGCGCGACGACCATCAGAGAGTGTGATCACTCCCTCGGTTGCTACCCCTGCGATTGCCACTCCTCATCCCGTGAAAACGGAAAATGGTGATGGGCGGAATGGTGACACGAAACCGGACTATTTCTCCCTTGACAGGCCAACGGGCGACGACGATGAGTCCAAGATTGTATCGGAATTTAAGGGAGCAGTAGCGCCGGAGAAACCGTTCATCCAGCCTGAACTCGTGGATGACAGTCCTAGTCTTGCATGGCCGTATGAACGCATGTGCGAGTTTCTCATGGTGGATATTTTGGACCCTAACTGGGAGGTTCGGCATGGTGCGGCGATGGCCCTTCGGGAAGTCGTTCGCGTTCAAGGCGCTGGGGCGGGGCGCGTACATGGCAAGGCGAGAACAGAAAATGATCTTCTGAATCGAAAATGGCTGGATGACCTTGCTTGCCGTCTGCTCTGCGTCTTGATGCTTGATCGATTTGGTGATTATATCTCCGACAACGTTGTCGCTCCTATCCGAGAAACAGTGGGCCAGACGTTGGGTGCTCTTCTGTCTCATCTCCCCTCGAAGTCTGTCATCTCTGTGTACAGATGCCTTTATCGAATCATAATGCAAACGGACCTGGGCGTGGAGCGCCCGATTTGGGAGGTCTGCCATGGCGGTATGATTGGCCTGAGATACTTGGTGGCGGTTCGGAAGGATATTCTCGTAGAGGATTCAGGCCTGATGGACGGTGTTCTGGAAGCCGTCATGCATGGCCTCGGGAACTACGACGACGATGTTCGTGCTGTGAGCGCTGCAACCCTTGTGCCTATAGCGGAGGAATTTGTCAACTCTAGGCAGTCGACTTTGGGCACGCTGATGACAATCGTGTGGGACTGCCTTTCAAACCTTCAAGATGACCTAAGTGCTAGCACCGGGTCAGTGATGGATCTCCTAGCGAAGCTCTGCACCTTCCAACCCGTCCTCGATGCCATGAAGGAGAATGCGGCTGTGGACTCTGAATCGTCATTTGGCAACCTTGTTCCTCGCCTCTACCCCTTTCTTCGGCATACGATTACTAGTGTACGCTCCGCCGTCCTTCGGGCCCTTACGACATTCCTTCAACTGGAAGGCGAGGGTACAAATGATTGGGTAAACGGTAAAGCACTGCGACTGATATTCCAAAACTTGTTGGTGGAGCGGAACGAAGGCGTCCTCAAACTCTCTCTCCAAGTCTGGTCGGAGCTTCTTAAGTCCCTGGATCGTCGGGAGTCGTTCAAATCAGATACAGACTTATCAACACATATAAAACCACTGGTTTCTCTGAGCATGGCACCATTTGGTGTTCCGCGCTACCCCATTCCGATGAATGCATCTCTCTTTATCAAGCCATCCGGTGTGGCCTACCCATCGAGTGCTGCAACTCCCGCCAAATCATCCCCCGCCTCGACTGCGGCCCCTACAGATGGACCTAAAAAGCGAGGTCGCAAATCCGAAAAGAAAGAAGCGCCGCCGCCAACTTCAGCGCATAATGTCGATGGCCATATGCTCCAGGGCGATATAGATTTAGTCGGTGCGGACACAATGTTGCGATCAAAGATCTATGCGGCCAAGGCTCTTGGCCAATTACTCTCGATCTGGGACAAGAATGGGCTGGACAGCCTCTGGGAGTCAATCCTGGAAGGCCTCAGTCAACCCGCATCGTCATCGCAACTATCGTCTGCCATGATCGTGGAGGAGTACGCCAAAATCACCGGATCGGACAGCAAATTTACCGCTTCGCTGTGTGAGAAGCTTCGACCAATCATCGAAGGAGAGCGTCCACTTTGGTATAGTGATATTGCATGCTACCTGCATGTTGCGCGCGCCCAATGCCATTCGCTACTCAATACCTTCCGAGACCATGCACACGTTCCTAGCGCCAGGCTACCCACTCTCGCTGTTGTCGTCCAAGGGGAGGCCGAGGCTGGTCCGAACGCTTTCTCTTTGTCTGATGCCGAAAAGGTGATCGGTCCCGACTTTGACAGATTGAAAAAGAATCTGGCGCCTGCACAGCGCATTACTGCTCTGCAGGTTCTTAACGACACCAAAGCGACAGCAGAAAACGCTGTGGGGGAGGCACGAGACGCGAGAAACCTAAGAGACATGCGGATAAGAGCTGCCGCAGCGGGAGCTTTGGTCGGCTTCCGAGACATTCCCAAGAGGCCTGGCCAACTCATCAAGGGAATGATGGAGAGTATCAAGAAGGAAGAAAACGCGGAGCTTCAACAGCGCTCTGCGACCGCTGTCGCGGCTCTGGTGGAACACTACACCACAGCGGCTAAGAGGGGTCCAGTTGACAAGGTTATTGAAAATCTGGTCAAATATTGTTGTGTTGATACGTCGGAAACGCCTGAATTTCCTCATAACGCGAGCTTGGAGGAGTCCATCCTGTCATTGCGGAAGGAGGAAGACCGGCGCGAGCATCCGAACGCGGCGCAATTTGAGAAGGAAAGCAGAGAAGCGAGAGTCATGCGCCGCGGAGCCAAAGATGCACTCGAACAATTGGCCGTCAAATTCGGTGCGCGACTTACGGAGAAGGTCCCCAACCTTGCAGCATTGATCCAGGAACCACTGGACAACGCGCTCTCTGGAGACCTCCCCGCAAATATCGTCGATCCGGCGAATGAATTAGGCCAGAAGGTTGTGGATGGACTGTCTACACTGCGGGCGTTGCTGCCCAAGTTCGACCCTGGCCTCTATCCTTGGGTCGTCAGCCTTATGCCTCTCGTCGCCAAAGCCCTTCAATGTCGGCTCTCTGTTATTCGATATGCCGCTGCGAAATGTTTCGCGACGATATGCAGTGTTGTGACGGTGGAAGGGATGACCATGCTGGTCGAAAAGGTGCTGCCAGCCATTGGCAATGCGTCGGATGTCCACCATCGCCAGGGAGCGGTAGAATGCATATATCATCTGATCCATGTTATGGAAGACGGTATTCTGCCCTACGTTATCTTCCTGGTTGTTCCCGTTCTTGGAAGGATGAGTGACTCAGACAATGATGTTCGACTTCTGGCTACCACGTCATTCGCAACTTTGGTCAAACTAGTGCCTCTGGAAGCTGGAATCCCAGACCCACCAGGTCTCTCTGAAGAGTTGCTCAAGGGACGTGACCGAGAGAGAAAATTTATGGCTCAGATGCTGGATGCGCGGAAGGTAGAAGAGTACAAACTGCCAGTTGCGATCAAAGCGGAGCTTCGGCCTTATCAACAAGAAGGAGTCAACTGGCTTGCTTTCCTTAACAGGTACAATCTTCATGGAATTCTCTGTGACGATATGGGTCTTGGTAAGACGTTGCAGACGATATGTATCGTTGCCAGCGACCATCATATGCGAGCCGAAGAGTTTGCTCAGACGCAGAAACCAGAGCTTCAGAGAGTTCCGTCGCTAATTGTCTGCCCGCCCTCGCTTTCCGGTCACTGGCAGCAGGAGGTGAAGCAGTACGCGCCATTCCTCAGGTGTGCGGCCTACGTTGGGCCGCCTTCCGAACGTCAAAAGCTGCAAAGCTGCCTTGCAGATGCCGATATTGTTGTGACATCCTACGACATCTGCCGAAATGACAACGATTTTCTCAGAAAGATTAGCTGGAACTACTGTGTCTTGGACGAAGGACATCTCATCAAGAATCCAAAGGCCAAGGTTACGATCGCGGTCAAACAAGTCCAGAGTAATCACCGCCTGATATTGTCGGGAACGCCGATTCAGAATAATGTGCTGGAGCTGTGGTCATTGTTTGACTTCCTGATGCCAGGCTTCCTTGGTACGGAGAAGGTGTTCCTCGATCGGTTTGCGAAGCCGATTGCAGCCAGTCGTTTCAGCAAGTCGTCCTCGAAAGAGCAGGAGGCGGGTGCTCTGGCAATCGAGGCCTTGCACAAGCAGGTGCTACCGTTCCTGCTTCGCCGTCTGAAGGAAGAGGTGCTCAACGACCTGCCTCCCAAGATCATCCAAAACTACTACTGCGATCCAAGCGACCTGCAGAAGAAACTTTTTGAGGACTTCACGAAGAAGGAGCAGAAGGCTCTCCAAGAGAAGATGGGAAGCTCAGAGAAGTCCGACAAGGAGCATATCTTCCAAGCCTTGCAGTATATGCGTCGTCTCTGCAACTCCCCGGCGCTTGTCGTCAAAGAAGGGCACAAGCAGTACAACGAAGTTCAGAGCTACCTGCAGAACAAGAAGACCAGTATTCGAGATGTGTCGCACGCACCTAAGCTGAGCGCGCTCCGCGATCTGCTCCTGGACTGTGGAATTGGCATCGATCCATCGAGCGAGGGCGAGTTGACGACCGGCAGCAGCTACGTGAGCCCGCATCGCGCCCTCATTTTCTGTCAAATGAAGGAGATGTTGGATATTGTGCAAAGTGAGGTGTTACGGAAACTGCTTCCATCCGTGCAATACCTCCGTCTCGACGGCGGTGTCGAAGCGACCAAACGGCAGGATATTGTTAATCGGTTCAACTCAGATCCCAGTTATGATGTATTGCTCTTGACGACCAGCGTTGGTGGACTCGGTCTGAATCTTACTGGTGCGGACACTGTCATATTCGTGGAGCATGACTGGAACCCGCAGAAGGATATCCAAGCGATGGACCGAGCACACCGTATCGGGCAAAAGAAGGTGGTTAACGTATACCGATTGATTACACGTGGAACGCTGGAAGAGAAGATCCTAAAGTAAGCGTTTCCTTTGCCCGTCTTTCTAGACACGACGATACTAATTGTTTAGTCTCCAACGATTCAAGATCGACGTAGCATCCACTGTAGTCAATCAGCAGAATGCCGGGCTGAACACGATGGACACGGATCAACTTCTGGACTTATTCAACCTTGGCGAAACGGCAGAGCACGCAGAGAAACCTACCGAAGCAGGTGGCAACGAAGTCGACATGGTCGACATTGACGGCGAAGTCAAGGAGAAGGGCAAGAAGGGCTGGCTGGACGATCTGGACGAACTATGGGACGAGCGACAGTACGAGGCAGAGTACAACCTGGACTCGTTCTTGTCCACCATGAAGGGTTAGCTTTGGCGCTGGGTTGTATGTAGCAAGGCGTTCGCGGGCAGGTTGCTTCGGCGTTGGCGGTACTTTGCGAACAAATCAAGACCAAGATAGAGAGCTTGGTTATATTGTATTTCTATGCACATTTCATTCAATTTCCAACGTCATTCGCATACCCGATTGGGGTGCGCCATCATTGAAGATTCACAAACAACCCCCCGTCCACCAGAAGCTGCGCCCCAGTCTATAACCATTAGCATCCTCAACATCGGCAGAAGAACAAGGACCCCCTCAAAGAACTTACAACATAACCGCTCAACCCCTCACACGCCAAAAACACCGCCGGCCCCGCCAAATCCCTCGGCTGCCCCAACCTCCCCAGCGGAATCCTCCCCTCCATATACGCCCTCTTCCCCGGGTCCCCCATATCCTCATCATTCAGCTGCGTCCGAATCGTGCCGGGCAGCAGCGCATTGCACCGGATATTGTACTTCCCCAGCGCAACGGCCGTCGACTGCATCAGCGAGAGCACGCCGGCCTTGGTGGGCGTGTAGTGCGTCTGCTGGCCGCCGCCGACGAGGGCCGAGATCGACGAGATCCCGATTATCGAGCCGCCAGGGGGACTTTGGGAGAAGGCCATTTGGCGCGCGGCGGCTTGCACGGCGTAGAAGGCGCCTGTAAGGTTGGTGTTTATTGTCTGTGTCAGGAGGGTCGGTGTTACACTGCCGGCAACACATTAATATTAACTTTCTTCTCAATCGGTTCGTTAAGGGAGGAGATGTACTCGAGAAACTCCTCAAACCGACACACACCGGCGTTACTAACGAATACATCCAATCGCCCGAACTTCTGCACGACGCGCTCGATAAACTCCGTCCCCGTCTCGGGCTTCGACACGTCCCCCGGCACAGCGAGGAAGCGCTCCTCTACGCGCTTGCCGTCGTAGTCTTGGAACTGGGCGATTTCGCTCTGTAGGCTTGCGAGATGGGGCTCGTCGGTCGCGCCGCCGAGGTGGTTTACTGCGACGGAGGCGCCGTGGTGGAGGTATTCGAGGGCTATGGCCTGTTTGTTCGTCGTTCCTTGTTAGTACAGTATGCGTGGGCGGGTGTGGTGGTTTTGCGGGGAACCAGGGGAGGGGAGGGGAAGAAGGTACGCGGCCGATTCCGGTGAGGCCGCCGGTTATGGCGGCGACTTTGCCGGTTAGGAGTTGCGGGAGGGTCATTGTGAGGACTGTGAGGTTGGTATGGAGTAGTGAATGAGGGAGATTGAAGTTGAGAAAGGGGAAAGACAACCGGCAAGACCAGAAATGCGGCTGGATGAGGGCGAGGGGAACAGAAAGGTGGGGAGGCT
The DNA here is from genome assembly GCF_044049455.1 of Aspergillus lucknowensis. Lineage (NCBI taxonomy): Eukaryota > Fungi > Ascomycota > Eurotiomycetes > Eurotiales > Aspergillaceae > Aspergillus > Aspergillus lucknowensis. Next base: position 85,858 of record NW_027263567.1, on the reverse strand, counting down.
CGGGGTTTCGTGGTATTGATGGCCCGAGGGACTGGCGGCGGAACTTGGTGGTAGGGTTTACTCTGGAGTATTGAGGTGACATATCTGTCTCGAATAGGGTGACAAGAATTCACGAAGACGCCAAGTCACGGACATACTCAATGCAGTACCGACGGAATATGAAAGCAGACAAAAAAACTAAAAAATATCTGGTCCATTCCAGAGGGTGCCGCTTGGGACACCAATCCGCGCACGCCTGACACAAGCTGTACTCTCCGTCATTGCAAAAGTCACAACGATAATAGATAGTATCCCTTGGGATTCCACTCCCACATATGTTACAGCCAGTCGCGGCTCCCTGCCACTGTCGAGGTCGTCATCCTCAGAGTCGTTATTGTAATAGTTGTCATAAGTGTTCGACCTGAAAGCGCGATCACCGGAGCAGCCGTAATCCCACCAAGGCCCCTGCTCCTCCTCTTCCTCTTCTTCCTCCTCCACATCAGCCTTCTCCGGTACCCTCATCGTTAACGCCAACAAGATCTCACGGGCATATGCTTCCCAAGGTCATACTGTACCGCCGACGGTCCGTATTCCGGGGAGCCCACCACAACGTCTCCTAGTCGGACATCATCCTTGGGTGAGTGCGGCACTTCGCCCCCGATGCCGACTAACAGGCCCACGGTGAGTCGGTGACGTTGGGAAATGTGAATGGGATGCGACGCGCAACAATTGCGGCGGCGGATTTGTCTTGCGAGCATCGCGGGCCGCCTGCAATGACGACGTTATGGTCACCAATTCGTCCGAGGGTATACTAGCTTTTGTCTGCACTCGGTAGTGGGACTGGATCGTAGAGCTCGTCAAGCATGATCCACACGGCCTGGGTGGCCGATCCGTTACGTGTCGTAGACGCCCTTGTCGCGTCGTGTTTCAGCCCAATCTGAAGCAGCCCTAACCGCAGGGGCCGACTTCGCCACTCCCCCATGACAGCATGGCATGCAGCCAAAGGCTAAGTCTCTTCCACCGGTCATGGCCCTTCCCATTCTTCCCTTCCTGTTGCTTCCACGCCGCACGTGCAGCGAGAGCAAGCAGGGAAAAAAAAGTAACTCCCGACCCCGTCTCAACCTTAGGGGTCTGGCTATGTGAGATGCCCAATGTAGCCTCGCAATATCAAATCCCATGGGTTACCATCGATTGTATAACGCCTCGGAGATGCCTGGATGAACACTTGGCCACGTAACTGATTTGTTGTGGTGCCAGGAAAAGTCGCCGCAAGGCTGTATATGCACACCACCCACTCCAGCGATTGTGTCCGTATATTAAAAAGTAATATGTTCAGCTGTCGGCGTTCCCGAAGGCTCATTGGCACATCTGCTGTGATTTTGATGCACAAATAACGAGACAGCAAGAGCTGAGGAGGCAGAGAGCAGGAGCAGCTGCATAAACTGCCCGAAAGGCTACAACGTCAAGGTTCAATAAGAGTTCGACGTATATCTGCCCAACGCCAGGTACCTGAATAGGGACCCGGTTGGGAGTCCAGGGAGTAGCAAGAATGACTTCTCGAGCCTGAAGGATTAACATAAATATTGTCGATTAACATAAATATTGTCGAGATTCCCCCCGAAAAGACATCTCTTTTCTTCGACACGATTAATCTTTATCTCTGAAATACATAAGGATTTCTCTGCGCCTCGGTATCCGTCTCAACGAGCTGCATTTAATCCGAGTTACGTGCCTTTAACTCGTGCCTTCAACTCGTGCCTTCGACCATGGCCCCCACCAGATATAGCGAGAGCAACGCGAAAGTCAGGCAGATCCTCGGACGCTCCCCATCGAGAACTTTCTCCTTCGAAGATCAGCGCATACTCACCCACCAGTCCATCTATTCATGCGTCTTCAATCGCTCCACACTCAAGAACTGCACCTTGTATAACTGTGCGGTCTTTGCCTCTCGACTTATCAATTGCAGAGCCTATCGCTGCTTGATCATAACACAGGACGTCTACGATTATCGTCACATTCACAATGTCTCCTCGACATTCACGCTTGGAGGTGTAGATATCGACACTGGTGATGACGATGACGATGACGACGAGGAGGATGGGCCGTTGGAAATAGAGGACGATGCGGTGGAAGATGAATGGGAGGGTCCTTATCTATTACCTAGAGTTGATTACCCAGAGTATTGAATTACGATGGGTCGGAAACATTTCCCCGGGGACTGAGATGGATATAGGACAGAGTGCTGGTGCAGGAGGAAAATGGCCTGGCCATTGATTGTTAACGGAGCTGCACAGTTAGGAGGAGCTGCGATGACTGTGGGAGGTGCTAAACTAGCATGGATCAAGGCTCAGTTATGAGTCCCATATGGATGGTTTTCTTCAGTTGATTGCTCCAAGGAAAGTCTCAAACTCTACAGTCTTTAATTCTGTGTGCCGACGGTTCCTGGCGCTCTGTACTCTTGCTCCCACTGTATTAATGCGTCACTAGAGAAACACAGAAAATAGAGCTTCACAGTCAGATTAAAAGAGCTTGTGGCTTTATTCTTTCCGCAAAGCAAGGAAAGACACCCCCGAGTTCTTTTTTTTTGTGAAGGAGGATTATATGATCCTGATTGAAGAATGATCTCCCGGCAATGAATAGTGAAAGTGGGTTGATGCCTTAGGCTCTGATGGACCGGCCTTAAACCGGCCGGAGGACACGGGACTCAGCAATGATTCTTCTTTCTCCGACTTCTCCTCTCCAGAGAAGTTCAGCCTCGTACATTCGATTCGGTGATGCACACATGTTGCGTTGGGCAAGGCTGGCAGAGGCTATGCCATATTTGGCTGCATCTTCAGCAATTCCGTCCTATCATACCCATGTCAGCAGAGCCACTGACTGCCCAGCCGCAAGGGGCGGGATTGAGGGCTCTCAGCCTGGACAACTTCCCCACCCAAGGATTAATCCCTGAGGGACCTCACAGCTAGATGACTCCAATATGGGTCCGACGAGGAGACTCCCCGATCTTGTTGCGGATACCAAGCTCCGGGTGGAGATTCACAGGGCGTACACGCACTATTTCAGCATCGAAACTGGGAACCGGCGACAGTGGAAGAGGGAGACCTGGAGGAGAACTCAGGATCTCGGGAAAGGAGCTTTCGCGGAGGTCTGGCTCGAGGAATGCGACGAGGATGACAGCGAGAGCAAGAGAAGGGGCCGGGTACAAGCCGTGAAGGCCATTCCAAAAAGGGGTGGGAGCCACTACTATCGAGAATTGGAGGCCATAGCCAAATTTTCTCAGAGCAAGGTTCGTTATCTGCACCTCTAGAAATGCAGCGACTGACTTTTCTTGCGTTTGTAGTATGAAGGCCTCTTTGTCAAGTCCCTTGGGTGGTATGAAAGCAAGCAATCGATTTTCATCGTGATGGAGCATCTTCCGTACGGCAGCCTGGCGTCGCATTTAACCCAGTCGCTGCCTGAAGAAGAGGTAAAACGTATCGCAGTTCAAGTGCTGGAGGGGCTGGCGTCCCTTCATGAGAACGAGTTTGTCCATCGCGATCTAAAGCCCGAGGTGAGTGAAGCGCTCTTCCTTGAGAGTGTCCAACCTGACCTTGCAGAACATCCTGGTTGCATCAAAAGGACCCGCATGGTGGGTCAAGATTGGTGATTTTGGGTTTAGCAAAAGAATCGGCGAGAGCAATAGCTTGAAGTCGGTTGTAGGCACCCAGAACTACTTTGCCCCAGAGGTCTTGGGGCTGAGTACTTGTTCCGTGGATTGTGAGGCCGCTGAACCTCGATACACCTGCGCAGTCGATATGTGGTCCTTTGGAGTGACGGTATTCTACATGCTCTGTCACACGTATCCGTTCAGAGACCGAAGCCTACTAGCGTATACACAGGGCGCTCCCTTCCCGTCGACAACATTGTTGTTGCATAATGTCAGCCAAGAAGGCCGCACCTTTATAGAGGCTCTGTTGAACGTCGACGCTTCTGCTCGTTTGTCTGCTAAGGCCGCTTTGGATGATGAATGGCTCACGGGATCGCAATTACCCTCCCGGATGAAGGAGGGAACCCTGCCGATGGACTTGAGTGCGGAACAAAGCCATTCACTCCCTACGGATACGTCACGGAGCTGGCTTATGAGCAGCACCGTCGAACCCTTAATGTCAAGGCTTGCAGTCTCGGAACCATCGAGTGCGGAACCAAGCCATTCACTTCCTACGGATAAGTCACGGAGCTGGCCTCTGAGCAGCAGTGTCGAACACTTGATGTCAAGGCTTGAAGTCTCGGAACCATCGAGTGCGATAATACGTGGGTCAGCCCCTGGGCATACTCAAGATCCGGACCCAAAAACTTTAAATGAGTTGCGGGCCCTTCATATGTGGGGAATGCAGCTCATAACGAAGAAGGAGTATAAAAAGGCTGGAATCCTGTTGCAGCAGGCTGTGGATGGGCGCGAGAAGGCGCTTGGGCCCATTGATCCTGACACCCTTGCTTCGAAGCATCATTTGGGTGTGGCATACGTGTCTCAAAAACGATATAAGGATGCCCTCACGATTCTCCAAGCGACAGCGAAAGACCGGGAAGAGACGCTGGGCTCGCTCCACAAGGACACACTCGCCACGAAACATTGGATTGGCAGGTCGCTCTTTGGGCAAGAAAAATTTAAGGCAGCACAAAATGTCTTCCAAGAGATAGTAGAAACTCAGAGAGCACTTCTTGGTGACATGCATGACGACACACTCTGGTCCCTCTATATCTCCGGTCAGATTTACGATAGATTGAAACAATATCGCAAGGCGACTATCTTGTTCGAGGAAGTAGCGGAGAGCTGGAAGAAGACTCGAGGTCCGGATGATGAGTTTACACTGGAGGCCCTCCGATCACTTGCGTACTGCCTTTGTTTGCAGAAGAAGCATGAAGAAGCAGCGCCTTTGTTGCAGCGGGTAGCGCGTGATATTTCGGGCAAAAAAGAGAAACGAACAGCACTCGATTACCTTCATGCTACTGGTGAAGTACTCTTCGAGAAGAAGCAGTATACTGCTGCACACGCTATTTTCAAGCAGGTCCTTCACAGTCGCACAACTATTTTGGGACCGGTGCATGAGGATACTCTGTGGACATGTCGCTTGCTCGGAGCTTCGCTTTGCAGAGAGAACAAGTTGGACGGGGCGCGGCGCCTTCTACGGAAGGTGGTGAGAAATTCTCGCTCTGATACTGCCCGGATAAAGGCATTCGGTTGGCTACATGAGGTTGGCGTGGCGCTCCTTGATGACAAAAAATATGGAGAAGCGCAAGCACTGTTAAGTGAGGTGTTGGAAGGACGCAAAAAGCTCCTTGGGTCCAGGAATAGGAAGACCCTCAAAACGTCGTATTTGCTCGCCCGGGCATTCTTTGAGCAAGGTATGTATGATGAAGCGATGAAGCTCTTCAAGGAGACCAAAAGTCAGCAGTCGAGTGCTCTCGGCCGTCGGGATCTCCATACAGTGAAAACTCGCATGTGGATAGGCCGCGTGTGTTCCAGTCGCGGTGACTCTGCCGCTGCCCGCCGCCATTTTGAGGCGGCGTTAGAAGGCTTCGCCGACATACTAGGGCCGACCCATGCAAAAACAGTCGAATGTAAGCAGCTCCTCGGGATAGCGTCTTATAACATCAAGCAGTATAAGAAAGCGGAAACCATCTTCCGGGACAACTTGGGTGTTAGAAAGGAAGCATTGGGGCTAGCCCATAAAGAGACCTTGGCTGCATTTAGCTGGCTCGGCTCCGCACTACGTGCTCAGAAAAAGTATCGAGAGAGCGAGAATTGCTGCCGGGAGGAAGTGGAGGCCAGGAAGAAGCTTCACGGGGTTGGGGACCCAGACACTCTTTCGGCCCTTAGAAACCTGGCGCTTTCGATTGAGTGGCAGGGTGGCAGGTGGGCCGAAGCAGCAGAAGTATACGATGAGATGCTTACTGCTGCGCAAAACACACTTGGACCTTCTTCTCCGGAGACTGAGGAGTACTTGCGGAACATGAAACGGTGCCGAGATCAGATTTCAGACGCTGCGAGCTCCACCAGCAAGCAACGAAGTCGATTCTCACTTTTTGGGCGTTGAGTGGACGTCATGGAGAAGCAATGGAACTCGAGGCACGACCACTGAGAATGCGCCGGTCACGAGGTATTGGGGCTGGGCTCAGCAGAGCTTAGCCTTGTGGTCTGCCCCGCGCCAGGCTATTAATTGCGTCTCTTTCCACACTTTGTTCTTTGGCAGCAAGACGTCCTAGTGCGATGGCGGAGCTCGGCCTTGCTGTTGCTGGGGTGGTAGGCACAATTGATGTGTGCTTGAAGTAGGTTAAGTGTTCTAACCGGGCTTTCTTCAGACTGTTCATGCTCATATTCCATAGATACGGGAGAGTAGCGATGTCAAAGTACCGAACCTTCAAAGACGCGGATGTTGAGTTCTCCGAACGCATCCTGATTATCGAAAACACTTGGTCCAGGATATCCCGACAGCTGACGTTTCTCAAAGGTGTCTGGGAGGCACTGGACGAAGAGCACCAAGACCTGCAGAAACACATTCTTTTGAACTTCCAAAAAAGACTCGAGGTGGCTGTGCTGGAGGTCAGCAGAATCAAGTTACCCTCGCCCTATAAAGATGACTCCGCACTGGGTAAACGGAAAGCTGCAAAGTATTCTTTGCTTGTGAAGCATAGTCTCGACAGAGCCATTCGAGACTTGCACACATGGGCGGGTGAATTCGACCCGACCTGGTGGCTGATTCTGCGGATTGCCGATAAGGCTATCGACAAGACTATCGATACTGAGCTAGCGCATGAGATGAGAAACGAAAGCTTCGAGGTTGCTAAGCATATTCGTGATGCTCTGCAGACTGCGCAGCCTTCTGCAAAAGACTTCTTCCTCAAAGAGGCAACCCTCAATGCGGCAGACCGGTCGGCTATCCCATACTCTACCTCGGAGCTCGTTATGCTTTCGACGTCCGGCAAGTCGACGAATTTTATCCTTGACTCTGTGGATTGCAGTGCGGTGGAAGATGTATCGGTCTTCGCGCAGAACGTTCAGGAACTCGCAGGGAGACTCGAGAAGATCGAACCAACGACCTTCCACCTTCTTCAGTGCCTTGGTGTGTCAAGAACCAGGGACGCCAAAACTAGAAAGGTTACCTCGTTCAACTTTATTTTCAAACTGCCAAAAGGCTGTGTCCAGCCCCGGAGTCTCCGAAAGCTGCTGCTGTTTACTACAAACCCGTCGTTAAACGTGAGACTCTCTTTCGCAAGGCAACTCGCTACCTCAGTCAGCTACATTCACGTTCTTGACTTTGTCCACAAGAATATTCGCCCAGAGACTACCCTGGTGTTTGAAGCAGATGGCTCGCCTTTTGGCCCATTGTTCCTTCTCGGCTTCGAGACATTCCGTACGGCAGACGGCAAATCACTCCGCTTGACGAACGCAGACCGCGTGGAGAACATGTACCAGCACCCAGAACGGCAGGGAATTGCCCCGAGTACAGACCACAGAATGCAGCACGATATTTACAGCCTTGGAGTATGTCTCCTCGAGATCGGGCTGTGGGAGTCTTTCGTAACGCAGGATAACCCGACAACCCCGTCACCTATGTTTTCGAATAATTCTAAATCTCTGAAAACTCAATTCACGGACCTAGCCAAGAGGCACCTGCCGCCGAAAATGGGTGACAAGTACACTAAGATTGTCGTGAACTGTTTGACGTGTATGGATCCGGAGAACGAGGATTTTGGCGATGAGAGTGAGTTTAAAGATGAGTTTGGGATTAAGATTGGGGTTAAGTATATTGAGAAGGTGGGATTCCGCCCTTGGAGACGGTGCGAGATATGCTGACTCTGGTAGATTCTTCTGCAGCTTGGCGAGGTGTCAGTGTGATATCGTCCTGTTCGCCGTCTTTCTGCATACGCTTTTGGAGCTCGACTTTTCTGCGTATGAAACGTATAAACTATCTGCCTCTGGAACTTGGCCTAAGAGTAGGATTTCACCTTATCAAACAAGCCTCGCCTCTTAGGAAGAATCTAAGTTTGCCCCATTCACAAGAACAATGCTCGAATGCTTTGCGTTCCATTCACTGGTGTACATATTCACCGCGACTACTTTGTTGATTCACAGATAGCACCTCTATAACAGCGATGTCTAGCATTGCCGCCTGTAAATACCTCCCTCTTTCGAGGCAGATTGCTTTTACTGATACTTGGGTACCTTCTCCCGACCGGACCTTTCATCAAGGTGTATCTATCACATAACCATACGGAAGGTCCTGCACAAACTTTCGGAAAGAACCTCCGGCTCCTCAGCAATAGAAACATGACACACGAGCCTCTTCTTTCGACGTACATTGACCTCATCCCAGACTCCAGCTTCGAGAAACCACAGACATCCATCATCTATCCTCATTATCTTCAACCATCGTCATCAATTATCCTCATCAACCTCCACACCGACCATGGAGACGCCTGACCCTCCCCCTCACGGCTCCGCGCCAGAGAAAAACCCCGACAAGCCGAAAACTCGACGCGAGAGACTCCTCGAAACGATCGCGCAGCTCAAACGTGAAGCCGTTAGGCTCAACGAGCTGCTTCATGAGACCCACGGGCTCGAATTCCGTATCGAGGAGAATATCGAGGAACAGGTAGCTCTCGTGGCGGATATTATCTTTGATATTGAGAGGTTGACTGAGGAGATTTCGGAACTCAGGGTGTAGTGCACAGGGCGTCGGAGGAGGTTTACTTTGTGTGGATGAGCCTGGTTGTGGTATTGTCGAGAGGTGTGACAGGTTTTTATCCGCTGGAAGATTGCTGGGAAAGACATGGTAGAATTGCATGCTACTCTATACGGGGCCATGAAACCATGCTTTCATCGACTAGTGTACCTGTATACAGCCATAACTGCCAATTCCCAGCTCAGTCATACCAGAAACTCCCCAATATCCCCTCACGCCCCTCCATGAGAACACAAAAGTCTATAATACTCAATTAGCGCCGCCACAACCCAGAAAAGTCAACAGATTCACGCACAGCGCTCCATGATCCACCTATTCAGGAGGCGCACACCAAGGCGTAGGGTCTCCCGGAGGCCAAATACATTGGGCATCACCGCACGTCGCAGCAAGCTGCCAGGTGCGTCCATTGCAAACCGCAATGTCGTGGTACGTATCGACGCAGTCGTAGTCGTTGCCGGAGCACTGGGTGCCGAGTGAGACGTAGGCTGCCGCGAGGGCGGGGAGGATAAGTATACGAAGGAACTTCATGCTGTCAGATGGATTGATTGATCGATCGATCGATCCCTTGACAGATGAGATTGAATTGTGTGATCTGGGATGGCGATGAGGACGTCGGGGGGATGGGGTTTATATAACTTTCCTTCTCACGTCTTCTTCTTTCCTGAACTTGCTTTGCCCGTGCTATGTCCGTGGCAGGACGACTCAGCTGAGGTCGAGACTTGGTGACTCAATTCAGTGGCTGCATCGGCTGCATCCTGTATCATCCATGTATACATTCCCCAAAGGTCAACATCTTTCTCTTCCAATTGGGGGGCCTCTCCCAGTAAGATCGCCGAGCTAGGGTTAGCGTCCAACAGACAGCCCTACTCGGGAAAAAAAGGTAAGCACACTGGACCCGGGGTCAGCAAGCAACCCTGCAGGAGCGGAGGAACGTCCGAGCTGTCGGTCCCGCTAGCCCGCCTTGAATCTCACGTACGCTGACCAAGACCAAATCGGGCCCTGGCGTATCCAACTCAAGCTGAAGAATGAGCGGTGCAGCGCTGGTGGAGAGGACACTTTTCGGCCCCCGGAGTTAACTATCGTTATTCCGCTGTGAAGTCGGGATCCAGATGTCGCTGACGATTGTATGTAGCTTCAGCGTGTTCGTATTCGGACTTGTTACAGGAGTCCTCGCGAAGCTCTGGTCTTACCTGTAAAAAAGCGGGCGGTTTAGGGTGGGAAGGGTAGGGTGGAGTGGGGGATTTGGTACTCCGCGATCACTGTGCCTTGGCAGTAACTTCCTGCGGACAATGAATCCAGTCTTTCCTTTCCACAGCCCTCTTCGCTGCGAATAAGGACTCGAGTGGTGTCGAGGGAGATTTCAACGGTTTGGGCCGCCGGCCAGTAGAAGCGCGATAGGCACCGTATGAGGCAGGGCCGTTGCTGAATTCTCTCTCTTTCTCCAAGCGATGGGAGATGGTGGAGAAGTTGCTATGCAGTTCGTTGGCATTGGCCCTCAGGATGACAGGTGCTCTAGGCTGTCTTGAATGCTGATCCGATAGCCCTAATTTTAGAGTTGTACAAACCGTGGATGCTGACGCTTATACCGCCCTCGTAAATATAAATATAACGACCAAATACAACTACTGTGGTGTGGCAGTCTCGGATCTTGAACTTGTTCTATTCCTTCACTTGTTAAGGAAGGGAGTATACGGGCAGCCCAAAGACACAAGAGAGATCCCGATAACAGGAGCCGCCAAATGGCAAAAGCGTGTGTGTCAACCCTCCCCCCCAATGGGGGGGATAACCATTAATAAAATAGGTTCATATTAGACTAAATAGAAAGCATGAAAAACTACAAAAGGCTGGGCGAGCATCATGGGGACATCCGAGCAAGGATGGCCTTTGAACCCTCCCTTTTGGAGCTCACCTCTACAAGGCAGGAAGCAAGACGTTGGTAACATAGCGAGGGGCATTGAGTTAATCGGGGTCTAATTCATCGTCGGTGACATCCGCAGCCCCAGAGATTGATACTAGTCGATTAAGGAACCGCTAAAGCTGCAATATTTTAAGAGATGACAGCAGCATAGTAGCCCAAGTGACTACTGACCCAACAGGTCATGAGCCCTCAGGCTCTGGGTTCCCTGACTTTGGAAAAGAGAACGGCACTACAAAATGCTAACGTCAGAATGATAGCACAGGTGCTGTTGAGACACGCGCTGACACCTATGGGGAAAGGCAAATTTGGGTCTAAAGCCTCTTCAACTCTCGCCTGATTCCAACACATTGACCATCCAGTTCTACTGGTGAGGACAATTCACGTACGCCCTCGAGCTTCTCCAAACCCCGGCCTCCCAGCCATCCAACATCCCACACGCCATTTCAGTTGCATGAATAACAGATGCATACAAAGGGGTGACATGCTTACCTCGACAACTAATAACTGCAAAATATTCTGGTGCCATCTATTAAAATATTGCGGGTATCGTTGGATGGGTCGATGCGGTAAAACATTTTTCCCGGAGGTGGAGGGCCAAGGCAGAAGAATATTTATTCGAATGTATTTTATTATCAGTTCTACACTTTACAATAGTGAAGTATTGAAATCAATCACCGCACTCCACCCCTTATTCTTTTCTCTCGGCTACTGGTAAGTATTTGGAGGGGAAAGCAGAACGATCTATTAGAAAGGTCTAAACTAGACATGAGAATTGATGAATATGATATAGAGGAAAGAACTTGAATCTATCTCAGTGACGAAACCCATATTTAAACCAATGAGAACAATGAAAAGGGGTAAACCCCACAGGAGCCTCGAGCTTTGCTGTTATCCTTTGCCAAAGCAGGGCTCCACCTCCCTCCTGCAGCTTCCTCTATCAACCCGCAGGCTTCTTGCAAACGATTATCGGTCCGCAGGACCTTCTAGAAGAATCCTCTACGGGCTGACACCCGTTGTACCTAGATTTTGCATGCTTTCTATTTTGCCAAATGTGAACCTATTTCATTAACGGTTATCCCTCACCGAAGATCTTCAAGTTGGTACACGACGACCAAAAACACCAAGGGCTCGAGGCAGCGAGTAAAAGACTAGATGGGTTGGCAATCTATCAAGGCTCATTTATGTCATTCAGCAATATCCCCCAAATTAATAGCCTCTGATACTGCTTAAGAACTGTCTTATTTCTCCAACCACTCCAATCATGATTCAACCACGCCCACCTGTCATCGTGATCCGCGAGTATACGACGCTGTTCCCAGCAAAGGTCAAAATCTCGCTGTCTAAGAGCTTGGTTATTGAGATATTCAACTCTAGAAATGGCCATTTAAGATGGGATGTCAAGGTGATTGGCTCGCCGGGAAACATGTTATCCAACGGCGCTCGGTGGGCTTAGGGCTGAAATCGATCGATCCCGATGGGGGAAGATGGAATGAGACTAGAACGAAGTTGGAAAGAGAGAAGAGTTGGGCAAAATGAGGAAAGAGAAGTCCTTGATTATTCATCGACGGCATATTGCTACATGGTTCCGAACCTGCAGTGGTTCAGTGCCATGACTGCCAATAACCATAGCTACCTGTACGTCGATTGTTCAAGTTGTTTGTTGCCAGAAAATGGATTCCCATGGCCATGAAACAAGCCACGATTACTCTAATAGAACCACATTCTACATTGACTGACTCTGCCAGATTCTCTCGGTCAATCTTTTTAGCATGGATTCTGTCAAAACCAGATTTCGTTCCGAGGGATTCTCTCTTTAAAATCTTGTCGAATGGAATTGTAATTGTTGTGGCCCCACCAGTGCCTGGGAAGATTTCGGTAGACGTCCAAACTTTCGAGATGGTGAGTGATGAGGTGCAACGGGCGATTCCGGGGGAAGCGCGGGTGATCCGGGTCCTTGAGGCCGAATTCGGTACCAAGACCCAATTCTTCACCTCTATCTTGGGGAAATCCTGGTTGATTGCGATTGTGATAACCGCGTTTGCACCGGCACATTTTATCCATGTATGGGCGGCTAAGTCAAGGTGACCACCGGTCTCCGAGTTTCCCATCTCCAAAACAAGAGATGGCTTGTAGTTTGCTGAAAAAGGACCCCTGCTGGAATCCGCTTCTTTTATCCAATAGCCAATAGTTATTGCCGTCAACCCTGAGTTCTCGACTTATAAACTGGTTGGCGGCATGAAGGCATCCTCGCTAAAGTCCGCATTCCTATGCCGATATACTCATATCCAGATACGCATCTAGTCTCTTGTCTCTGATACTTTCTCCCATTCCCCGAGGCCGAGTAGGCTGCGCAATATGTTGTCGTCCGAGTCCCCCAGATGGATAGACGGGGTCCCTCGCCGGTGCAGTTTTCCTTCACTCAGGCCACATAGACCATATCAATGGAAAATCAACCACATCTTCCCTGGATCTTGTTTGGTAGGAATTTTCAGCAGTGGATGGTAAATCGAGGCGTCCAGAATCTACCCCTGTCAGGACCTTGGTTTCAATGAGGCCGAGGGACTTCGACAATGCCGAGGATTCGGCGGGTGAGGTCGACATTTCGACATCTCTGTCGAGGGTTGACCAAGACGGGGGTGGAACCCTAAGAAAACCCCTTGCTGGAGTAAATCCATTGCAGGCGGAGTACCGCCATAGAGTTTTTGTTTACTGCCCACTGATCCGGGGGCAAAAAGCTATCCCAGGAGGAGAGAATAATGCCAATGGCTCTGTAGCAATTTTTCGACGGCAAACAGCAAGAAGCATTTATGCAGTGACCTCGTACCATAGATGGGGCATATAGGGCATACAGCAGAACGGGGTTGCAAAATTCGGGATGTCAATCGGGGCTCGAGGCATCCGAGCCTGGAATCCCTTACTGGTATGGTCGACCATTCATGGTTTACTAACCCAGGGTATGGTAAACCCGTCTGGTTATGTTCAATAAAGCCCGAAGGTTCAGGGTGGATTGTGGTGAGCCAATCCAACAACTGACCAGCGGCCGCCTCGGCCCTAGTGGCGCACACTCGGGTCGAAGCAACGAGACACGATCGACCTCGTCCAGGTAAGTCAAAAACTTGCCAAATTCTTTGAACGTCCGCCCGCTGACCCAGTCCCAATTGCTGACAACGTACTGGCCGTACGCGCCCGGGACAACATGACGTTGGTCCGCTTGCTTGACTGGAGGAAGCCCGCGGAACCGAAAGTCCTCGTGATCAGGACCCCGAGGACGCATCAACACCGAGGCGGCGGCAAGGCAACGAGGTTCGTGTCGGACGTAATGAGGATGCGGTGCATTCTCTCCGCATTCAGACGAGCCAAAGCCCTGTTAGCGTTGTAGGCTGCATCGTCTCTTAGTAGCCACTGCCTCATGCCTGATACAGGGTCCTCGCCCGGCTCAGAGAAAGTCTGCCTCGAGCACAACACCGATGATTGTTAAACCAGTTCGTGGGACTCAAGGCGTAAAAGCGGCATCTAGCATTACCGTACTGAATTTGATTTGAAAAGAGACATCCTCCTCGAGATCAACCTCGACACAGCTTCACAGCGGTCAGCGGGTCACCCCTGTCGGTTGGCGGGGTTCCCTGCTTTCTTTAACTCTCTATTATCCTCCGAATTCATACACGTGGGGTTTGGAGCATTCCAGAGAAGCCGTTCGATTCGCCGCTCTCTGCAAGAGGCGTCTTTTATGAGCTGCCGTAATTAAACACCATGTATAATATCATGGGTCAGATATACGTGGCTGGCTGTCTCGATAACGCCGTTTAAGCCCGGTTCACTATATCAGATACAGATGCTACAAGAGATTAGTTTAGGGCCGCATTATCTAGACAGTGGGGGGGGATTATAGACCAGATCTCCAAAAACGACTCCAACCCAAGCTAGGGCGATAGATGGACACGTATCTTCACCCCATTTGCGTCTCCTTGCCATTAACCAATGATTTCTTGGAGGGTGCTGTTATCATGGCTGAATATGCCAAGCACTACCTAGAATGAGGGTCCGCTACTAAGGCTCGGCTGTTGGACCAGGTATGGGTGGAAGAGACCAGGGACATCCTCTTCGATGTCAGACATGGTAATGTACCTAAAGGAGAGTGTGTGTTAGACTCAGACAAGTTTCCTTGATTATCTTGCCTTGTTGGGCACGAGAAGAGATGCTTACTTTGTTGGGTGTAATACAAGGGCTGTGTCAAGCCTCGTAAACAGATCGTGAGGACGAGAAGAAGAAGCTGGGGATCAGACAATAAGGATGAAAGGAAGAAGCCGGGAAGCAGACAATAAAAATAAAAGGAGGAACTGGGAAGCAGGCAATGGGGACAAGAGGAAGAAGCTAGGGATCAAACAATAAGGATGAAAGGAGGAACTGGGAAGCAGACACGGAGGATAGCAGTTAAACATGGTAGCGAGATTTCTAACAACGAAAAAGGCCTTGCCAGAAGTTGCTCATGAAGCATGAATTTCGGTCACCAATAAAGTAGCGTGGACCGCAGTCATCTAATTTGAGAGCTGGGACTGACTGCCGCTGGATTCTTCATTCACAGCCGGAGGAAATATCGTGTTGAAGTCGATGTCTGGGACAACCCTCAGAAGCAACGGTTATGTTGGAGTGCTTGCAAGCTCAGAGATAGCTAGACAAAGGTTGACGCAGAAGGCTTTGACGGGTGCTTCGTCGGATTTGTGCAGCGTCATATCTGTGAGACCACTCCCTGACTGCCCTGCCTATCCTGCGATCATAGTTATCTGGGGCACACGTGCTAGCCAGCGGACACCAGGTTATCATTAACAGTAAAGCCGAGGCCCTTGTTTGAGTCTGATTGCGAAACGACCTAGTCAAGGATAATCAAATCGGACGCTTTCCCCTGCATAGAGTCGATGGTTTCAACAATTGGGAGGTTGGATACTGGGAGAAGTCCGTCACGGTTGGCTTTGTAGAGGGCCTGCAGTATTCAGCTCCATCACTCTCCAGAATATTGAACCTCGCAAGGACAAGAACTTGATTCTGCGAGATGAAAAGGCAATGGGAACGGAGCCGGAGAATGTAGCTACTGCTATCTCCTCTTCATATGTATGCTCGAGGTATGCCGCGTGCGCGAGTGTTATTCTCGCATGATCACGGCAGGAAAACCACAGCTTGGCTGGGAAGGCAACCAAACTTCTGCAATACTTGGCAACAACATCTCAGTCAGTAAGCTGACCCCATTGGGTCTGCAGTAGAATAGTATGTCCAGAGCATTTTTCTGGTCCAAGCTTGTCTTATACAGAACAACCTGGGCCATGTAGGATGCCACGATCTTTATCTCGTTACCCTTGTAGCCGTGTCGCCTGTGATTTTCGATAAGGAGATCAACCGCTTGATCCTAGGCTTGGTGCGCACGCGCGTTAAACACGGTTCCAGATATGTTTCATCGCAAGGACATCACTGGTGCCTTGCACCTCACGACCTTTTCAATTCATGGAGGTCATGGCTGTCGGTAAGCTCTGCTCTATTTTGAGCGAGACAACTGTGATCTGCGCGATATGGAACGTAACGTTCCGAAAGGACCGAGTATGTCCCCCATCAGTGCAGACACCCTGGCGAATGTTGATAAAAGCCGAAGACAGCAGCACAGAGATCGCCAGATTGGCTGCAATTTATAGAGATTCCGCCTAGAATGGTATTTGCTTTTCCGGCTTCCTTTCTCAGGCCGTGTACGATGCCCATATACCCTATGCATTGGGCCATTCCTTCTGTCGCGGAGTTAGGGCTAGGCTAGGTTAGGGTTAAGAAACAGCGACCAGGTGGGTTTCGGAGGTCTGGTACGTTGTGGAACGGCGGCCCCCCTGATCGTTCTTTCAAGTCCCCTTGATTATAGTCCATGCTGCCCTTTATCTCTTTTTCGACAGACAGATGCTGCTGACCGGGTGGGTCGGTGAGTTGGAAAATAGCCAAGAACTACCGAAAGAAAAGTAGGTGTGTTGGATCGACGCTGTCTTCTCGCATCTCCATGCCCAACTGGGGGCGGAGCATCAAAGCATTGGGGGATACCTGAGACACGAGGATGAGTGATGAGTTTTTGGATCCTCTGATTACGGTTGTCCAAGTACTCCCGGGACGTGCGGCGTCGAGGGTGGACGTCTGGCGACATGAGTTGGGCGATTATAAAGTAAAACATACTTCGTGGCGGCTGGAATTGAAGCCCGTAGTCAGAGTGCCATGATGGACAAGGTTCATCTGGCGAGGGGATATCTCGACACCACCGCAAACACCCCCGCGGCCTAGACCGTCATCAAACTTGGTTAGATCAGCTTCACTGTCCAGACTCAATTTGAACCAGGTACTACACGCAGCTCTTGTTGTCGTAGGTAGGGAGCCCCGCGGTGCTGGGCGCGGCACCGCTCGCAGGGGGGTTCCCCGCCAGTGGCCAGGGAGCAGCGCACCCCCGCAAACGAGCGACGGTGGCACGCCCTTTCAGGACGAGGCTTGCGAGGGAATCCTCATTCTACCCCCCTTGCGGGGGGTGGAATGAGGATTTGCGGAAGACGACGCTCGAGTGGAAGGTATCTGCTGCGCAGTTAGCATATGCATAGGCATAAGGCCAAACGAAAACAGCGGCGCTGAGCAAACGCTGCCCGTGTTACTTGTATGGTGTCTCTTTCTGGTTCGCGGACACGAAGGACGGGCATGTCAATGTGACAATGTTGATTGGGGGAAACAATCACTCAATCCTCAAGCTTGGTCGCTGATGTTCAAGCTGGGATGTATAACGGATCTTGAGCGTGCCGCAGACCTTCCATTGGCACCAGAAACGCGACATCCTCCGGGCGTTCGAGATATTCTGCCTCCCTAATTATTTTGAGCATTGACAATGGGTGCTCACCGCGGCACTAACTCGCGGGAGATGAGCAGAAGGTGGCAGCCATGCCTTCAGTTATCTGTGCTTTGGATCTTCGAGGCAAATTGGATGCCTTGGTCGGTACTAACAACCGTTTCTTTGCCCCATCCAAAATCCTTGCCCAATCCTACTTCTCTGGTATTTGCCCGCGGAATTTTTCCAGGGAGACCAACCAATGTACCCAAAATCTGGGTCTCTCCCTTTTTCCTCACTGCATGTTGTCTTCGTCTCTATTGTGGCAAGGCAAGGTTTGTTAAGGTTCTGGGTAGATCTCAACAGGTACCCGCTCCTCGTACCCGCTCCTCGGTATCAAAACGTTTCACAGCCGTGCGAGAGCACTACAGCTGAGGAAAGAACGTTCAAGATTGAATCTTCACGCTCCAAGAAAGAGTTGAGGAGGATGAGACAAGTCGGAAAAAACTCCGAGCAAGACTGCGCGCTTCGGATTCCAGTGATCTGGATCTAATCTGATCAACGGCCCCATCAGATAACCACTGGGCCAATTGGCAATTGGCATTGCAGTGCAGGTGCAGGTGACGGTGCCCACCTTCCTATTTTGGGCCAGTCGCAGGCTGCATGTGGCATTCTCAGTCTTCTTAAGGTTGGGGACGGCGACCTCGCAATCTCGTTAAGGCGGTTTTCAGACAGGAACATTCGGATTTGCAGCATGTAACATGCGCTCAAGAGCCCCCCCGTCCGTACGCCCCAACTAGGCCCCCCGACAACCTAGGTATTCGACACACAAACGACTGTGGTCCAACAGCCGTGTAACCAAAGTATCTGAACCTGTTCAAATATACCATTTACCCTCCTTGCTTTCCACCGCCTTCGAGTCATCAACTCGGGTTTCGCCTTCAACAAAGCGGGAGGACGGGCATGGTTCGGCATTTTCACCACATAGTTCGGATAGTGGGCAAAGATAATGGTTGGGACATAGTTTGACTCCCATCGAGTATCCTCTTGTGCTTTCCGTAGGCGATAACCCGGGAGTTTCCCGCTTCGCAATAGCTGCTGCTATCTGCCCAATGGTATGTGGGTGGGGAAAATTGAAAGAGGAGGTCTCCAATTCCGGGGGAAGCAGAAAATGTCAAACAAATTCTTGATATGTTTGGTAGCGTAGATTGGGGATGTCGTAGCCCGTGTAAAAGTCATTTAACAAGCCCATTTGAATCTGGTAGCCGCGAACATCACCGCTGTCACGAAGGGAATAAGGCTCCTGTAGATTCTGGCGGTGTAAAGCCGCAGGAACTCAAGGAGCCGTAGGAAAGGGTGTGGTATGCTGGGGATATTAGAGAGTGCCAGTAAATGAGTCTGGCATCGTATAGCAGCCCTGGATCTGTGGGATGGATCCCTAAGTCGTGTGGTGCAAGCCGGCCATGGGCCAGGCGTAGAGTTAATTGGTACTGCCTATATCAATAGGTTAGTTTAGGGACGAAGTGTGAGACTTGCCAGCGTACTCGCCGCCACTGCAAATGCAGACACTCACCGAAGCATACCGTCAGGAAGTCGAAGAGGTCCTGGAAGGTTGCCGCCCCAGCCTGGTCATCGTTAATAAAATCGAGTGCAACCCCATTAGCATTATCTGGCGTATAAATTGCCAGCGCAGCGCTGGAGATGCACTGCCTCCGGTGTGCTGATTCAATTTCCCCGTTCTGGAGTGCGTGATAACTGCGCCATATCTCAACCCCTGCATTACTTAGTTCAAATCTTATAAAGAATTCGATATCAGTGGGGCAAAATATTAGTTTTGGGTCACAATGGTCGTCGAAGTCTGCGTGACAATTGGGGCAAAGATCGGTGGATCTCAAT
Source organism: Aspergillus lucknowensis (assembly GCF_044049455.1). Taxonomy (NCBI): domain Eukaryota; kingdom Fungi; phylum Ascomycota; class Eurotiomycetes; order Eurotiales; family Aspergillaceae; genus Aspergillus; species Aspergillus lucknowensis. Next base: position 66,516 of record NW_027263567.1, on the reverse strand, counting down.
TCGTCTTCAATATATCGAGCCAGTCGGCTTTTTCTTTGACTTGGGATCCTCGACTAGTCCAGCCCGTTTCTACCGCGAGTTGTAGCCCGACAAATGTCCGAGTTGGCCAGGGGTCCCAGTGGTTCACAGAGCGCACCATAATGGTCCTGGTCACCCTATCTGCGCCGCGTGCATGTACAACGCAAACGCGGCCACAAGTAAGCCAAAGATGCCTTCTGCAGTCCTATTTCCTGGTTTTCCCGGTAGTGCTACTGTGCGACAACCGGAGAAGTTGATATACTGAAAGGTTGTGTGAGCCTCGTACGTATTCTCGGGTCCAGCGTGCGTCTTCCGCTTCAAGTTGGGACTTGTGCGATGTTGGCGATACGCTTGAATCGTCTCTTTATTGCACAAGATCAGAAAGTTCTTTTCCGTGGTTTGACGTCCTAGTCGAATTCCCCTAGTATGGGAATGCTGATTATGGACGCTGTTAGTTCCTAGCCATGTTCTTAATGGAAGGGGGCGGGCTGTACCTCGCCATCTGGTGTCATATGATAGAAGATTTCTGTTGATACCACCCGCAAGAGTTGATTGTCGGTCACATCGCACAGCTGCCAACTTTGGATCCCAGATACCATCAGATATGATTCGATTTCCCTTTTGCGCACGGGCAAACATGATGCTCGATCCTCTAGAGTGAGCGCCTCGTCTGTCTAACGAGGGTGTGCACCACGCTTTCGTAAAATTTGCGTGCAGTAGTGGAAATAGAGATACCGGGCTGCTGGTCGAGAAAATGCCCCTTGTTCTATACGCGGGTTTTCAACTTTTATACAGATATCCTCGGTTTTACTGGTGCCGAACCGCGCAGAACCAGTCTCGAAAGTCGATTCTGTCAGGGCGTATCGAGCGGTGCATTTACCTTGAGGGGACCATCGTGACCGAGTAAGCATTCTCGAAGACAAGGGAGACAGAGATGGCACAGCAGGACAGAACGTGAGGCTGAACTAAGTACTTCACCGGGCACACGCGTCTGGAAAACTCCGCTGCGTTAACTTTGATGATGAGCAACGGCCTCGCTTTCAATAAATCGTTCGTCTGAATGCTTGTTTCGTCTTCTTTCAGCAGCTCCAGATTGACAAGGATCACGGTTTTGATCCGGCGCTCAGGGCCTTGCAACAGCAAACCTACATCTTGCTTCAGAGCATCGAATGGTTCTCAGTACCCGATCTCCAACGCAACCGCTGGCCAGAGCGTATTGTCGTCTGGGGTGGCAGGGATCTTTGGGAACTTGGTTGCGTGCCAGGGAGTGTTCTTCTCACACCTGTGGAAAGTAGTGGACGGAGGACCTCGCCGTGCAATGGGTAGTCGTCGCGAGCCCTTCCCGACCTTCGAGATGTCGCCTTCGTATCCAGGGGGTACATGTGAATGGGGGGCGGTGCGAGGCTGACTGGTTCCACTTGCATTGCCCGATGTAATTGCCAGCTTGAAGTGGCCACAACATGGCAAATGCGAGGGTGGTCGATGGGGAAGCGGATTATCTGAAGTTGCGAGTAGCAACGCAGCATTTGTCGAATGCGAATTATGCACGGATGGGATATTTCATCCAGCCCAGAACAAGGCAGAGCAGTACGCCGATATGGGGCAAATACGTGTCAAACGATTGATTGATGCGACGGCAGCTTGTGTTCCCAATATGCATACCCATCCGTTGCTATTGTTCATGTCGTCGGGTTGTGGACGCCCCAGTGGAGGAAAAAGTCCTTTGCTAAGCTTCACTGATCGTGTTCAGTGGAACACAGTTTTGGGTCGGGTGGTGGTAAAAACGCAGAACATGGCGGGAGGCATCAAACCCACAGTGTAGCCCGATCATGTCCACGACATACACCGCGGAATAGGGCAGGGCGAGTATATGCCTTGACAATCAATTGCACCCCGGTAGAGGTCCTTGAACAATTATCGAGTTCGCTTCCTAGACACTATGCGCGCAAATGATGATTGACCTCTGTGTTCACTGACACGTTTGGCTTCCTATGACCTTGCATATTCTGGTCAGCGCCTCCTTGGCCATCAGCAGTGCCCAGTACCGATACGCGTCTAGGTAGTAATACATCCTACCACCGCTATAAGCAAGATAACCCATGGAGACGACCATGGACCTAAGCTCGTAGATCACTTCAAGCGGTTCGGCCGATGACACTGTATCCACGCCACGATCATGCCGGCCTCCTGCGTGCTGACGGAGGCTTCACAACTGGGCTTTCGTCTGGCTCTCAAGCGTGCGCCTTGCACTCAACGAGTGCCTTGATTCTCCCATGGCCAATGCATTGCATTTGGCCATCGGTGATGGCCGTGAATCCCGTCTCGTGTAGTATTGGTGGGCGAGGTAGCCAGGGGCCATGCATTGGATGGCCCTACCCCGTATGCAGGATTTAAAGAGCCTGGCCTCCTGCATGTCCACTGCAGTGCCGCAGCTGAAGTTTCCTCTGACTCTCATGGCGCGCGGCGTTGACGGCCGGTCTAAGTATTCGTTGCAAGCATCGACTATCTCGTCGTGCGTATCGGGGCGCTGCTAGTACTTATGGACGCAGTCGAGGAATTTGGTCTCTTTCAGCCTTCTTAAAATCAATTGGCCCATTTTCGCCTTCATCATTGATGTTCACTTGTGATGGCCAAAGGCTAGAGTGGGGTTCTGATGGCTGCGCTCATTGAACTTCCAAAACCCATGTTGGCAAGCCTTGCACTTGACGAGTGCCTTTATCCTGCCTGTTCCGACTTCCTGCAATTGGCCATCCGTGATTGCTTTGAACCCCCTCTTCGTGGTGTATTGGTGGACAAGATAGCCGGGGGACAAGCAATCAATGCCAATGCCCCTATTCGAAGGGTTTTTTGGCCGAAACGCCTAGAGCCGACTACCCGGCCCCAGGCTGCAAGCACCCCGGGCTGCTGCATGTCCACTGCAAGGCTGTAAGTAGACTTTCTTCTGACCCTCACTGCGCGCGGCTTTGAAGGGCATCTTGAAGCCTAGAGAGTAGCTGGCGAGCCTTGCACTCAACGAGTGCCTTGATTCTGTCTGATGCAACTTGTTGTAATTGGGCATCTGTGATGGCAGGGTGCCCGTCCTGGCTGCGCTCTAGCATCAAATGCGTCAACTTCTCAACGTGCAATGGAACAACCGGAAAGAAGCTATAGCACGGATATTGGACGGCAAGGGGCCTCGTCAATCGGGGTTCTTCGGGATTCCGCCATGGTGCCCTTCATCCCCTGTCGCTTCTCTGCGTCTTCGGCAATGCTCCTTTCGACGGTGCTTGGCCCCCATCCTCCTCGCAATTCCGCTTAGTCGATCTCTGGACTACCTGAATACGGCCGTGGTCGACTCATAGGCGTTGCAGGAGAAGTGGTAGTGATTGGGATTACCGTGTAAATCGCAGGCCCGGTAGTTGGTCTCTTGTTATCCGCGCTCTTTGCCGTCCTGGCTCCGCATCGCCTTTTTCTTTCGCTTGTCGATGACTTCCACATATTCTTCCAGGGAGCTAGGCCGTTGGATATAGACAGGCGGGTTCCCGGACTTCTCTTGCTCCTGGCCATAGTCGTTCAGTGCTGATACAGATCAAAATTATTCTTCAGCGGGTGGACATGAATGTATCTGTGGTATTGGTCTCGGATGAACTTCCAGTAATGAGCGCCATGGGGTCACACGACGGGGGTGAATCCCTGTGGTCGCGAAACTTTGAGGATTTTCGGCCGCCTGGACTTGGGCGCGTCAGCAGGAGACCACTCCAACTTTGTTACCAGCTTTTCAACCACCGGCATGGATGGATGTGGCTCTGTCTTGCAATCTTCTGCTGTATGTCCGCAGTTTTTGACTTTGGAGCAGGACAGGCAGGCAGATTAGCACTCTTAGTAGATAGACACGCGGAGACTTTTGTACCCTTCTTTGACTGTCCTTGCACTAGAGTTGTAGTGACTGTGCTTGCTATCTTCAGAGTCAGGGCTTCTGCAGGAGGTTCCATGAGTGGCAGAAGAGGGATATTAGGCCGCTATTGTCTATGGGCATCATGATGGACATAGCTGGTGAACCCAAGTGGAGACACTTCTCCCCACATGTGCCTTTGGCGGACTGTATACACATCCTGCAAGAATTTGGCAAGGAGAAATTCCCCTGGGAGATCAGCGCGGTCCCATAACTCAGTTGGTTAGAGTGTGATGCTAATAACGTCAAAGTCGAGGGTTCGACCCCCTCTGGGACCACTTCTTTTTGGACCTCGTGTCCTCACCCCTTGCCTCTTTCTCGGTCACTGAGTGTCGAAAACCTGGCTTGACTGTGTGCATCCAAGGCCCCTCTTTTTTTGCTTACAAGCAGCTGGGAAACAGTTTCAGGTGGTCGACATGGTAACGACCTCTGACAAATCCAGTAACCAGATCTTCCAGGATCGCAGACCGATAACGAGCTGTCACTCCGAGGATCTTGTCCGATCCCAGTTCCACCGAGGTTCGAATTTATCGCGTTTTTCTGTTGTCCTCGCGTGGCGTCCCACAACAGGGGGAGGACTTTGGGGAAACTAACGAACGGGCTGAGGCTCACTTGCTGCACAGAGGTGTAGGAGGGAGGACGTACGGGGCGGAAGACGCCTGCCAAGGGGCTAAGCCGGGGAGCCATTTCTGCTTGGCTCAACCTTCTATCTCAATGGGAAGATTCTCTGCAAATATTTACGCCTCGATGCCGGTGGGTATCACCCCGTCGTTCACGGTGTGTCAGACCCCAAGGTGGACCACGGCGAGGTATATGACGGACTGCTGACGCAAAGCAATGGGGATATACGGTCGTTGTCCTTCCCGGTCAGGGGTGTGTTTTGCAAGAGGGACTAGTCAAAGATGATGGTAGTAACTTTGTACGCTGGGGAAACAATGGAACACCTACTTCTGTGACGGTAATAGGCCCCTCCCGGACAATGAATGGGGAGCAGGAAACCAAAAACCTCAGGTTGATCAAGTGCATGGCACAATTCCCCAAGCGCAGCCTTATCCACTTTAGCAAGAGAAGTACGTGAGGTACGTTGGCTAGACCGTGAAGTTTTTGCTGTCGACAAGGCCCGGAAGCCCGCTCCACATCCATAGGCTGCTGCGGCAAAGTCGGCTTCCATATCCGTGAGGTGTGATCCAATGCGAAAACACCCGATGGTAAAAGCTCCCGTGGGATCGATTGCGTGGAATATTTCGCTGCCCACAGTCTCCCATATTGGAAATATAGTGTGTCGCTTGGAATCCATGGATCTTGGGCGGCTGCTGGAACCGTGGATCCACGATCTCAACGGAAACACTGAGGAACCCTTTCAGATCTACTTCTCCTCTTTTATCAGGGCGGCCGGGCATTTTTCTCGGTCTATCCAGGAAGTGCATTGTTGCTTCTCTTGCCGTTGTAGTTGAGGAAAAGCTCTTTCCAATGCGCTGCAAACTCAGCACCTAGCTTGACACCAGTAAGTAGTAGATTGACAGAATTGAGTTGATGCTTGGCTCCGTTGCTTGGAGTCGAGAACATGACATAGGCGTCTTGGTAATGCATTGATCCACCCCCTCTCGGAGGCGTTGCTTCGCTTCCAAGGTTGGCGAGCCTCGAACTATCTGAGATGTCGTCCAGCACGGAAAACGAATTGCGGCCAAAATAGCTTGATCCGCAGCCTTCAAGCTCTGTCCGTTCACACTCAACTCGTTTCCAAATAAAACGGCAGATTGAGCTGTCAAGTTACCAAGCTTTCTGCTGGCATGCGCAAGACAAGCGGGCCCGATTGACGGCCCTCGAATGTTCGGGCACCCTAGCCCTAGCACATCGAGTGGTGCAGGTCCCATCTCGAGGGACATTCGCCATTCGCAACATCCGCAGCAGCCATCGTTTTTCAGGGATCCGTAGAATCGGTCCGATCTGGGGTGGGATGCATTTACGGTGCCTGTTTCTGCTGTTCCTCCAACTTCCAATCCACGGGCTAGCGAGGAAGAAAACAATGGACGCACGCGACCAATGTATGGGGTTCGTATACTAGGATAGGACACTCGGGGGTTGGTTGCCTGTGAACCCAGATTGGCGGAAGTTTATTCCAGCGCCTCTTGACACATAGCGAAGGAAGTGCAATAATGAAGTTTTCTTTGCATTATCGTTGAGCATGCGATAATGTCGACCATCGGCTGTAAGGAAGGAGATCGGCGATCATAGCGAGCAGCGCCCGTAGCATGGGAAAGACAATGCTCCCTGGCCCTGCGGCTCCCAAAGTATATAATAACGTTAGGATTAGGTGGCCTTGGAGTGCTCCATTAGCGATCACCAGAAGTGTGACATAAGTATTGAGTCACGATCGGAGATAATAGAATGTGTAAGTTCCAATCCTTAATCACCAGGCGCTAGAACTGTCAGGTCCATTCCGCGGCCGTCCATTCTTCTCGTCCAGGCACTAGGCTGACGAAGCGGGAGAACTTGTCAGTAACAGTAAGAAGTATCGTTCCAAGTGAGAGCTACAATGAAGTCAATGCAGATGATCTCAAATGGAATTGTCGCGACAACTTGTTGTAATTGGGGTGCTCTAGCAGATCTCTTGCTGGAATCCGTGCTGTATAGCCGTTTTGACTGAGAATACTGGTTAACTTTGAATATCTTTGATCGCGTTAGTATTGAGGGGTGTCTGGGATATCATAGTCTTTCCCGTGTGCTCGCACCCGATGTTTAAGGTTCTCTACTTTTTGACTTGAGGATAACGTACGTCGTATCTGCGTAGCGAAAGTTGCCCCCCGGCGCCCGGTGTATCTCTTGCCGCGCGCCATAGCCGCTCAAGAGACTCCATTTGGCCAACTGTGGAAGATTGAACCGCGGCATAACGCTGCCGTGTTGACATCTTCACAAAAAGTAAAGCAGACCTGCGCTTGGTATTGTTGAAAGTAGACATCCACATGACTTGGTTCTCGTCGTCCACTCCCCAATGATATGGATATCCCAAACCCATGGTGAAGACGTATTCCCGGTCGAGCATCCACTGGCACCGCATCGGCTTCGCCACACAACCCGGAGACAAGATACTGCTGGTACCTCATCTTTGCAGTTGGCCTTCACGAAAGCCCCATGCAAATTGGGAGCTGCATCGTGTCCTGTTGAGTGTCACAGGGACAATCTCCGAATCAAACCCTAATCTCAACAACCTTATTTCGCAAGCCCACAGTCGCAAGAGCGTGCTCAGATGACTTTTGGAAACTGTCCGTCCGGGTTCTGAGTATCCGGCACGCGGTTGAGGTCAGTTAAAGTCAAATCCATTCTCCTCGAACAAAGTGCGCCAGATTGACTCGGTGAAAAGGGTAGCAGAACGAGCGAGCGCCGCTGAAATGGTGCAGAGGGACAAGGAGCAACGGACTATACGACGTCATAGTGCCCTGGAAGAACGCAGTTGTAGCTATAGCAACCTGGGCCGCGGCCACGGCAGGTTCTGCGTGTAAAACGCGTTGCAGAGCCACCGCAGAGGGCGCAGCGGGTGAAACCAGCTACAAAACGTCAGCCAAACCTGAAAAAGTGGATAGGGAGAGGAATAACTTAAGGCGCTGTTCGCCACGACCGAGCTGGCGGTACCGAACTGACGAGGGAGCAGCGCACGCCCGCGCGGCAACATCGGTGACACGCCGCTTGATAACCCAGAGCATAGTGTGCCGTATGCCGCCAGGTTACTAGGGCTCTTATCGAAGGGCGTCCTGCTCAGCATCCAACATTCTGGCCGTCCTGGTATGTTCCTCATTGCTAGAGAACCTCTTGCATAACCACGCTCTTCATGACTTTCGTCACGCAAGACCCGGGACCATGCCAGACAAATGAGCAGCGGGAACATCAAAAAGGCGGCAGTCAGAGCATCAGAAACGGACGGGTGAGAGGTTGATAAATCTCCTCGCATCAGAGTAAGGCAGCCCAGACTCGTACTCTCTAGTACCCAGTCAACCAAGGAACTCCGGATATGCAGCCAGAACTGGAACTCCTGTCGAATGCGTAAGATTTGATTAGGACTCTCAGGACAAGGAATTGCTCCATTGTCATCTTTGATGCGTAACGAGTATCTCTGCGCCCATACGATAGCCTTCTGAGCTCATCGGTGATAGAGACAGTGCAGCCAGTGACGACGGGAACGCCAATACATTGCCACCAAATACGGTCGAATTTGGTCTATTGCGGACGTGCCGCGAAAGTCACGATTAGTATAATCTGACCTTCATTTCAGGGTTGAGACGGGCATGGCATTTACCTCCTGAACCAGGACGACCATCCCACTCGGGACTTGGCAGGCCTCTGGACAAAGTCGATACAGAGCCAAAGACAACAGAAAGTGATTTGTCGGTCGTCGAGGTAACCTGGCTTTGGCGAGTTCTTGAGCCTGAGACTCGAGGGATTGGATCTATATATACCATCTGTTAGATACTGCCGTAAAGTTCCACAATACAGCCATGTACTTACCACCTGCAGGAGTGTCTTTTTTTTGGCGTGGAGGGAGAGGATTCACGTTGATGAGCAGAGTTGCCCCCAGCACCGATGGATCCCCACGGAACACGTTGTACGGTCCATACGCGTCCAAGCCTATGTAAGGTTTGGAGTCTGACGTGGGATTGCTGAAGTAGCGGCAGACCAGAGCCGACACATGACGCTAGCTGGTATACGAGATCAGCTCAGCGTGAGTTGCTATCCCCACCGTTGTGCAGGACAAGCTTTTTCTGATTTTCTTTGATCGCGTGTGTTGTTTTGGCTTTTCCCACGATTGCGTCTTGGAGCAGTGCGTGCTTCCTGTCCTTAGCAAGTGCCTGGATCGCGTCAGGCAATTTTGGAAGATCATTCCTGATGAACGTTTTGAGCAAACTGCCCAAGCCGCCGAGTGCTTCTAGACCTCATTTATGCTGTCAACCAAATGCGCGCCGGCATTCAGTGAGCGGCGCACGTTCTCGACAGCAAGGATTACACTCTCTCCGGGACGGGGTACCCAGAGTCTGTGAGAGTCAGCGATCAGGGGCATGGTGTGCTTTCATTTCTGACGCCGCGACGATTCACGATTCCGAACAAGAACTTAGCGATGGTACATAACGAAGAGGCCTGTGGCGCGGTTCTGACTTAGGACCTCTCGGAGTTCATATGCAAGAATGGCCCCCTTGTAGACCGGGAGCCAGATTTGATTGAAAGCTTTCATCGCAGCAGTTGGTCCGTTTGGAATGAATTACCAAGGTAGAGAATTCTCACACCGGCCCGGGTCTGCGGACAACAAAGCTCGGACGCGGACACCCGCGGCTCCATTACAGAGAGCCAGCCCACAGTATCTATTCCGATGTATATGTCCAAGTCGGCAGGCGGCGTCGTGAGGACGTCGAGTTTGTCCAATGTAGCAGTAAGACCTAGAAACCTTGGAAGAGAAGACGCTTTCTGTGCGGTAGTTGTATTATCGAGTAGGGGTATGAGCTTCTGTGGATCCTTCTTTTCCTGTTTCTCCCCTTGGTGTGCGCGATGAGCATATTCCGGGGGTAAACAGCACATTAGCGACCAAAAAACAAGCTCCCGCAAATGGCTATCTTCATTAAGAAGCCTGTTGAATCCGTTGTGGAATGTTTCAGGTAACATCGTATCGGGATGGTCGAATTTGCCAAAGTCGGGGTTGGCGTAAGATATCAAATACTGAGGAGCCTAAACACTGGATATTGCGAGTCACATGTAACCAAGAAGCCGGTGCGGTAAACTGTAGCGTCGCCATCTAAAGTTAAGAGAAGGTTTCGCGTGGCTGACGTTGCCTTGGTGACCTTGAGGAGCATATCATGGCCTTGCTTTTGGTCAAATCCCGCAAATAGGGACTGTCTGCACGTTTATAAGATACCGTTGTAGCAGACGGAGTGAGCAATCGGAAGGTTGCGGAGCATAAACAAGGGACAGAGATGCGATGGATGGTACGTACAGTTCACTGGCACAAGCACTCGCTGTTTTCCGGCGTCAAACCCCCGAGGCGAGCACAATGTTGATAGACATGATAGACATTGTCAGTTGCACGCACCGTAGACCGGAGCGGAGCCCCGCGGTGCTGAGAGCGGAGCGGCACCGGCCGCACGGGAATTCCCCTGTCGAGGAGAGGAGACGAGGAAATCAAAAGTATTTTAGATAGATATGCCCCTTAGATAGGCCCAAGAAAAAATTAAGGTAACCCAGCTCACGAGGGTTGCACCACGCCCTCGTATATCCAAAAAAGCCCCCAGGCTGCCCACGGTTTTCTGAACAGCGCAGCCCCGCGAAAAAGCAGCGGTGGCACGCTCTCTCGAAAGACGAAACCCGCTTGGGCGGCCGGCCCCGACGCTGGGTGGCGGGGGACTCGGATCTCTATGTTTGAGGGCATCTGCTGCACTGTCAGCAATCTGTGCGAACTTGAGGGCCTCAGCAGCGTCAGTTCGATACCGGAAGTCTTGTGCTGTGTCAGGGGGTGATACATGCGTGCAGCCGAAACAAAACAGCCGAGAGTTGTACGTTATGGGGAGAGTCCGGGGTGAGAAGACTTGTCGTTTGCCAGCTCTATGCAGTAGCCGTATACGCGGTTCATGCCAGGATCCTGGCAAGATTGTCAAGGAAATTAATAAGGAAAGCAAGAGCCAACTCTGTCATAGGGGGACAGGTTGGGAAGGGAACATACCATGTCCAGGCAGCGTGGTAACTCAAAGAAGACAAGAATAGTTGAAACTCGGCTGTGTATGGAAGGCATCTTGATAGAAGTAAGAACTCCGAGAAGAACTTGGGAGACTCGGTATGTCTTTCTCTCGGAAGTCATTTGGTGAGCAACAAGAGAGAAATATCATAGGCCGTGCGTCCAGGAGGGCCGTTCAAGAATGTTAATGATGGGATACGATGTGAGAGGTTGACAGTGGGAGAGAGGTATTACGTCTCTCAGTTACAAACAATTTGTACCCCTTGCGCCCTGGCATTTGTTGCGATTGTGCTGGCCGGTTTGGAGGACCGTCCGAGGATGGAAGATAGACGCACTTATTGGGTGAACCGATACTCTCGTAAGGAAGGAGTATATATGAGAGTGCAGCGAGGACGGGATTTATACAACTGGGATATATGAAGAAGAGGAAGAGAAGACGGCGACGGTGGGGGGTAGACAGTTTATATAGACAGAGACCGGATTCTGGAAGGTTGTATGAGAGGGAGGCCATGAAGGAGGTGGTGAAGGTGCCCGTTTGTCAGGGTTGTTTGCTTATCTGCTTGATTCATTGTGGGTGGCAAGTGCTTTTGGGGTATTCACTTTTAAGATTCACAGAAGGGTTATTCACTGGATGACACTATGCGGGCCTTCGCCACGGTCAAATTAGGGCTAATTTTGCTGGTCGACGGCGCTGGTAGACCCCAACATCCGCGAAATATTTGAAGTCTGGCAGTTATCTAACTTCGAATTTCCCGTCTCCGTATCCCAGAGGAAATCATTGCCTTAACTCTCCCCATCCTTCCAGGGATATACTAAATCCCCACAGATCAGCGTAAGCCAACAGACGAGCAAAGTGTTCATCACTGCATACGACGCCCAACGAATACAAGCATTGGCCTGGCCCAACCTGACCCATCTTAGCTCCACCCGACTCTCAAAGGTCAACGGAAGTGTCAGCGTCCGTTTGTCAGTGCAGACGTGGTGGACGTGTATCCCTGTCAGCCCAGCAGGAGCAGGTCAACTACGCTTTTCAGCCCTTGCAAACGGCCATCCCCGTCTGCCATGAGAATATCTGTAGGCAGTCATGGAATCCACAATTACACCTACACTGCACCCGCACCGAATGCAATGCTCGTTTGTATACAAGGCCCGGCCAAGCAAGGACTGGCGTATGCTGCGTAGTCGCGGAACAACTCACCTCAGACTCAAACGCGCAGGCTCGACTTATCGGACTTTATGCAGTCAACATGTAAGAGTCTTCATCGTTTTCTTGGCGAGGAAGTATCCTCCCATGATAACCCCGTGCGGCGCCCCGACACACCACGTAGACAATTCAGGACGTGTAAGATATATCTCAAGAATAGCTTCCCTCTTGTAAACACCACGGCACGGTCTATTTCGATGGGTCTATTTGGACTAACTCTACTCTACACCTCTACAACCCGCTCAAGACAGTGCCATCTACCACGTAATCTCCTTCCCATAAACACTCTCGCCCTCCTCAGGCCCCGGAATAAGCCGCCTCAACGCAACCCCATAATCCCCCGCATTCGGCGTCCTCAAAAGCGTATGAACATGAAACTTCCTCGGCTCCTCGTTCTCCAAAAACACCCCAGAATGGTGATCAAACTCCACAAGGACAACGGGACTCTGAATACGGAAGTAAAACGCATCGTCGTCGCCGAACCCGCCGATCCAGGAGAAATACATCTCGGATTCGTACTGCTGGATTTGTTTGAGTTTGAGGGTCCTAGCTGTGGCGGGGAGGTACAGGAGGTATTGCTCCAGGATCCCGTAGAGGAGATCCCGGTGGTGACCCTGGGTTGGGAATGAGGAGACGGGGATACCCTCCGGGGGAACGACGCGGTTGTCGCGGTACGCGCCGCACAGGTGGCGCTGGTCGTCGCGGTTCCACCGGCCCGCGGGCATGGCGGGGTCTTTTAGGTCCCTGTATGTCTGGGCTTGTGCCTGTTGCGCGGGCGGGAGGGACTGCATGAGTTGGAGGGCGAGCGATTCCTCGACGTGCAGGATGCGGGTTCCCGCGTAGGGACCTGAGTCGATCTCGTTGGGCTCCGCGCCTGTGAACCACGGCGACGCGACGATCTGCGTGCGGTACAGGAAGATGTTCAGGCAGAGGTGGTGGCCGTAGAAGGAGAAGCCCCAGGGCGCTGTGGTGGAGGGGTGGCCGAAGAGGACGAAGTTGTAGGAGAACTCGTTCATGATGCGCGGGGAGTGCACGAGCTCGCCGAGGTAGTGGTTTATGCGCATTGCACTGAGGGCCTTGGCGTAGCCCTCTGGGGAGAGGGTTGATTGGAGGATGGAGAGGATTGCGGTGCGGATTTGGGGGGAGACTTCGTCGAGGCGGAGGCCCTTGTTTGAGAGGAGGAATTCGGGGTTTGACCAGGTGCGCCATTCAGGGGAGTCAATGTGGTAGGTTAGGGTTGATTTCTGGGGAGGGGTGAGCAGGGACAGGAGGTGGGTTGCTGCGTTGACGATTTCGGTGATGGGGATTTGTTCGTCTTGTAGCTCGAAGAGGTTTGGGCGGATGGTTCCTAACAGAACAGATTAGTTTGGAACTTGGTATTGGCTGACGAGGAATACCATCGGTTGTCACGCCTTTGAACGGCTCCTGGAAGAGCTCCCGCCAGTGCGTGTATAGGGCGTGCAGCCATGGGGGATTGCGGCTGGTTAGGAAGGCGTCTGCGTATTCGTGCGCATCCTGGTTGCGCATCGCCTGGAAGCGGGGGAGGCTTAAATCTGGAAGATACTGACGGAACGACATGCTGACTTGGAATGCGGTGGAATGTCTGAATCTTCAGTCTTAGAGTCAGTCTTATAGTCGGCATCTCCAGTCTGAGCATCCCCACACCCCACTGTGGGGCGGCAAATGGATTATCCAAGAGGTGATTTGGATCAACCTTCAGAAGAGACTTAATGTATCGTTGCGCACATTGAAGGGCGTCATCGGTATCCTCACTACGGGTTGTCATAGTTCGAATCTCTTTATTGTGAACCTGCTTTATGTATGCAACCAAGCTATTATGATATGGGGTATCCAACATCGCAAACATCAGATAAATACTACTGAGATAGTCAAATCAAGATTGCCTCTCAATCTCACCATCCGTCCACTCCCAAAGCGCCCTCGCCATCGCCTCATCCGCCTCAAACCGCGACACCCCCCTCGCCCCAATCGGGACATAATACCCTCCATTAACAAGCTCCTCCTTCGGCACACTCGCCGCCCAAATCTGATTCAGCGCTCCAGACTGTACACCCCGGAAGAAGAGCTTCGACATAACCGCGAACGCAAGACCACCAAGGAAGCTCGCGTCCCGCGAATGTTGGTATAGATCGCTGGCAACCGTCCCCGGGTGCAGCGAGACGGACAGAATCTCCGGGTACCGACGCGCCAGTTCCGCGGCGAAGAGGATGTTCGCTGCCTTGGACGCGCCGTACCGCGTCGGCCAGCCGTGCTTCATGAGTTCCGGCGTGGAAATCATTGTCTCGTAGGGCGGTGCCGTACTATTTGAGAGCGAGCTGACTGTGACGACTCGGGCGTCGGCAGTCGCGCGGAGAGTGGGGAGGAGGAGCTGGGTGAGGAGAAAGTGGCCGATGTGGTTTGTGCCGAAGTGGATTTCGTATCCGTCTGCCGTGAGGGATGGCGGGTTCCCCATTGTCCCGGCGTTGAGGATGAGGATGTCGAGGTGGTCGCTCTCGGACTGGAATTGTTTGGCCGCGGCGCGGACGGAGGCGAACGACGCGAGGTTGAGGGGGATGTGGCGGATGTCGACGGGGCTGGGGAGGGACTCCGTTATCGAGGCGATGGCATTTTGGGCTTTCGATTCGGTTCGTGCGGCGAGGTAGATGCGGGACGGGCGGTGTTTTGCGAGCTGAAGGATGGTTTCTTTGCCGAGGCCGGTGTTTCCTGGTTGAAAAATCGTTAGCGTGCGGGGTGTGCGACGGGATTATTCGCAACTAACCTCCTGTGACGAAGATGACTTTTCCCGATAGATCAGGGACATCGCGTTCTGGGTTGAAGGACGAGCCCAGGAGGCCTGCTGTGGCCTCGTGGAGCGTGGGACCGGCGCTGTGGTGGAAGTCGACGGGGTGTTGGATCGCGTGGGAGAGCAGGCTGCCCAGGCCGAGGATGTCCTGGAAGGACCGGATGGGCGAGGCCATACCAAGATCAAATTCAAGCGAAGAATAATGATAATAATGATGATCTCGACGGCCTCTCAGGGGAGAGGAGACATCCTGAGGGAGAAGCCAAGCTTCAGCTGTCGATTCCAGGTTCGACGGTGGAAATCAACTCCGCACCACAAGTCCGAATTTATGAATTCACCACTCCGTTGAAAAGGGTCAACCCTTCTAGGAAGCGCTAATTCAAGAGAATATTCTCGTTGATATATTATTCAGTTAGGCTATGCTGCAGTGGAAAGCTATGCCAGTCCCGCTTCCAATCCCCCGTCTTCGGAGGCCAGATGCGATTCACAACGTGCATAAACCCAGCCGGTTCATTCCATCCAGTCTTCTTCTCCCTTCGGATCCGCTTCTGTGCTCCGACCTCTCGCACCACAATCTCACTACCATCAGGACTGTCGCTATACGCCGAATTCCGCGAACACTCCCACTGCCGCCTCATGCACAGAGCAGCCATGACTAACGTTGGCTCCAGGTCGAGCCCCAGGTCCAGCCTCAGCGTTTCCACGCCAAACGGCCGGGTGATCAGACTGAAGATCTCACGCGCCAGCTGCGCGTCAACGGCCATGTTGATGAAGATATTGCGAAGTCTATCATCAGGGCTCATGCGCAGCGGGCGCGTATTTGCGGCATGATGCACATCTAGTTGTAGAGAGAGCCTTCTCAGACTCGGAATCCGCCCGAGCGCTCGGTAGATTTCCTGCTCTTCGGCGTCGCCCATGCTCCGCTTCACCTGGAGCCGTAGGTCGCGTAGATTGGGACAATATTCGCCGATCTCTTTTATCCTCGAGGGTGTGAGGATGAATTGCGTTTGTTGGTAGTTCTCGGACGGATACAGGGAGAGTTTGTGCACTGAACTCCCATGGTGATCGAGAACACCTTCGAATGTCTTGATAGAAAACGGACCGGTGAGATGGAGAGCTTCGAGAGGTGGAACGCTTTCCAGAAACGCGGCTGTGGCTGCGTCCAGGCCATGGAGATGAGTTGGATTCCCGTAAATCCATACCTCGAGTGCTACGCTCTTCAGCGACGAGAAGTCGTATTGCGCAGCTCGTGCGAGTACTTCCGTCTTGACTCTCCAGAGTTGAAGGCAGCGCAGGCACGAGAAGAGCACCGTTTTCCCCCAGGCTTCGAAGCGAATTAAGGTGGCTGGATCGAGGCTCAGCGTTTCAATCTCGCCGCGCCCTCTGTCGTGCTCTAGTTTATCTCTGATGTACACTTTCCCTGCCGAATTTTCAGGCATTACTCTGTACTTGAACCCAGGGCCACTGTCGACGATGTGAACGTGCTTCAAGTTCGGGGCCAGCCCCCTGGCCATCGCTTGGACAGCTGTCTCGTTATACTCCCGGTGCACATCATCGTAGGCGACCGGGACAACAACAGTACTCAAGGATGGCGACGTCGCAAGTGTGTAGTCATATTGATCAATCCAGCCATCCTCGTTGTCACTGTCTTCGTCCTCACTGCTTTCGCGGGCCTCACCGGCTTCGTCATCGTCCTCTTCAAAGTCCAGCAACCGCGGGGGGCCAAACGCCATAACATGCAGCCGACACCGCGGAAGATCCCTATGCAGAGACCTCAAGAGCGACTCCGGAACCCGCCTCTCACACGCAAACACCAAATCCCTGAGCCCCGTCAACTTCCGCAAAAAGCGCGCCGTAGACCTCCAAGCCCTCTCGCTCATCTCCTCCGCCACCCCAAGCTGATAAAACGGACCCCGGAGAATGGAGTCATAGTAACCCCCCAACCTCGTCAACTCATCCTCCTCACGCTCCGCGCCCGCGTCAAGGTCCTCAAGCAGGTCCTCGCAAACCGAGATCCCCTCCTTCTCTTCATGCTGCGAGCGAATGCGCCCGGAGATCGTCAGGCGACGGACTTCAGCAAACGCATTCCGCGACCGAAGGAGTGCACTCCATTTTGCGATGTCAGTCTCGAGACCCTCGCGCGTTTTCACGGCGATGTGGATCTCGCGGAAGGCGACCTTTGACGCGGCGTGACAGCGTTTGTTGGCGAGGGAGAAGGCGTGCAGGCTGGCTTTGTTTGCGGGCGCGGTGAGATGCTCGCTGATTTGGCTGAGGATCTCGGGTGGGAGCGAGGAGAATGCTGCCATGCTCGGCCTGCAACTTGGCGTTGGCAATGCGGGAGATGGATGTGGATGTGGTTTGTTGACGGGGCGTGATGTGATGTCCGCGCTAAGCCTTACAGGAGTTGGGAGTGGAGTTGTGGATCAACATCAACGCTTGGACGCTGCCCGGATTGCTGTGCGGGGATGACGCCATCCAGACGTCGTTGCCGAAGTATAGAGGAACTATATAGGATCTATATCCCCGGCTGACCGGGACTGACAAGATTTAACAATACGAGTCTCAGTGTAGGTAGATATGGCTTCCGCAATCGTAACTGGCGCCACTGGTACATACTGTCCCCAGTTAGATGATACTGGAAGCTAACATCCCAGGCATAACCGGCAACGCGATCGTCCACCACCTGTGCAAAGACCCCTCCTACACCAAACTCTACACCCTCTCGCGCCGCAACCCGGGCGCCTCCGACCCCAAAATCCAGCATGTGACCATCGACCTCCAAGGCTCCGCAGACAACATGGCCACGCACCTCGCGGACATCTCCGCAGAATACACCTATTTCTGCGCATACATGGCCCACGAGGACGCCAACGAACTATGCCGCATAAACGGGACCATGCTCGCGAATTTCCTCACGGCTCTCGAGAAAACCGGCGCAATTCGCAACCTCAAGCGCTTCATCCTCACCTGCGGATTCAAGCAGTACGGCGTCCACCTGGGGAACTGCAAACAACCCCTCCTCGAAGACGACCCGTTGCTCGAAAATGATCTCGGCGGCCGGGGCGCGGGGGCGAAATGGCCCCCCAATTTCTACTACACGGAGCAGAAGATCCTCCGCGACGCGGCATCCCGCCACGGAAACACCTGGGACTGGATCGTCACTCTCCCAGAGGACGTCCTCGGCTACGCACGCGGGAACTTCATGAACGAGGCCACGGCCTTGGGTCTCTACTGCAGCGTCTCGAAGCTCCTCCCGGGATCGGAGTTGCCGTTCCCCGGGTGCAAGGCGGGCTACTTCGCATTTAACACGTGGACGTCTGCGAACATGCACGCGAGGTTCTGTCTCTGGGCTGCGGCCGCAAAGAAGGAGGTGGGGAATAACGTCTTCAATGTGACAAACGGCGATACGCAGTCGTGGCAGGATCTCTGGCCGCGTCTGGCGAAGCGGTTTGGATGTCGTGTTCCGCAGCCCATGTTTCCTAATGGGGGGATACCAGATACACCTGGTTACATGGGGTTTGATTCAAAGACGGTGCGCATGCCCGGGGCGCATCCGCTCACAGCACGAGCAGAGGATCTAGGCGTCTCTCATAACCCATCGACTGAAGAAACACCCACGCTCTTCCTGCAAATCGATCCCGAGAAATGGGCGAAACGTCCGGATGTAAACGATGCCTGGGTTAGGCTACGCGATAAGTACGGTCTCGACCAGACGGCGTGGGAGGGGGCGACGTGGGATTTCTTGACCTTTGCGCTGGGGCGCTCCTGGAGTTGCGTTGGGAGTATGAGCAAGGCGAGGAAGTTTGGGTGGACTGGGTATGCCGATACGTGGGAGGAGTTGGAAGAGACGTTTCGGGTTTTGGAGAGGGAGGGGGTTTTACCGAGTGCTGAGCGATTGAAGGCTGATTTTGAGATGTAAGTCGCTTACTGACCTGTGAAGAGTGGTTGGTATTCATTGATATCGGTTGATCTACAAAGTATACCGGAGGCAATCGACTAGTGGAGGTGGCGAAGGTAGATGAAAATAATCTGCAAGAATACGCCTGCCTTTGTCAAGTGTCTTGTTTTGAAGGGATCTGCTAGTATATTGATTAAGCTTGGTGAGGCTCCTGTGTTATTTATAGCCTCTAAGCGCTGAGCGAGATCAACCCCATGAGTTTGTTTGGCGCCTCCGGGCCCTCGGGTGGCTTAAAGAACTTGCCGTCCACTTTCCCATCTCACACCCTCACCACAATCTTCCTACCTCATTATCATGCCCCCCTCAAAGCCCTATCCCACCCCCCTGGTAATACCCCCACTGGACAAAGACAACCACACCCACACACTCATCCTCCTCCACGGCCGCGGCAGTACGGCCGCCAACTTTGGCCACGTCTTCCTCTCCTCGACAGGAATCGCAGCGCGCCTCCCAACGGTAAAATTCATCTTCTCCACTGCCTCAAAGCGGCGCTCGACGGTGCTCAAGCGCATCCCGATCAACCAGAGGTTCGACAATTACTTACTCGGACCCGAATACGCGGGCTGAGTTGCAGGTTGAGGGGTTGGAGGAGACGAGTCGGTTCATGGGGGAGTTGGTTGATGGTGAGGCGAGGGTTTTGCGGGGGAAGTCGATGTCATCTGCGGATGGGTATGATCGTGTTGTGATTGGGGGGTTGAGTCAGGGGTGTGCGGCGGCGGGGTTCTGTCTTTTGGGTGGTTTTGGAGATGCTTCACGAGGACTTTCGAGGAGGTCTTTGGGTTGCCTTGGAGGGTTTATTGGGATGAGTGGGTGGTTGCCCTTTGAGCGGGAGCTGGGGAGCATATTGGACGCTGGCAGTTGGGGTGTGGAAGTTGAAGCTGGAGACGACGACAATGACCCTTTCGTTCGTGATTCAGACGAGGGGGGGTACTCCCCCGACTATCCAGGCGCTGAATTACGTCCGAGATATCCTTGATTTACCACCACTACAGGGTGCTCGGAATTCCGACGGCGAGTCGGGGGATGTACCATATCTGAAGACACCGGTATTCCTCGGCCACGGCGCTGCGGACCCAAAGGTCTCTGTGAATCTAGGGAGACAAATGGCGTCCATCTTGGCTGAGGGATTCGGAATGGACATTACGTGGAAAGCGTATGAGGGGTTTGGACACTGGTATAAAGTGCCTGATGAGATTGAGGATGTGCTGCTGTTTCTGAAGGAGAAGGTTTGGGTGGCAGTTGTCAACGAAGTGCTCTCTTCTGGATAAGTTAGCTTTGTGATATCCGCACTATCTCATTCTTCAGTCTTTCCAAGATATCCATGGATCTTGCCGGTCCAGAAGTGCTCGATGAGATGCACCAATCACAGTCTCGGAAATTATATTGAACGGGGAAGACAAACCAAGCAAACACCCTAGATCCCCGCCAAAGATCCGACAATTTCTCTCCAAACTCCAACTTCGATCGCCCACAGTCCAGCTCAATCCCCCAGTCCAGTTGCTCACTCGCATGTTCCGCCAACTCGTCAAAATGGCCGAAGAATCCGTACCAAAGAAGCCCCGTCTCGGCTCTCCCCAGATCGGAACTCACAAGTACCTCCCAAGAAAACAATCATCCCTTCCCTCGTCGAGACTAACAAGTAACCTAGCGGTCACTTCCACGCCGACGAAGCATTAGCCGTCTACCTCCTCCGCCTCCTCCCAGCCTATTCGCACTCCCCGCTAATCCGAACCCGCGACCCGGCCCTCCTCGCAACCTGCCACACCGTCGTCGACGTCGGCGGCGAATACGACGCCCCGCGCAACCGCTACGACCACCATCAGCGCACGTTCAACACCACATTCCCGGGGTTCGCGACGAAGCTCTCCTCCGCGGGGCTGGTATACATGCATTTCGGGAAGTCGATTATCGCGCAGCATGCCGCGCTTCCAGAGGAACACGACAACGTCAGTCTGCTGTATAAGAAACTCTACGCGGACTTCGTGGAGGCGATCGACGCGAACGACAATGGGATTTCGGTCTTTGATTCGGCGGAAATCGAAAAGGCTGGTATTCAGAAGAAGTTCCGCGATGGCGGGGTGACCATCACGAGTGTCGTGAATGATATGAATCGGCCCTCGACGGAGGAAGAGGAGAAACTAGACGAGGACGGGCTCTTCGAGAACGCGAGCCGGTTCATCGGGTCGGTGTTTCTGAGGAAGCTCAAGGCTGCCACGGGGTCGTGGTTACCCGCGCGCGAGACCGTGAGGAAGGCGTATGAGTCTCGTCACGCGGTTGATCCGTCTGGGAAGATTATGGTTTTACCGACGGCTGGGATTCCTTGGAAGGAGCATCTATATAACTTTGAGAACGAGGCTGCGACGGGCGACGACGCGGAGAAGGTATACTACGTGCTTTATGCGGAAGGTCCCGCGAAGGACGCCAAGTGGCGGATCCAGGCTGTCTCCGTGAACGAGGGGAGCTTTGAATCGAGACGGCCGCTGCCGGAGAAGTGGCGGGGCGTGCGGGATGCGGATTTGGACGGCGTGATTGCGGCCGAGGGTGGTCAGCCTGCGGTTCCTGAGGGGACGGTATTCGTTCACGCGAGTGGGTTTATCGGTGGGCATAGGACGCGGGAGGGCGCGTATGCGATGGCTGTTCGCGCTTTGCAATAAAAGTTTCTTCTTCTTCTTCTGTAAAGACATGATACCAGATATCAGCTAGTTCAGTTACATCGTACAGCTGTGCAAGTATGCATTCACAACCTCCACAAACGCCCCCGGCTGCTCAACCATCGGCAAATGTCCAGCCTTCGGAATAATCTTCAACTCAGCAGCTCCCTGTCCCTCAACCTTCAAATCGTCCGCCATCTGCGCCATCGTCTTCGGCAACACGCCGTCCCCCTCCCCGGCAACAAACAACCCTCCAACCTTGGCACTCCCCATCCTCCCCCGCACATCATACGCACAAAGCGCCTGCATCGCCTTCCGGAACCCAACCAGACTATTCCCGCGCACGATCTCCTTCACCCTGCCCAGAACACCAGGTTGCGTCTCATACGACTCAGGCACAAACCACCGCCTCGTCGTCACCTCAGCCAATTCCTCCCCTATTATGGACTCGCCGGTTGACGGGTCGCGCGCCCCCTCGGCCTCTGCCATATCAGCCCGATCATTCCACGCCTTCCGGTTCGTCTCGGGAGCCGAGCTATTCGTGTCACACGCGATGAACGTCTTCACGCGATCGGGATAGAGCAGCGAGGTATTCAGCACCGTGACCCCGCCCAGACTCACCCCGATCAGGGCCGCCGTCGGGACGCGCAGGGCGTCAAGCAGCGCAATGATATCCGACGCAAGGAGGTCAACGGTAACCGGTACCTCCCCCGCGGCAGCATACCGACCGCGGGTGTTGTACCGGAGGATGCGGAATTTGCGGTTCCGGGCATCAGAGAGGAAGTTGTCGACGAAGGCGTCCCAGATCGTATAGTCGACTAGGATCGAGTTGCTCAGCACGATGACGGGCGCGTGCGGGTTCGTGCTCCCCTCAAGACGGTAGGGGATGTCCACGCCGTCCTGAGTGGTGACGAACGACTCGACGGCGGGGTTTGTAGCGTGCGGGAATGTGCGCGTGCGCCCGTCATTCGAGGTCCAGCGTCCCGCGCTGATTGTATCGGGCGACGTAAGCGCGTGGAGTTCGCGCGGCGCCGGACCAAACGTGTACGTCCAGTTGTAGATGCGGCGGGTCTTGGAGGCCAGGGACTCGGCGACTCGGTTGCGCCAGGGCGTGTCCATTGCGGCCTTGTGTTCGGGTCCGCCGAGGCCGTTCTGCGGGGTGAATTCGTGCAGGGCGACAAATTCGCGACGTGCGTTGGGGTCTATTGATGCCGTGACGAGGACCCGGCTGCGGCGCCAGCCGGGCACGCGCGCGAGCATGGGGATGTGTTCGTCGCGGTACCAGCGGCGCAGGTCGTCTTCCGCGGCGGGGTCGGCGGGGTCCGCGCGGAGGGTCGAGGTATTCGAGATGAGAACGTGCCCCGCGGCGGTGGTGTCCGGCTGCTCGTTCAGCGGCACGAAATCAGCCGCGGTTTCGTCCTGGAGGAGGTCGTAGAGTTTGCGGTCGACGGCGATCTGGGCCATTGTGGCCTTCTCGCGCGGGGTCTTGACTGCGTCCCCACGGAGGGCGAGGTACGGCTCGCGCGTGAGCTCGACCATGTCGGTGATGTCGTAGAGGGCGAGCCATTCGGGCTCGAGGCTGTCGACCGCGCGGTAGCGGAAGCCGTTTGTGACGAAGGGGAGGCGCAGGCGTAGAGGGCCGTGTTCGGTGTTGTACCAGTCGTGGAAGTGGGCAGTCGGGAGGGACTGGCGAGGCTGCATCGTCACGTACAGGAGGCCGGGAGTCGCCATTTTGAGCTGAGTTTCGCGGGGAGAGTCTGCGAGAGCGTGAAGAAGGGTAGGGAAGAGTGACTGCGAGAGAGTTGGCCGTCCATGATGCTTTTGACTGAAGTCATCGGGAGTGGTGTGGCGACGACTGCCGACTTTGCTGCCGATGGATAAACGCTTAGCATGATCCGCTTCCCCAACACTGAATGTTGAACATTAAGTTGCGGATATGAGAATACTTCATTTTAAAAGATATGCCTATGCTAATTTACATCAATTTAATCCACTCGCTCCAGTCTCTGCACAACCACGGCTGTGGCAGCTCCCCCGCCATTGCAAATAGCAGCAACACCATACTCGCCAGGCTGCAATTGATGCAGCAGAGTCGTCAGGATACGCGAGCCGGAGCTACCAAGGGCATGGCCGAGTGAAATGGCGCCTCCCAGTGGATTGACCCGGGCATTATCTAGTCCGAGAATCTACGATAGTTAGCAAGTTGTAGTTGATACTGAGTTCGGAAACTCACCCTCTTATTGGCTTCGACAACGGCAGCAAACGCTTCGTTGACCTCCCACACGGCAACCTGCTCTTTGGTGATTCCAGCACGCTCAAGGGCCAGAGGAACAGCCTTGGCCGGCGCGACGGGGAAGTCCACCGGATCAACAGCAGCGTCGGCGGAAGAAACAAGGCGTGCAAGAACACGGCTACCAGCGCCAAATTCACGCGCAAGGTCCGCATTAGCAAGAACCAGAGCCGACGCACCGTCGTTCAGGCTCGAAGCATTTCCCGCAGTCACGGTCCCAGTGCCGTCTCTCAAGAAAGCAGGCTTGAGAGTCCTCAGCTTATCGATCTTCAAATTCTCATACCCCTCATCGCGCTCAATGACAGAATCCCCCTTCTTACCCTTCACAGTAACAGGTGCAATCTCCTCTGCGAACTTACTCTCGCTCCACGCCTTCTGCGCCCGCTCGTACGACTGGATAGCATACTCATCCTGCGCCTCGCGCGAGATATCATGCTTCTTCGCCGTCGTCTCCGCACAAATCCCCATATGGAACTGGTTATAGACATCCCACAGCCCGTCCTTAATCAGCCCATCCTCCAACTTGATCTCTCCGAACGCAGGCTGCTGGCTCGAGCGCGGAAGGTAGTACGGCACACGCGACATATTCTCCATCCCCCCCGCGATCTGCGCTTCCGCGAGGCCAAGCTGGATATTCTGGGCGGCGAGCACGACGGCCTTGAGGCCCGACGCACAGACCTTGTTCACGGTCATCGACTCCACTTCTGGTGACAGGCCGGCGAAGATGGAGGCTTGACGGGCGGGGGCTTGTCCGATGGAGCCTTGCAGGACATTCCCGAGGTATACGTCTGTGAACTTCTCGACGGGGACGCTGGACTTTTCGATGGCGGACTTGATGGCGACGGCGCCGAGTTGGGGGGCGGAGACGGAGACATATGAACCGTTGAACTAGAGGGTTAGCGTGCTGCTCAAAGTCAGCGTGAGAGACTGTATATACCTTTGCCGTAGGTGTCCGAGCAGCACTGAGAATGTACGCATCCTGGATCTCCTCGAACGCCGAACGGGTGACGCTGAATTGCCTCCGCCACTGCGAAGCGGGGAAGGCCGATCGCTTGAGAAGGCGGGCAGTGAGCCCTGTGGACGGCTGGATAGCCATGTGGACGATTGAATATGTGGGCAGATGATAAAACGCAAGATTATATCGACACTCGAAGACCAGATCGTGAGAAGAAGAGAGATGAACGCTATCGAGGTGTTGAAGCTGCCCGGAAATGGCGCCGCCGATAACCGCCCCTCCGCTGCCGAGGCTGTTGTCATGTGACCTTGCCTCGTTGTCGGATTACCTAATCGGGGGTTGCGCTGGATTGGAAATTTGGAATTACTATTATTCGCGAGTTGCCCCTGAAGGGCCCTCGCACCAAACAGACCTTTCAGTATACATAATTCAAAAACGTTGAGCTACCCCATCGGAACAACCCTTATTCCGACACTCGTCGTCTTGCGAGCTGGAGGCTTGAGATCCACAGCTGATACCGCAAGACAGATGGCGGAGAACGTAAAGGTACTTTCTTTCTCTGATATAGGGCTGCAGGGTGAATCACAGAGTTTTCTGTTCGTCGCCTATAAGAATGTATCCTGGAGAATCATTGCGTTAGTCGAGCCAAAAGAAAACATTCCAACCAACAAGAATCAAACTACATTTTTCGATAAGTGCAGCCGGAAAATCGAGACGGACCTGGCCCAGGTCAGAAGTGACCTTGTCAAAGTTCTCGATAACCGACAAACACTCCTCATGCAAAGTGACTTGCTCGAAACGTTTTGCCACATGCTGTGGGTGCTCCGCAGGTCGATGGTTACCTGATTGACATTGACTCGGGTAGGGAAGGCGATTCCCACCATAACCTTGCTAGGATCACGACGGAGGAGGAGGAGCGGAAAGCTGCCATCAATTCTTCCCATCAAGCGTACAAGCTCGCGATGGACTCGGCTGAGCAGAGCCTGGTCCCCACCCACCCGATCCGCCTCGGCTTAGCCCTGAACTACTCGGTTTTTGTCGATGAGATGCTTAATTCGCGTGACCAAGCTTGCCATGTGGCTAAGTCTTCCTTCGACAATGCAATTTCCGGGAGTTCTGAGACTATCGAGGCAGGTAGGATACAAACGAGTTACTGCTTTTTGCATCGCCAACTGACAGTTCTCACAGAATTGGAAGCCCTTGGTGAGGAGAGCCGGAAGGATGCTGTTTTGATTTTGGGCCTGCTGCGAGACAATCTGGTAAGATCAGCTTTCTCAAATTTTACCTATTCCAGGCGGATATTGATATTTGTACAGACAGCGTGGGATTCATGATATCAGCCTCCAGTCGCTTCATACTCATAATCTGATCTTAATATCAGAGAGAAGATCGCCACGAGACTCGGCACATGGATCCGACCAACCAACCATCGGACCCTCCGGCTCTCCATCGGACCTCCGACAGCATCTCCACAGCGCACATCAATGGCCACCACTCGAAACAATTTGATGCCCACGGCAAAGATCCAGCCCGTCCCACATCACTAAACAGGTCTTGACGAGGAGTAGCCAAGTTCCACCGCCAATAGTGGCCACAGATTGTTGGGGTTTCTCGGGATGTACCCCGCCGGCAGTCATCTTGATATCGCGGCATGAAAATTTTCAAGCCATATTAATAGACACTATCGCCTGTTGGAGATTGTCAATTGACTCCCTAACCGTAAACTCATTTATATTTATATACCTGTATCTCATCATATTTCTATCAAGGCGACTCTGAAAGTATTCGCGACGCATCCATGAATTGCACATCAGCCCTAAGCAATCACGATAGAAGATGGCATTAACCCGCCAAACGGCCGAAAAAGGCCTCCACGACCAAACCAACATCCTCCCGCGCGGCCGCCTCCTCATCGTCTTCGCCGGCCTCGCAATCTCATTGTTCATCTCCTTCGTCGACCAAAATGGCATTACCGTGACCCTCCCCACCGTCGCCGCAGACCTAAACGGGAAAAACACGATCTCATGGGCAGGCACATCCTCGCTCATCGCAAACACCATGTTCAGCGTGCTCTACGGCCGCCTCTCCGACATCTTCGGACGCAAGATCGTATACCTCTCCGCTCTCGCGCTTCTCTGTCTCGCCGATCTGCTCTGCGGCCTGTCCCAGAACGCACCGATGTTCTACGTCTTCCGCGGCCTTGCGGGAGTCGCAGGCGGCGGGATCTCCTCCCTCGCTATGATCATCGTCTCGGACGTCGTCACCCTGCAGCAGCGCGGGAAGTACCAAGGGATCCTGGGGGCGGCGCTGGGTCTCGCGAACGTAGCGGGCCCCTTCATTGCCGCGGCGTTCATACTCAACGCCACATGGCGCGCGTTCTTCTGGATGCTTGCGCCCCTTGCGGCATGCTCGATCCTCGTCGGGTACTTTTTGATTCCTGATAGCGGGCCGCGCGGGGAACTGCGAAGCAGCCTGGCGCGGATCGATTACTGGGGGATTCTGGCGTCGTCGGTGGGGATTATTTTCCTGCTGATTCCGATTTCTGGTGGCGGGGCGTACTTTGCTTGGGATTCGGCCATGGTTGGAGCTATGTTGGTGGTTGGGGGGTTGGCGCTGATTGCGTTCTTCTTTGTTGAGTGGAGGGTTGCGGTGCTGCCCATGTTGCCGAGTACGTCCCTCATCCTCGTGCCAGACGGTGGACAATGTCAGGTCAGCTAACGTCCGACAGTGGAATTCTTCAAGAACAAGGTGATCGTCGCCCTCTTCCTGCAGAGCTTCCTCCTCGGCGCAGTCTACCAGTCATACCTGTACTACCTCCCGCTGTACTACCAGAACGCGCGCGGCTGGTCG
Source organism: Aspergillus lucknowensis (assembly GCF_044049455.1). Lineage (NCBI taxonomy): Eukaryota > Fungi > Ascomycota > Eurotiomycetes > Eurotiales > Aspergillaceae > Aspergillus > Aspergillus lucknowensis. The sequence goes on along the minus strand of NW_027263567.1, from coordinate 39,147 downwards.
CCCATCGTCTCGGCAGCCCTAACTGCCCCGATGGTGGCATGCCAATCTACATCCTCCGTTCTCTCGGGACAGTACATCTCGCGCCGAAAGCGCTACGGCGAAGTCATCTGGCTCGGATTCGGACTGTGGACGCTGTACGTCTCAACCCCCTTATAACAAGCAACCCAAGTCCTACAGCAATGGTGAATAACAAAGAAACCTAACTAACATGGACCACCTGCAGCGGCGCCGGCCTAACCCTCCTCTTCACAACAACAACCCACCCCGCAACCATCGCCGTCATCGTCTCAATAACCGGCCTCGGTATCGGCTGCACATTCCAACCAACCCTCGTCGCCTTCCAAGCACACGTCACGAAGCGCCAGCGCGCCGTCGTCATCTCAGACCGGAACTTCTTCCGCTGTCTCGGCGGCGCATGTGGGCTTGCCGTCTCCGGCGCCGTGTTGCAGGCAACCCTACGGGGAAATTTACCACGGGGGTATGAGTACCTCTCCGACTCGACGTATTCGGTCCCCGCGAGAGAGAGCGTGGGGAGTGAGGTGGTGTGGAGGGGGATTGTGGGTGCGTATATGCGGGCGTCGAGGGCGGTGTTTGTTTTGCAGGTGCCGCTTGTTGGGGCTTGTTTTTTGGCGTGTGCGTTGATTAGGGATCGCGGGTTGGAGAGGCCGAAGGATCCGGATGAGGTTGAGGAGGGGAGCCAGAGTGGCCGTGGAGGTGATGGGTTGCCGACGAGGTCTGTTGACAGGAAGGAGGGGGTTGAACATTAAGCATTTGAGATAGACTCGCATTCATGTATAAATATACACCATAGACTTATACGGTATTCTCTAAAGAACCCAACTCAGCAGCCGTAGCACCAGCAACCTTCGCAACCATCGACAAATCCACCTGCCCAACAACAAACCTCGCCCCCAGCCTCTGGATATAATCCCTCAACAAATCAGCCCGATTATAGATCCCCGCAACCCCCAGGATCTTCCCATGTTTCTTCACAGCAGCCGCAACAGCCTCCATACTCTCCACAAACGAGGGAGCGTCAAAGTCCCCCGCAACCCCCAACTCAATAGACAGATCGTTCGTCCCGACAAGAACGACATCCACGCCTTCTACAGCGGCAATGGCATCGACATTCGCCACGGCCTCGGGACTCTCGATCATCACGATCACCGTGGAGAGCCGTGTATTCCCGACGGCTGAGACGTCGGCGATCGATGCAGCGCGGTACCCTATGTGCGGGAGCATCCCCGTTACAGAGCGCTTACCCAGAGGAGGGTACTTGGCTGCGTTGACGGCGGAGAGGGCTTGCTCTGTTTCGTTTCGCTATTAGTCCCCTAGCATTCTCTTTACTGTGGATCTTGAAAGCAACATACCAACCCGGTCAACATGCGGCACGATAACCCCCTGCGCGCCATTATCCAGTACGCGCTGGATAACCCCCGGCCCGGCCTGCCCGGGCACGCGGACAAACGGGGAGAGCCCCGCGTTCATGGCTGCCACGGAGAGACGGCATGCCGTGTCGAGGGAGAGGGAGGAGTGCTCGAGGTCGATGAAGAGGGCGTGGAAGCCGGCATTGCGGGCGATGTAGACGATTTCTGGGGAGGTGATGAATTTTATGCCGAGGGTCTGGTCTTGCTGTTAGATTTCGTGGTGGGAGAGGACGGGTGTGGAAGTTTAGGGGGATACCCGGCAGACTTTGTCCTCGCTCGCGAGGGTGACGAGGTTATTGGGGAATGTGAGGTCCATGACTTCGTTATATTCTCGAGATACCGTGGTTTTATTCTAGAAGGTAATATGGTAAGACCTCTATGGCAAGGACCAACGTTGGATTTATGGATCCCTACCGACGGTCGTTGTAATGCCCCTCATGACGACCACTGGAACTACTGGTCTCGACGAGTCGGAAGATGATGACCCATTTCAAATTCGGAGACGACCACCGAGGATCCCACGCGACAAGATCAACATCGAGTCCAGTCTGTCCAATGCTGCTCTCGAAGCTCTGTCCAGTTGTTGTTCTGAAGCAGACGACGGATATCAAAGCCGCCTCCGCTTGGGTGGGGGTGCAAGATGCGGCTGTTGTTGCCGTGGGCGAGAGAACGAGACTGCGGGTCCTTGAGCACCACCTTGCCCTCGGGTTTGGAGTATGCTTGGTGCTGGGGACCCTCAAGTTCGCCCAAACCGTTGGGGGGGGGAAGTTTGGGGTGTCTAGAGCCTGTACTCCAATATTGCGTTGTGCAAGCGATTCCGGGATGATTATTCAGGTTTGGTTATTGTTCATCAGATGGCTGGAGTGCATTGGCTTCCATTGAGACGATTCACTTGAAAGAGATACGAAATTGTGCACGACAGGGCTCATTGTATGAGGCGAGCATTGTGAAAAGACGCTGGAAGTCTGATGTATTAGAACATATACACTTATCATCCAAAACTGTAGGTTGAGTAAACTAATGAGTATACCGAAACCCTCGGTCTTGCTTCTCCGTCAAATCCGAATCCGCCGTAATGATCGTCTCCTCAGACCCGCTGTACAGCCCCTTGTCACGTCTGCGATTAGAAAATCTTGCCGTGCCATAAAAGATCAGAAGCACAATAATCAATAGACCCCAACTGACAACACTCGTAATGCATCCCTTGATATAGCGTGGGGCGTCCTCAGCCTGCCAGAGCTGCGGCGAAGAAATGCATCCAACGCAGTACAGGACGAAGAATATAGCACCTACAACAGACTTTTTCGTGTTCCCTCTGACGTTGGATGCCATCAATCCGACGGCGATTCCAAGAGGTGGTGCGGTGCATGCCGCAAGCCACGTGCTGACCACGATACCCCAGCTATTCGAGGCCGGAAGAGTGAGAAGTAGCAGGCTGCCAATCATCGGCATCGCACAGAGGAAGATGCCACCGAAACATCGCGCGTTCGGCCACTTCATGGGTATGAGAGCGCCAATCCACACAAGAACGAAAGCGATGGCTCCACCGGGGAGACCGACCAGCATTGTCTGGAATTTGGTGAACCCAAAGCCTTGAATGACCAGGGACGAGAACTTGACGATTGCAGTCGGCATCGTGATCAGAAGCGCCATGAGCCCATAGATCAGTGTACGTGGGTCTGTCACCGCTTCTTTAGCCTGGGCCCAGTCGAAGCTGGTTCGATCACGGGTCGCGCGGTCCCTGGCAAGGCGATCCGTGGCAATTCTACGTTCGTCTTCATTCAGGAACCAGGCTGTCGTGGTGTCTCGGGGCATAAGCCAGAGAAACACAGAACCCGCCAAGATCGTCAGTCCTCCACAAAGGAGGAACATAACCCTCCAGGTTTGGAGGGACATGTCGGCGCCACCAACACCGTACATCATAAGCGCGCCAACAATCTGGGAGACTCCGAACATGGACACCCACGTCCTTTAGGGGTTAGCAGAAGAGCGGCAGGGAGAGTAGAGGAAACGTACGCAACTCGAACCGGATGCTCTCGTCGGCAGTACCAGTTGCTAGTGATGATCACAAAGGACGGGCTCACTGCGCCTTCGAAAAACCCCAAGAGAAACCGAACAGCCGCTATGCTACTGAAGGCTTGAGTTGCGGAGAGACACATTTCTGCTGCACCCCAGAGAACACTGTGTCCTAGTCAGTCACTATCAAGAACATACTAAGACGGCACTCACATAGCAACTCCGACAAAGTGTGTAATCCTGACGCGACTCATGAGGTACGCTGCCGGATACTGGGAAACGAGTTGGCCAAAATAGAAAAGGGATACGGCCCAGGAGAACTCGGAACCGCTCAGGTTTAGATCTTCGGACAAGTCAAAGACAGCCGCATAGTTGATACTCTGCTTATCCAGATCTGTAGTAAAGTTTAAGCTCGAAGTCCATTCCCTACCAGCGATCTGGGGGGCTCCACGAACATTGGAAGAAGTAGACGATCGCCATTAGGGGCATAATAACCCGGTCAAGTTTCCTGACGACCTTCTTTTCGGCCTCAGGATCAATACTTGGAACAGAGTTCTCTTCTTTGTTCGGCTCGAAGCCTACAGTCTCCTCCATGTGAACACCTTCCTTGATAGACGGGGCCATGGTTGTGGGTAAGGGATGAGTTCGATAGATGGCTGGGGAGAAAATGAGGCACTGGCATTCCAAACATTTCCCCGCGGGGATGATGCCGTTATATATCGCCCATCGGGTTTCAAGGGAATTGCTCGCGCTCTCGCACCGAATGATGGTTCAATCGTTCAAAGACCGAGCTTGACAGGGATTTTGGAGGGATCTTGGAGACTCAGGACGCCAAGTCTGGGGTAAGTCCACGGATGTTGAAGCCGCGCTCGGCGATGAATGCCGCAGTGTGGAGAGAACTCCAAGCAGAGCATCACACGAGCTGGAAGACCGAAACAAGCGTCCAGACACTGGGTCAATTGACTCCTCCAGACTTCATTTGCTTGCTGATGCTCAACCAAAACCGTTCTTTATAGCTTGGATGCCCCCCACTAACCCAGACCCGGTGAAAGACGTACTTCCTGCTATCCATACTTACTGTTAACTCTCTTCTTCGATGAGAAATTATTTTTCAAGCTTCTCACCATGGGATCAATCGGACCATTACCCAACATCTACCTCCTCGAGCAATTCCCATCGGCAGCAGTGAAACACTGCCAAACGCTGTTCAATACCATTCTCCCAACGGACCCGGAAGTGAAGAACTGGCGAGAAAATGCAACTGCGATCCTTGTCCGCGAATTGACCATCTCGGCCGACGATATCCTCCGAGCGAAGAATCTCAAGGCAATCGGGAAGCAAGGTGTCGGAATTGATATTATCGACCAAGATGCTTGTGCGAAACGAGATATCCCCATCCTTAACACACCAGGGGCAAACGCGCAGTCAGTCGCGGAACTCGTCCTATCGTTGACTCTGGCTGTTGCGCGCCAACTCCGGACAATTGTGGTGAAACAGGCAGAAAACAAAGAGATACGCAAAGAACACTGCTCGGGCACAACACTCCAGGGTAAAACAATCGGCATTGTCGGGATGGGTAACATTGGTCTGGCAGTTGCTCGGATCTTCCGCGGTGCTTTCAACTCGCCCGTCTTTGCGTATGATCCCTTCGCCCCTAAAGACGCGTGGTCGGACCTTGGCCATACCAGAGTTGATAACTTTGAGGATATGCTGCCTCATGTCGATATTCTGACACTGCATTTGCCTCTGACCGCAAAGACACGAAATTTCATCGCCGCGCCACAGCTTCAAAAGATGAAGAGCAATGCAATTCTTATTAATGCGGCGCGTGGCGGGATCGTAAATGAAGAAGATTTGATAAGAGCGTTAAACGAAGGAACACTATTCGGTGCAGGGCTGGACTGCCACGACGAGGAGCCCCCAACGTTGAAGAGGTACGAGAAACTGTGGGCAACCGGACGAGTCATCAGCACGCCGCATATCGGTGCGACAACCAGCGAGACACAAGTTCATACAGCCACGACGGCGATCAACAGGGTTTATGATTACTTGAACAGGAGAGAATAGGGAGTTCGTCCTGGAATTGGAGCCGGGGACGACCCATGCGGAGAGCAGCATTGAGATAGGCTGTGATCCCTCATCTCGGCCAGGGAGGAAATGGTCAAATGGCTTACGTCAAGATATTATTCCTGGAGTCTTGCAGCAAATAACCCTTTCGGGCACGTTTGTCGTCGTGAATATTTGATTTCAGCGGAATATTTGTCTCTCAAGGGCCTCCCAATCCGTTTCGACGGTTCCCGCTAGGGGAAAGCCGTCGTTATAGTACAGAGAGTAGAAGTCATGCGGGTCCTGCTGTAGCATGAGTTCGTCGATGTCATTCACCCATTGCAAGGCTGGCTCTGTAAAATCTAAAGGTGTTGTGGTGTCTTGAGGTGGTCCTGTTTCCGTTGGGATGTCGGCGACTTGAACATGTTCAGGTGGTTTGTCGGGGTCACGAGTGGGGTGTCGTTCCCCGTGCGTCGAAAACGCCATCTGCTCTCGAGCTATGCCGAGATGATCGCACATCTGTAATATGTCCGCTCGTCGATTAGGCGCTGCTCTGTTGCCGTGCGAGCTGAGGTGATCAAGCAGGGCGAGCGTCAGCTTGATATCCCGATTGTATGATTCTTTACCTGGATATATCTTTCCCGCCAGGACAAAGACAAAAGCAACGGAAAATATGGCATCTAGGTCGAAGAACCCAAAGTTCGCTTATCTTCTCAGCTAGGGTTCCATACCAGGTTTTGTGATCACCTTACCCAGGAGTTGCTGGTGCCTTAATGCCCTCAGAATAGCCAAGCTGCGCTGCGCAGCATCAATGCATGTTTTGGCAAATTGATGCAGAGGTTGGAACAAAATCTCTTGCTCATTTCGTCCTTTCACAGCTTTACCAGTTAGGTAGAGCAGCGTTGGGCGAGTAGCAAGCATGATAGCCTAGATAATTAGCTGGGGCGTAGTAAAATCACAGTGTCATACCTGATAAAGCATAAGATATAGGGTAGCATTTGTCCGCGTAACGGTGACCGGTTTATCTGAAAAGTCTAGCTCTAGCTCATGCGGAATAGTTCCTGATATCTGATGCAATGAGACTAGGATCCCCTGCACGCCTTTGATGAAGCTCCGCTCTGTCTGTGCTTTCTGGCCGTATATAACTATAGCAGCATCAGTATCTTCACACCACAGGCGACGCGGTAAAAAATCAACCTTGAAGTATCTGCCCCGTAGCCTTTGCGATGTTAATGTTGACATTCAGTGCGTCGGGGGAGATGAATCCGGGAAATTCGCCGGGATAGGGCGCACGAATTGCTTCATCCTGGATTCCAGGCGGGTTACCCGTCGCTGCTGCAAGCCTCCTGAGTCTTGCATTAGTCCGCGGTATTCGAAATTCTGTCGGCTTCGGGTACCTCTCTTGCATGTATATGGTCCACCAAAGGCGGTTGCGGTGGACTCTCTCCGATCGGGTTAGCGATGCACCGCTGCTGTCTCTATGCAGGCCCATTACAATCGCGATACGAAGGCCCATGCCCGCCTAGAGTATTTAGTACAAGTACCCTTGCAGGCGAAGATAACACTTACATAAAGATAGGCATCTTCCTTTCGGTCTGCGCATTGGAGGTAAAAAGCTATCAGACCCATAATCTCTACGCCCAGGACTCCGGCTGAATGCAGACAGTCCAGACTTGAGATATATTTTAGGGCTTCGGCATAGTAATTGAAGCCTGGAAACGGCTCGTTGTTGTAAATATGGCCTTGAAGAAGTTTCCCAACAGCAAGTACCATCAATATCTCGGCAGTTGACGCATCGCTCTCCCACGCACCAGGGTCTTCGCGGTCATAAACGGTAGCGAGACGGTCGAAGAATGTCCTCGGGTCAAACAGATGCTGTATATTTCCTATTGAATTTGAGATAATGCTCACCAGTTCCCGAGACTGTTCTTCAGTCGGCCAGTCCTCTACTTGCGGGGGGCCAAATCGCCCACCCTGGGGTAGAGGAAGCTCATATGCATTGTCTGACGTTTTCGAAAATCGTCCGCGAGGCCGGTGCTCCACTGACCGGCTCGTCCCAGATATAGCCTTAATGTGGGAGCTGAAAGCCGAACTCGAAGACATCATCATGTCCGTCTCAATAGCTGGCGACTGGTCGTCAGCTGTGCCCATAGTTTCAATGGAGGACACTCACGAAATGTGTCTCTGGGGTTTGTCCCTTCAGCACGAGCCATATCAATATCATCTCCATCGTGTGTGGCAGTAGATACTGCTGCAATAAGGGAGCTTGGATCACCTTCCTCACTTCGCCAAGATTCGGCAGGAGTGACCCGTCCGTTGCCTTGTCGCTTTGTTAGGAAGCGAGAACAAATCGACCTCGGGAACCAGGCATTGACGTTGACTCACTCGTAAATAAAGATCCGGATTGGCCTTCGCGAGATGATGCCTTCCTCTCAAGATCTTGGACGTATCTAAAATATGTCAGCGGGTCGCAACCCGAGAGAACTGGTAACCCACGCCACTGAGTAGAGCTTGCGCTTGCTATTTTCAGGCACAACGCATGCAATCCTTCGCTTGATGCAGTAGCGACATGGCTGCTCCCCTGAGCACTTGATCTTGCGTTCCCGACAAGCAGTGCATCTGGCCGTTAAGGTAAGTCTTCGTGAGTGTGAAAAGCAGGAAGAGAACGCACGCTATCCGAGTTCTCGCGGCTTCACGAGCATTTAGAGAAAGACGGAGGCCTCTAGCAGACTCTCTGCAAAAATGTGAGCTTTCCATGACAAGCTCCTCCTGTGGTCTGGAATCGTCATAACGAGAGCATCCATGTCAAGTGTTGAAAGAAAGCACAAGGCGAGTTGGAGAAGGGTGGAGAGAGGCGCTATTCCGCATCGGGTAATCAATACATTGCCCCCCCCGGGCCCAAGGCGAATCTGCATCCATCATGGACTTCAGTTCCTGCTCCAGGTCGTCGGTGAATGAATAAGCCACTTATCTGCAACTCTTCCCTGTCAACAGCCGATAATTCCCACTCCAAGTTCTGGCAGTCGACCAGAGCCTTGATAAGACCATCGTCTTCTCACACTACGCATCACCTCAAACCAAACGAACTTGGTGCAGATACGCGTTTGGCGAGAGTAGCATGCTGCCACTGCATCCGTCATCTTGTCCGTTGGAACCTTCCTCAATCACTTCTCCCCTCCTTTTATCATTGCTGTCCAAGATAAACCACCTAGTCGCCTGACGAATATACCCCAAATGGCTGATACTGAGGCTACCTGCAACACCCGCGCGAGGAAAGCGACCCTAGGCACAGCCCTTAAACGCTGTGCAAAGTGCAAAACACAATGGCACTGCTCCCGCGAATGCCAGAAGCAGACTGGAAGAATCACAAAAACGACTGCGCAAGGAATGCCGGCGAACCATCCACCTTCTCCCCAGCCAGCCCTCCTCCTAAGAATCAACAGCTATCGACAAACCATTCCACAAGCTGAAAGGCAAAACATAGCTTCACAACCCGCCCAGAAAAAGACGTCTACAAGCTTCTCACCGATACATATCGTCTCCGCATGGATGACCAATACATATTCGAAGTTGAAACAGACGTCGACAGTATCTACGGCGGAGCAAGCGACGGCTGTGCCGGCTTCCGTCGATTCCTACACCGCATGGAGAAGAAGCGCGGGCTGCTTCCTTCTTGGTGGTCTCCGGAGAAGGCGGCGGAGTGTGTCAAGTTCGGTATGAGAGATTGCTGGAGCTCGTTGGCTTCCGCCGTTGGAAAGTCAGATATCATCGAACACTATGGGAACTCTATCATGCTTATGCAGCTGAGGATGCTTGGAGAGCAGATATATGGCACGGGGCCGGGAGGGCAGAATGGGACTGCAATGATGCACACGATGATGATGAGCGAAGCAGGTAGGTTCGCTGCATCTACGCTGCTGGAAATGTCATCTCTATTTAGTCGTTAATCTCAGTGGCCCGAGTATGGCGAACGCTACATTTAACACAACTACATGAGGAGGTTTCCTAGCCAGATACCACGTATGGACAGATCGGGCAGATATTCTAACAAGTCTGCGGGAGATCTGGCCCACAGGCACTGTTCGAACCCTGGTTTTAAATCTTCATGACCTGATAAAGCTCTAATAATATCTTTTGTCCATTCCGTGCCGCGACAGGATATCCACGCGCATGGAATGCTCTCACATATAACAACAATCAAGGAGGGAAAAGTATTCGCCACTAATATCTATCCTGCGACCCTCCATAAAGCTAAAGTCGAATAGCCAGAGACATTTCAACAAACCCCTCCCAGCCCAGCCCCCAACACGATTGCTCGCAGTTAGATACTCCGACCTCAGTGGTACAAACGGGGACCAAGTATCCGGAGCGGTATGTCTATGTCTTGGAAGGCTTTCCCTTCCCAATCTTACCTTATTTCGAGGTATCGGTACCTTTGGAAGGAAGATGTTCTGTGCATGATGTCCGACAAACCCTAGAGATCGCGCTTCCCGAACAATAACCCTCGTCCCTTGAAATGCAGCTCTCTTTTGGAGGTACACGATCATAGAAGATGCCATTGTTTGTGTTTACCTCTTCCTACTGCCATTTATGATCCTGCTTCCTAATTACTGAAGGACCCTCCACCCGACGTAAACCAAGACTGTTTGTCACCTGCATCACATGCATTACCAACCCAGCATACTCTAATTTGCTCTTATCTTGCCCCAAGTGGTTTTGTTGGCGACTTCAGCGCATTCAATTGGTGTCACCTCGTTTTAGTTATTCCATCCTCCATGACTCAACAGGAATTTACCCCACCCTCATCAAAAGCCTCAAGAGATCACGCCTGCAGCCACTTCAACACATCGCAACGAAGATACGCACAATGGGAAAACGCAAAAAATCCGAAAAACCAGCCGGGTCTGACGTCCGCCACGACAACAACGACTCCCAACAAGCCTCGAGCATCTTCGCCCACGTATACCGCACGCTTGCCCGACTCACCACAGGATCTCAAGCGACGCCGCGCAAGATGACCTTTTTCATAGACTGGGAGCTTAACCAATTCGTTCGCTCCCGCCTGGATGGTTCGTGGGATGAGCTTCGCGCGCTAAAGCTAACCCCCGAACCCTCCAACGACAACGGCGACGAGGCGGAAGTGCCCACATGCGAAGAATATATCGTTCGCAACTGGGGGCACGACGGGATCGGGATTCTGACGAGGATTACAGAGTGCTACGAATACAACAAACGTAAGTCTCGGGCTTCCTTCCCCATTGATGTTCGTATTTTTTCTTCTGAGATAACAACTCCCGCCGTGAGTTATCACTGTCGCTAAGTTAACTGCCCCCCCAGCAATCCCACACAAAACCCACCTCCGCGTGCGGTATGGGATCAAGCGCGGCGACAAAGACCACGACGTAGCTCCAGACCTCGTCATCGACGCCGAGGGGAAACCGGGCGACCTCATCAATATGGCAAAGCTGTTCTCGTGGTTGACGGGCACGTTCACGATGATATACGTGGGAAGGTTCACGTACTCTTACCGTGAACCATGGATAATGTTTCATGATAGTAGCTTGCCCTACTGTTCTATCAACCCGAATTGGAAGTGTAGCCCGGATTATAATTGGGAGTCCCGTCAGGGTTCCAATTATTATCCGAGGAACTGACTCGGGGTTGTGTGGTAGATATGGACATCTAGCTAGCTTCGTCTCGGTGCTTGATCAATGGTTGTTTCTTTTCGCGATTGTTGAGACTTACCCGCGGACTGGACTAGGGGTGGGAGACAGATTTGTTAACGCTCAACTCTGAGATTCTCTCGCGGTATATTTTGCGACTGAGTTTCTTTACTGATTCAACCTAAATGGATGACCCTCCGCAACCATCCCTCCTCATATGTGCTTCTGTTATACCGGCATACTTGTTCACGGGCATGTGCTCCACAGGCCGCCCCGGAACCCAGTCATCAGCGCACTCCGGTGCGCTCATGTTCCATTCCAGGCATCTCTAAGGCTGTCAGAGCTGACCTCTCTTCAGACCCGGCACAATCTCTACTTCAGCCACAATCCCCAAATGATCCGTCACCCACGGCTTCTCGAATCCCAGCTGCAAAATTTGCCTGCGTTCCTCCTCTCCCTCCGTCAAGACATCCGCCCCGAACCTCTCGAATCTGCGCAGCTTGACATGGCCGCGGAAATAAACCTTGTCCATCCGGGAACAGCCAAACCGCTCCCGGAGGACCGTCGCCGCTTGCTGGCCCCAGGTAAACCCCTCCTCGGTATCCTCTTTCCCACCTAACTCGAGGAAAGCGTCTTTCAGATTATTATCCGCGTGCAGCGTTCGATCGAACGGCTGGATAGCATTGAAGTCTCCCGCTGCCAGCGCGGCGTGCACGGATTCCTCGTACAGGTAACCGGCGATGAGCTGCATCTGGGGTGGGCGGAACGGGGGATCCAAGGCCATGGACTCGAGGTGTGAGTTGCAGAGGCGCACTTTCTTGCCATCATCCCCGATAGAGAGATCTACGAAGTGAGCATCGCGGTCCATGCGTGTCTTGGAGTAGTGGACGCGAAATGTTGCCGTAATGGGTAGACGGGCGTCAATGAGAACCACGGTACCATAGTGTTTCGTAGCCCAGTTTGTGTGATCGATGTCGGTAAGATGGAAATGGCTTCGAACCCAGGGTGTAGCAGCGATGGTTGTCAGGTCGGATGGCGTACACTCTTGAAGGAAAACTACTGGTGCTGTTGTAGTTGGGAGAGAGCTGAGCAGGCCATCCAGATAGGCTAGAGCTGGTTTCATACGGGCCTCGGCGAAAGGGAGCATGAAGTCGATGTTCCAGGTGTATAGTGCGATGGCAGTAATTCCATCACTACCCTCAACATTCTGTCCCGCGTCCGTGGTGGACGGGACTTTCGAAATCCACGAGGACGTTGCTGTGTCGAATGCGTGGTAAGACTGATGATGAGGCTCATCCAGATTCCAGGGTACCGAGGTCTTCCTCAAGACCCCAGTTTCTTTCATAGCCTGGGCGAAGAGAGCTTCCATGGTTGCGGAAGGGGACTGTCGTGGAGGACAGCTAAATAATTGCTGAGTTGGCTTCAATAACTGGCAGGAAACACAACGGTAAAGAGTTGGACGAAGAAGAAGCTGGAGAGTATGCTGGGGATGCGGGGCCAAGCTCCGCAATGCCGCTACCATGACAGCGCAGCTGATGTTATTCTACCTGCTGCTCTGGACAGCGCAGAACCTGTGGTCTCAAGCCAAGAGGTTCGAATCAGACAATGGTTTACATAAAGCTGACAACCTCGCGGATCGAGATTACGCGCAACATTGCGTGCTGGTAGCGCAGGCTGCGCAGGAGCCGGGCGCTGCCAGAGACACCACACCTGGTGAACGGAGGCTCCGCACCCGTTAATCCCTGCCGGCGGACCCCATGCTCAGCCTCGCCGCCTGACTATTCGACGAGGAGAACGAAGAAGGACCTTGACACCAGAGGGCACACCATTTATACGAGCATTTCGAGAAAGGACCGATGAGAGCTGCTTCTTGAGCTTCTCCTCCACCCGCCAGAGAGGCGCCAGCAATCCCGATTCAGGTATGGCAGATAGGTCGTCTGGGTAAAGGAAGACGGATCTCATAAGGCCTTGAACATCCTCCAGTGTGCTAGGGACCTCCAGATTGCGGTACCCTCTACTCACCCCGAACGTTACAGTCAAAAGTGCTACACTGAGTTCTATGGTGCCGAGTCCCTCGTCCTGTATATATTGAACAAGGGCGTTCATGACAGATCAACGGACAAACTAGCCACCGCGTTTGAAGCCGCCCTTTAAGATCTCCCTCTCAATTCTTCTCGGAGCTTTTCGTACTTCTTTATCAATTGAGTATGACTGCCTACTGACATATTCCAGTTGAAAGTTGGCACGGTGTGTCCCCATTGACTTACTCGGTGTTTCCGGATGCCTATCGTCCAGCCAAAGTTGCATCCAGTATTTAGAGCTGATCACTGACGACACACGCGAGCACGCGATTGACCTCGGCGGGCTTCCGAAGTTGACCCAGCTACGGTCCCTAACTCGTTAATCAATATCGGCCCGGAAATCCTGTCGAAGAGCTCGTGGATCCTTCGCGCGGGCCTATGAAAGGTCTGTTGGAGTTTTCGGAATGGGCATTTAGCCCAACCGGACTTCCCCGCCTTAACGGTCCTCGCGTTCGGCGACTTCTCTCACGACTCACGGGCGAGCGAGACTCAAGTGTTCCTCTGCCGCAACCCCAGGGCACCAGACGGACCCAACAGGGTCGTTTCCTTCATTTCAAATCGTGACACAAGGCGAATATAAGCCGGTTCTCAATGCAATTCATGGTGGCTGTGAATTTCTCGGTGTGTGTACCACGGAGCCATTGAACCCAATCACCGGTTCAGGTTGCGACAGGGAGGGGTAAAGGAAATGAGCCAAGCAATTATGACGAGACGTAGGGAAATTCCCTTCAGACATTTGTTGAGAAGTAGACACAAACTTAAGACTATACAGGAAGCGAAGTTTCATGTCCAAGCGACTTGCCTGTTGTCAGCGTCAGGTGCTAACGCGCTCACCGCCTACTCAAGACGCGGGTTTGTTTGTGTACAACCTCTTTCGTTGACCGCCTTCCGCTCGCTCCCCCACCAGACAAAAAGAACTCCATCCCCAGTGCCCAGAAAATCGCCGACTCGACCAACAGAGGTAAGTTCATTCAACTATTGTCGGAACTTGCGAGCCCTTGATTGGGAATTGGGTGCCTTTCCTCTTGCTGGCCCATCGGTTATCCCCCTCCCCCAATCCCTCGCAGCAGCCGAAACAAGGTCTCGTCGGTGATTGTTTTTCTGCTCCTTGTACCGGGCAACCTTCCAGTCGTCATTGTCACTGTGCAGTCATTCTGTCCTGCACCCCGCGCGCTTGTGGACTCTGCCTGCACATAGACTTCGTCCCAATCCCGCTTGTGCCAGGCACGTCCCATTGTACCGTGTAATTTCAACCACAGTGGTCGTTCACAAGTCACGATGGAGAATTATCAAAAGATCGAGAAAATCGGCGAGGGTATGTGTTTATCGGTCCCAGTCCCAACGTCCGACACAATCCACACACCCGTCGGCCGTGTTTACAAGAGTGACATTCATCCTAACTTGAGCTTCTGACGTAGGAACTTACGGTGTCGTTTACAAGGCCCGTGAACTCACCCATCCAAACCGTATTGTCGCCCTGAAGAAAATCCGACTCGAAGCCGAAGACGAAGGTGTCCCCAGCACGGCCATTCGCGAAATATCCCTCCTCAAGGAAATGAACGACCCTAACGTCGTGCGACTATTCAATATCGTCCACGCAGACGGGCACAAACTTTATCTTGTCATGGAATTCCTCGATCTCGACCTCAAGAAGTACATGGAGGCATTGCCAGTGAGCGAGGGTGGACGTGGAAAGGCTCTCCCAGACAGCTCCGCGCTGTGCAGGAACCTCGGACTGGGCGATGCGATGATCAAGAAGTTTATGGCACAACTGGTCGAAGGCATCCGCTACTGCCACAGTCACAGGATTCTACACCGTGATTTGAAGCCCCAGAATCTTCTAATCGACCGTGAGGGCAACCTGAAGCTCGCGGATTTCGGGTTGGCAAGGGCATTTGGTGTCCCTCTCAGAACCTACACGCATGAGGTACTTGCTCTGATTCATGGGACTGGCGGTTGATGACTTACTCTCCGGCAGGTGGTGACCCTTTGGTACCGTTCTCCAGAGATTCTCCTCGGCGGTCGCCAATATTCGACCGGCGTTGACATGTGGTCTTGCGGTGCCATCTTTGCTGAGATGTGCACTCGAAAACCCCTCTTCCCTGGAGACTCCGAAATCGACGAAATCTTTAAGATCTTCCGGTATGCTCTCCCCACGTCGAGCTGTCAATGAACGCCCTAACGTCAACCACAGGCTGCTTGGTACCCCAGACGAGATCATCTGGCCGGGAGTCACCTCCTTCCCTGACTTCAAGCCAACTTTCCCAAAATGGAAACGAGAAGAGGCGCACAAGCTCGTTCCCGGCCTGGAAGAGGATGGCCTTGATCTTCTCGAAGCCTTGCTCGAGTACGATCCCGCCCGGCGAATTTCGGCCAAACAGGCTTGCATGCACCCGTACTTCCAGCACGGTAGCTCGTACTACTCGGGGCGGGCCCGCCGGAATGGCTTTCACTGATGCGACGACTGATGAGTTTTTTTTTTTTTTGCTTATATGTAATCTACGTGCGTATACCATAGCCGCGACAGGGGCAGGACCGGGATTCTCGGGGGTGGTGTGCTACGACCGCCCAGCTGGGCACCTTGATCTCGGCATTCTGCGCCCGTTGTCTTGCCTTGTCTTGCCTGACTTTCCTGTATCTCTTTTGTCCGGGGCGTTTGTTATGGAGTGCTGGCAGAGAAACTAGTTTATGGATATTCCAAGGACTGCATTGTCATTCCGTACAAATTCATTTTTGATTCGAGCATTGTCGGCAGGACAAAAAAAGCAACGACAAGGGGAAATGGTACGAGGATGGCGAGATCCATCGAGACTGGCCAGCCGCATCGCGTGATTTGTCCTGCGGCCTTTTCTATTTTGAAACCCCGTTCGACTGTGGCCCCTTCTTTCTTGACTCTTGCGCGCACCCTCAGCGGGGCACGATCCGGGCCAGACATGCCTGCTCCTGGATCGCGTCCGCTAGCTGCCGCTTTACCGTCGGCCAAATTCAAAACATCCAACACTCTGAGATCCTCTCTTCAAGCACTGACCGCTTTCTGAGCTTTTGAAAGTTCCTCGATCGCTCCTTTGACTAGGCCAGCGATGTTCCCCTGGGGAGAACGGCTCGGGCAACGCCAGGGTCTCATTCGTTTGGTCGGAAATCAAAGGTTATTGGTGGGAGGGCTCGTTTTCAGCCCTGCAACTCAGCTCGACACAGCCTCAGGCTCGCACTTTCCACACAGAATCTTCAGCAAGAATGCGCTAGCCATGCGAGTTAAACAAGAATGGAAACTCTCGTCCGTCTGGGAACCAGTGAGCTGCCTCCGCTGCATCAAGGCTCGAGCACACGAGTCCTGGCCAGCCTGCTGCACGGCTCGTCGTATTCTCTCGCGATCACTGTCAGATTTCCCACCCTCAGATGCAGTCATTCATCAACCCCTGCATCGCAGCTCGTCCACATGGAGACACATGTCCGGGACGCTGAGTTTTGGCCCCGTATTCTCTGAAACAACTTTAGAAGCGGCATGTCAGCAATGACATTTTATTTGCGAACTGGAGTTGTTCATGCGTGATTATTAATGGTGACTCGCTTGGGGCGAACTATTTTTTCCATCCGTGCTCAGCCCCGGCTGATCAACACGTTTCCCCCTAGCAGGCCACGGGATCGTCTCGTCAAGCATCGTCTGCATCTGAAACACCGGGCGACCTGCCTATCGGTTGTCAGGTCCTGGTCAAGAGTTCCAGAATTGAGCACTGCATGCCAATTGGCCGGCTCTCTGATGCAAGGCCATTGGATTTATGAGCAGATCGCTCGTCTCCAAGAATTTTGATTTGCAAGACTTTTGCTCAGCCGCCAAAGCGGGCATGCGGGGCTGCAGCTGGTGCAACGGGCGATAACGCCGGCGCAGACCAGCTCGCTGGTCTTTCGAGTCGTCCGTATTTCTTCTCGTGGTCCTCATTGACTTTTCTCGCACTCCCACGTTTTCAGTACCATCCTCAAGCTCAAATTTCTTCTTCCATATCTTCATGGCGGCCTTAGATCCCGAAGATGACTATGCCGACATGGTCTATACCCCACCCCTCTCATCTCGCTCCGGCAGCAGAATGCGAAGGCCCAAGCAGCCCCCCCAGGAAAACCTCAAGCAATTCTGGGATCAGTTCAACTCCAAGTTCCCAGGAAAAGTCTACACTGTTCTTCCGGATAACCCGTACGCACGCGCCAAGGCCGCGAGGGTCCCCAAAGGGATCGTGAAGGGACAGGATGCGGGGAAATCGTACGAGCAGGCCAAGCGCGAGTGTATCCGCTCAGTCGACCGCATCGCACGCGAATGCAAGCGTTTGAACCAGAAGTATTCGGATCCGCATTTCGACATTGAGATGGATCTCAAGTCTGGGCTGAGAAACTGCTTAGACGGGCTAGATGAGCGGAATGATGCGATGCGCCCGAGAGGCGTGAAGAGGGTTACTGTAGGCGGTCGCTAATACCTGCTGCATTCGAAAAAACTAACCATGCGGTCCTGCAGGAAATATTCGAGAACCCTCAGTTTTACGTGAACGGCCCAACCGCCTCGGATGTGCGCCAAGGACGTGATGGAGATTGCTGGTTCATGGCTGCGCTTTGCACAATGGGAAACAAGGAAGGATTAATCGATAAGATCTGTGTCCGGCGGGATGAACAGGTTGGAGTCTACGGTTTCGTATTTTACAGGGGTAAGTGCTTCGCGCATCTCAAGGTTTGGGCCCACCTAACAAATGCCTTCCAGACGGCGAGTGGCAGCAGTGCATTGTGGACGACAAACTCTACCTACGTGCCGCTGACTATGATGAGTCGGTTGATGAACGTCCCATCTGGGACGATATCAACCGAAGCGATACGGAAGAGGAGTATCGCAAGGTCTGGCAGACAGGGTCACGCGCTCTGTACTTTGCTCAATGTGTGGATGAGAACGAAACATGGCTTCCCTTGCTTGAGAAGGCATATGCCAAGGCACACGGTGACTACTCCGCGATTGAGGGTGGCTTTGTCGGGTAGGATATGCCGCAATGTTCGGACCTGAAATGACAGGCACTGACCGTCCGCAGGGAGGCCATTGAAGACTTGACTGGTGGTGTCACCTCCGATGTGCTCACGAGCAACATCCTAGACAAGGACAGGTTCTGGAATGAAGAGCTGATGAAAGTGAATGATGAGTTCCTCTTTGGCTGCGGTACCGGTTTGTACTCGAATTGGCTTTCGCCAAAATACCGCGGACCCCCAAGAGATAGGAAGGGTATCTCCGAGAACCATTCGTACTCCATTATGGATGCTAAGGAGATTGATGGAGTACGCTTGCTAAAACTAAGGTGTGTCCAACCTGCAGGTTTTGATAACACACATCGCTTACACCATCAGAAATCCATGGGGTAAGAAAGAATGGAGCGGGCCCTGGAGTGACGGCTCCGAGCAATGGACGCCTCAGTGGATGGAGAAACTCAACCATAAATTCGGTAACGACGGGGTATGTATTCGCTCTCGATTAGCGTGCTGAATCCGCTAACATAAAATGCAGTTCTTCTGGATTTCCTACGATGACTTACTCAAGAAGTATCAACATTTCGATCGAACTCGTCTCTTCGGGCCCGAGTGGACTATAACACAGCAGTGGACGAGTTTGAGTGTCCCCTGGTCTGCAGACTATCATACTACCAAGTTCAGATTGAACGTGACCAAACCCGGGCCCGTGATTCTCGTTTTATCCCAGGTTAGCCAATTCAAACCCAAAATCCCCGTTGCGCACCTTGCTAACGTGAAGAAGCTTGATACACGTTACTTCAAAGGACTTGTGGGCGAGTACGACTTCGTCCTCAAGTTCCGTCTGCAGAAAGAAGGCGAAGATGAGTACGACTATATCGTCCGAAGCCACAACAACTCCCTCATCTCTCGGTCCACCAACGCAGAGGTCAACCTAGACCCCGGGTCATACCAGGTCTTAATGAAGATCATAGCGTACCGGTGTCCGGATACCGAGTCCACAGAAGACTCAGTAATTCGCCTCGCACCTACACGACGAGAGAAATTGGTCCAGATCGGTCTCTCCTATGATCTCGCACATGCCAAGGGCATTGTTGTGGAAAGCGAAGCCGAAAGACAAGAACGTGAGGAGCGTGAGGAGCGCCGAAAAGCTGCGGAGCGACGGAAGCTGCGCGAGGAGACCAAGAAGAGGCTGCAACAGGAGTGGATTCGAGAACAAAAGCTCGCGGCGCGCAGGGCCCGAGCCGAGGAGAGACACGCCGCCAAAGCCGCCAAACTCCAGACTCATGGCCGACATCCCGAACCCGAACCCGAACCCGAACGGGTCCTCCCTGATAGCCCTGTGGAATCGCCGTCTGATATGAATTCAGATACGAACGGCCATGAGAACGCCATTGGGTCAAAGCACCCCAAGAACGGCTCAGTACCGAGCATCAAATTCGATGATAGCCACATGGCCGCACATCCCACCTCCCGCGACACGTACTCGATACGGTCGAGTCGTCGTCGATCGCACTCGCTCCGCCATAGCCGACGTCACACACACAACCGGGACTCCGAGTTACTGGAGGGATTCGAATTCGACTCGGACATCGACATGCCCCAAGACGTCACACCTCCAAGGCTCAGCAGCTTGCAGACCTCATTCAGTGACGAGTTAGACAGCAAGACGACAGACCCCTGGAATGCGGTGTGTGTGGTCGGCCTACGCGTTTACTCGAAGGATGAGATGCTCTCCCTTGAGGTCGTCCGTCCCATCCCTGAGGATGAGACCGAGGCAGCCCTCGACATGGATGACCCGGCCGTGAGCGCAACGTCCGAGAAGGGTTCGCGGCTTTGGTCCATGACTTTTGAATGACCATGCGCAAAGAATGACATATTACAAATTGATTAGAGCGTGCTATATTTATATATATCTAATTGTGTCAGCCTTTACTGCTCTCTGGCGCTCAAAAATGTGGCTAATAGCTTGTGAGACTCTACTCTGTTAATCAACTAATCAACACTCCATAATCCTACTGTGAAACGCCCGTTTCTCTTCTCTTTCCCGTATGATGTTGATTCATACTTTTACTTGTGGTTGGCAACGCGACGCTCAAAGCGGTTTAGCGCCATCCGACCCTTCATTTTACAGTGCCAAGTCTTTCCATCCTTCGTCTCTCCACCACCCTCGAGTCAAACGATGATGCGATGCGCCGCTTTGATGTCTCAATGATCGTGTCGCTAAGGCTGTCGCGTTTACAATTTCATGGAGCTCGTTTATCGGCACCATCTCGGCTTCCCTCTTTGCTTCCCTGGTCGCGTCATCTACTCTTCGGAACCGCGAGGCTCGCGTCCACCCGCACCAATCGCGTGTATCACGTCCCTGTGGGAAGCAATGGACATGTATCGTTAAGGTGATTAGGGGCAAATTCCCTGGCACGAGACGACAACCTCGCTGATTTTATAGGGTGGTTCAACCGAAAACTCAACCACGACCGGGGAGTGTGATTATTCGCCTTCCATCCGGGCCAATACTTCACAGGTCCTTCGCGGACGGTGATGTCTCAAGAGATGGGAGAAATGAAGCCGCGACTTCGTTTGCGTATTTGGCCGCAGACGATGTTTCTTCCGCTCGCGCTCTGGCAGACGAGACGTCTTCAACTGTGGTTACGATCAATTATCGCCTTGGTGAAGTGGTAGTGAAGGAGAAGGGCTCCCGCCATTCGAAAGCGAACAATGGGGAGCACCAGCCGAAGAAGCTCTTCTATCAATTTCCAACCCCAGTCCACGACGCCTTGACGGGCTTCGACTGGGTCCTGAAAAATCTCCAACCTAACCGTCTCGGTGTCATCGGCGCACACATCGGTGGCTCATTAGGCTTGACGCTAGCGCTCACGGAACCCCGTCATGTCCACGCGGTTGCAGCCTTGGATCCAGTATGCGACTGGACGTCGCTCGATGAATTCTGCACTTCGACCAGCATCAGCACGAGCACGAGTACGAGGAGAAAACCGCATCACGCACCCAGGGATCTCGTTCCCCTCCTCGAAGCCCGGGAACGGTTCTTCGCGACACCAGAGCGGTATTTTGATTCATTTGCGTCACCGATTCTATTCCTTCGGTCTGCGGGGAAGGATGTCCCAAAGGTGTTCCCGAAGTATCTCACTGGACCGGAGTATCCGGTTCCCCTTCTCACGAAAGAATCCGAGGAGTCGCTGGAACCGTGGGATGCGTACCTCCCTGAATATTGTGGCTACGAGGACGCGGACGCGTCGGGTTCCGAAGAGTTAGGCTCCGACGAGCAGAGAAAACACCCTGTTCGCCGCCGAAAGGCCCTCTCCAGGTGGCCGCCGTACGGTCTCGATTATGGTACCAGCGGACCTCGTCGGAAATATAGCCGCGAGCCGGTCGAAAAGCTTGAGATAACACTTCCGTGGGTCCGTCTGTTCACTCATCAGGATGTCAACACTCACCCCACAACACCGGAAGACATCCACCAACCTGACGGGCCCGTTACGCACAAAACACCTCCGAAACGGCACAGAAGAAACCACAATGCCACGGTGCTCAGCCGCCAAGCAAATGAGACGGTAGACGTCATGCGCCGAGCATGTTTCTGGGGAAGAGAAAAGGGTTTCGCAGAGGAGAGAGTTACTCTATTCTCGATGCCCGACTCCTCCTCCATTGATTCCAAGGGTCTCGATCCCCGAGTGGAATCCGGGGATTTGACCTCCCACGCCGGACAGTGGCTTGGGGATACTCTGCGTACTCTTCCAGACACCGACACCGAGACTGACGCTGATCCCGACTCTTGACTCCGCAGTCAGCATCGCATTTCTTCTCTCCTTTGCGTCTTTCCTCATGTACAAACAAAATATATCACCCCAGCACTTCGGACCCGTTAACTCAAGCATTACACATTACACACAACCCAACATGCCGCGCTTCAAAATAATAAACGAATGCGAGACGAAGGCAAAAAATCATCTGCTCAGACGGACTTGAAACCCGGACCTCGTGATTACTCGTCCCGCGCTCTACCAACCGAAAGCTACGAGCCAGTGCTGACGCTGCTGTCAAAACTGGGTGGGTTTTCGGCCGCTGGTCCATCTTGGCCAAGTCTGGTTCACTTAGGGTTAAGGAGGCTGGGGTGACACACTGTGAGGTTTCTGCGGATAAGAATGTTGCGGACAGGTATAGCGCGGATTTGACTTGGACCTAGGACCAAGGTGCACGAGGAAGGGAGGAGGATGCCACATCTCCTGATGGTACATCCGTTCTCTCGTCATGGGGTCAATGTATACTATTTCCGGCATCTACTCTACTGGTAGTATTTTTTTTACCATTATCATGCCCGTGGCGATCACACCGAGTTAATCTTATCGAACCATATATCCGCATTGGGGCCACGATCCGCAGCCTCGCCCACAAGCTATATGAACGGGAGATGCAACTCTATTTCGCAAGTTACCTCGAACGACTATGACGCCGGAGCCGATAGTCAATGGTAATGAAAATGGTTAAAAGAGCTGCTTTATGGACAAGACATAATTTATAGATAGATAGAACCTCCGGCCACTTCGGACCGGTGAGTGAATAACCACCCTGGACATTCTGTGGTAGCTCAGGAGAGGAGTCTATCAACCCCTCCCCTCCTTTTCTGAGCCCGCTTCAGCTGAGAGGATCAAGCCCCATCACAGGACAGCATTTGCATCGCCCGGGGTGCCTAAGGCCTACTCTAGTCCAAGCCACTAGAAGGCAGAAATTCTTAGCCCGAAAGTATGGCAGATCCCTCCTGATTTAAGAGTCAAGCTTGCAGATCACCAGCAAACACACTTGGAAAAGAAACGAGCCAGCCAATGATACCGTAGATCTGCGAATCAAGCATTGATCTCCGGTAGCTCGGCCATGACTTGAAAGCCCCGAAAACAACGGGCCGAACCCGCTGTAGGGCGGGTTTTGGTGGCTCAGCCCATTAGGGAACCCGGACGGGCGTGAGGTTCTAATCATGTTAGGGCTGTGGAAGGAAGCATGTTGAATATTTCCAGGACTCTCTACTAGGAGTAGTCTAACACCTTCCTTGATTTCCCGGAAGTATGTAACTTTCCCCTAGTATCATTTAGACCAACTGATATGGTCTTACAGTTTCAGATAACTATACACTTTTCTCACTTTGATATCCACTACCTCTTACACTTGCCAAAGCCAACCCTCAAGCTCAAGGTCATAGCATCCCACACCGCACCACCGAAACATCTCATGGTAAAGACATTGATACCTCAAGTCTGCCCTAAACACCAGGAACCACACCAGAAGGTAATCTCGGACGGACAGGGCACGAGAGACACATCAGAATCAGACAGAAACCTGGGATGCCAGGAAATTGGCCGCCTCCAGGGCATTCACGCCGTACGTCAAATGCGCCGGTGTGATGATCAGAGTCCCAGTGCACACCAGGTCACCGAGCGCGCAGATAACCTTCGTCTGTTCCTTGGGATATCCAGGAATCTGGCCCCTATCTTGCAGGTTGCGCGTGAAGCCGAAGAGCGCAGCGCCCTTAACACGGGCCTTGATATCCTCAGAGAGAGTCTGGATTGCGCCGTCGATAACGGCCGTTCCTTGGCTGGATATATGTTAGTTACGTACGGCCTTTTTTTTCCCTTCAAGTTCTCTCTTTGCTCTTTCCGGGTCTGGGTAAGTTATTAATGCGTACCTATATCCACCAACCACAATCTGAGTGTCGGGACACTTTGACGCCGCCTTCTTGATCAGCCCCGCGGCCTCATCAATGGCAATCTGGTTGGTGTTCTTGGGCAGGAAGTTCGAGGCCAAGTCGGCGATGTAGAGCGGGCCGACGCCCTGGCAGGCCACCTTTCCAAGGCCCAGCTTGACCTTGAGCGAACTGCACGTTTGCGGTCCGACAACCAGTCCCTGGAAGCAGTCAGTCAGTGAGCGCTGCACCCCTCCAAGAACGACAGAACGACAGAACTACTCCTCAGCTGATGAGAAGAGAGACTTGGGATGCATACCATGTTTCCTGTTTCGGTGGAGCCGCGGGCAAAGATGAAGGTCACATCCTTGCAGGTGCCGAAGTTCACATCGTTCTCGGTGTCCAGGAGCTGGCGGCGCTCGAGATCGATATCCCCAGCAGGCAGAGGGCTTGCGCAGGTAAGGCCGGCAAGGGCAGCGACGAGAACAGGAGAGATGCGCATTGTGGCAAGACGGGAGAGGCTCAAGGAACTTGGGTATCGAGGGAGGGAGCAATATCAGAGAAAGTGGCTTGGTGCAGTGCTCAATCTGAAGTCGCTTGTTCCAAGAGAAAAGAGACTTGGGATATACACAGCCTATTTATATTCTTTCAATTCCTCCTCCATGTTGCATTTTTGCTCCGGGCCTGAACTCCCTCACGACGAAAAGCTGTGGTTTGGGAAAGTCTCATTTCAGCGCACCCCAGGTCATGAGACAGGAGATACTCAATACGAGGGTCAAATCTCGGGTGAAGAGGAACGTCGAGATCCTTCATTGGCCTCGTCTCCGCGTTTTTAATATAAAAGAGGCTTGTAGCCAACGCTTGCCGAGTAAATGCCATTGCCGTATATGCCGAGGTCCTTGGCACCCTCTCTGAGCGCGCAGAGTCATAATCAACGACAGGATGCTGAAGACTACGGACGGAAGACAGATTAGTCCAGGGCAGAGATCGCTGCAACGAGAACCTGATCGGCAGTAGGGACAATCACCTCGGTATCCAGCCCTGCGCTAGTCTAAGATGGGCGCGTGACTCCAAAGCATCGAAATATGGGGTATCGGGGTCCCCAGACTCGCTGTTAGTTGCTCCGGGCGGGGCGGCCGGGCGAATGATCCTGTTGTTCATGTTATTATTCCCAAGTTGCCAGGCCAGGAGCAGCCATCCCAAGGGCTGCTTCGAGGTCTGTTCCCCTCGGACCTGACAGTTAAAGACCTCGCAGATGGGCAGGGAGGTTCTTCTCGAGTGTCACCGAGGTTCGATCCACCAAGTGGTAAGACATCTCGTTTCTCGACAACAGTCAGGATCCAGTTTGATCGAATCTGTGTCTGTCGCTGTTCATCCCCCGCGTCCACCCGGGCTTGCGGGCTTTCTTCCCCTGGCAATTTCCGCACACCAGGTCCAGCTCATCTATCTAGAGAGACTAATCCATCCGACCCGTAGGGATTGGTATCCCGAGGAGGAAGTATGAATCCGCCAGTGGTGGTGGTGGTGGGATAGGAACAGCCGCCGGAAAGAGACAGGGCGGGTGTGGTCCTGGAGAATGAAGACGGCAAAGTCGAGTACTCCGCGGAAGCAGGTAAGGATGGCTAACGGATAAGGTGTTCTAGGCTATCTTTGACAGTTATTAACATCCTGTCGCCCGTAGATAGCTTCCAGCAATTCAAGCAACATCGTTCCGTTGAGGATATATACAGTCGGCCACTCAGTGTCCTCACTGATATCCATGGCTACTATTCTCAGAGGACTCCTGATTAAAGCTTCTCTCAACGACAATGCCACCCATCTCCAGCCTCGAATCCATCGTCCCCTGCGTCTCGTTATCGGTTGATATCTCAAGATGTGCATTCCGCTTCCGTCTCCCCATATTTTCCATCCGATACCAGCTCCGTGGACTTTGGTGAGACGTCCGGCGACTTCGCTCCGCCGCTGAAGTACCCGTGACCTTTCGGAATGCAGCAGCTAGGGGTTTATATGTCACTGGGAGATTGGCGCATATGATCCCGCCGACAGGTTCCCAGGTTGATAGGATACCGAGTGGGACGCCCGCCCCTGACTTGGTTAGAATATGGGTATCAGAGAACAAGACCCCAGGGAGCTCGACATACAAGTGAAATCCGAGGAGCCCTGTGAGACAACGACCGTGAGTCGGGCTGCACTCACGGCACAGGTTCTATCGCCATTAGCTCCACTGTTTTGTACCCTTCTGAATAAGGGGACATACGCCAACCCAACCGAGAACAGGAAGCTGAGACCGATTTTCCGATTCCTGGGGAGGTGTAACCGAAGAATAATTGGCAAGGGAAGAACAAAGATCCATAGATCCGTGACGAGGTTGGTGATGTTGGTGAAGTAGCTGAATGCGACGAGGTTGAAACACTCGCCGGCGACGTCTGGGTCCCAGAACTTTTGGATCGGTCGGCACTGAAACCCAAGCACAAGCTCCATTGTCATTAGCCATAGGATGACGAAGACGGCTGTTAGAATGACCACTCGGCGGAAGGTGGCCTTTGGGAAGACCCGGTAGTATAGCGCGAGGACGGAGAGCTTGGTGCTGGCGATCGCGAAGTCATAGAAATGGCTGAAAACGTAGTCGCCCTGGAAAGTGCTTGTTATTATTGCTGTCCAGGAGCAGAATCTCAAAGAGGGGCTACTACCAGCATGAAGGTCTTCACTTCTTCTTCTGGCACGGCTTCAACGTGCCTCCCCATCCCATACGGAGGACCTAAGAGCGACCCTGTCAGTTCAGCCCACGACAATGCTTCTCCCACACCTACCGTATACCAATCCGCTGATGCAGAGACCAACACTGACGGCCTACTAAACCATTAATCACATTTCTCGAGGCAAGGTACGGAGTCTCGCACCGTGGCCCAGATCATCAGAAAGTCATCAAACGCCAATCCATTCCTGCGCGGGTGGAGCTCGGCCCAAAGGCGCAAGCTGGTCGACAGAATCTCCAGAGGAATGGGAATTGAGTAGCAGACGTTGAGATCTGTCACTCTTGACTGAGCCAGATATTCAGCGCTTGGAGGGGCGCTCATCGGGAGGCTGGGACCCTCACGGTGCCATGGTGCTCAAAATGATTTGAAATAAAGTTCGAGACCATCGGACCATCAGACCGTTATATAATTAAATTAAGGAGCGGCACGAGCCTCTTTCTTAGTGTGAGAGATTCTTACTTAAGACTGCATCTCGCTCTGCCTGTGGCCATGGGGGGCGCAAAGTGAGACAAACTCTCACTCGGGCCCCCGGTCCAGGCTTCTGTCTCCCGCACCTCCATCATGCACTTCCCGCTTCACATTATCAGCCTTGTCCATTCAGCCCTGGCCCCTTCGAGCCCCCAGGAGCCAATCGTCGACCTTGGATATGCCACTTATCAAGGGTACCATGACGCCAGTTTTGGCCTGAACATCTGGAAAGGGTGAGTCTCTCGGCTCCCCTTGAAACTCGTATCTCCCCTTTCACCTCGTATCCTGCTTTTATCTCCACTGTCACCATCATGCTCAGCATCGTAACTGACCGTTACTCCCTGCAGAATTCGGTATGCCGCGCCACCCGTCGGAAATCTCCGCTGGCAGGCCCCCGTTGCTCCAGAGGGAGACAATCGGCGAGTCATCCGCGCCGTCGATCAGCCCCCTGTCTGTCCCCAGTCGGGAGCGGCCGGAACTCCCCCAGAGTATGGCTTCAATTCAGGCCCTGGCGAAGAGGACTGTCTCTTCTTGAATGTCTATGCCGCCCCTGATGCATCGGACCTTCCGGTCTTGGTCTGGATCCGTAGGTGCTACCCCTTCCTGAGTGCCTCTTTGTTGTCTGGCTGACTGAATCTTCGTCAGATGGCGGTGGGTATGGCATGTTCGGAGCGACATATGACCCTAGTCCGCTGATGAAGACTAACGACAACAATTTCATCACCGTGGAAATCCAGTACCGCCTCGGGGCATTCGGATTTCTCTCCTCGGAGGAGGTCAAGGCGCACGGGCAGACGAACTCCGGACTCCTCGACCAGCGATTCGCCCTCGAATGGGTGCAGAAGCATATCAAGCGCTTCGGCGGCGATCCATCCCGTGTCACAGTTGGAGGGGAATCAGCCGGTGCGGGAGCGGTGATGCTCCATGCATTAGCCTATGGGGGCCAGGAATCCAACTTGTTCAAGAATGTAAGCCGACTCGACCCCTCAAGATTTTAGTTCCCCCCTCCCCAGCTCAATATTTCAAGATTATTGCTGCCAGCCCGTATTCCCCGCCTATTTATCAGTACAACGACCGTGAGCCAACACGCCACTACGATCGCTTCGCTGATCTCGCTGGCTGTGGACCGGGCTCTCCCCGAAGAACACACTACCCCAGCACATTCGACTGCTTGGTCGATACTCCAACCCAGGCCTTGCAAAATGCCAGCGGCGACGTATCAACATCTGGCAACGTCTTCGGCACATTCGCCTTTTCCCCTGTTATCGACGAAGACTTCATCACCGCCCGTCCGTCCCAACAACTCTTCCACGGCCACGTCAGCGGCCAACGTCTGCTTGTCGGGGTAAGCACGCATAATCCTGTTCTGTACCCCGTCAGAGAGGGGGAAAGAATTCACATCCCTAATCAAGGATATATTAGAACAACGCCAACGACGGTGTCCCGCTAAGCAACCCAAAAATCACCACCCGCGACGCCTTCAACCGCCACATCGCACGGACATTCCCCGCCTTCACGGCGCACGACATCGCAGCCCTAAACGCAATCTACCAAACCCAAGACTCCAGCCCCGCAAACAATGGACCCCGGTTCGACACCCCAGGCGACCAAGGTCCCCCTTCCACGGCGCTAAACCAATCCGAGATGGCGACGGGGCTGCAACAGACTGCCTTTAATATCTTCGCCGAGAGTACCTTCGATTGTCCGGCGCAGTGGATGGCAGAGGCGTTCAGTGATACTTGTAGCGGCAGCAGAAGCAGCGGGTGTAACCGTAACCGTAACCGTAACCGCCGCCGGGCCTGGAAATACCAGTACTCAGCAACACCAGCCTACCACGGGTTCGACCTGGAGACGTATTTCCCCTCAACAAACTCAGACGCAGACGCAGACACGAACGCGGGGTTCAACCACGCATTCCAAAAGATCTGGGGAAATTTCATCATCAACAATACACCCGTGATACCTCTCTCCGACGCAACGGCAAATATGCCCAATGCAACCGCCCCCTCTGACTCTGACTCTAACCCCCGCCACCCGGACGACCGGAATCCGAATCTCCTCTGGCCACCCTTCACTATTGACGAGCCGTGGCAAATGGATCTGAATACGACAGGCGGCAAGGTGAGTCTCCAGGTCGTTACGCCCGATTTGTCTTTTTTCCTGCGTGAGGGGCCGGGGATCGTAAACGTCTTTCGGCTTGTGGATGCGTTTTCGTGGGAAGAATGGCGGGGGGGTCGGTGTGAGTTTTGGCGGGAGGTTGCGGAGAGGGTTCCTTTGTAATTGTATGCTGGTGCCGAATAGATTTTAGAAGGGGGATAGATAGATAGATAGATAGAAGAGAGTTTCTCCAGAACTTGGTTGGCTGTTGGACCACAGATCGCTCGTCTATATGGTGCATCATTCATGAGAGTACAATACTCATGTTCTCCCACCCGTAAACTCCATATTTCAGATACTACAACGAAGACCCAAACGCTGCTATATTCCCATCCGGTGAGTCCCACCATGGCTCCATATCCGAGAGACTTGGTAATCCGACCTCATCGACCTCCGGATTCGGATTCCCATCCATCCCTGAGAACGCCAGGGCGGTGGTAGTACCCCCGTTGTCATCTGGGAGAATACTTAGATCCGAGTCTCGAATCCAGGAGTCGATGTCGTTTTGTCGAGTTGATTTTATGGGATTTGACGCCGTTGAGAGATCGTGTAGTTGGTTCGGGGACGGTTTAAGTTCAGGTGAGACTCCAGTCGCGGCGGCGTTGTGTGGTTGTGGATCCGTGGATAGTGAGGAGGAGGCTGGGGGTGCGCGGCTTCTAGTTGGTGGTGTAATGCGAGTCTTTTTACGGGTGGATGATGGATCGGTATGAGGATTAGATCCTGGGGCGTCCTTCCCGGCAGATTGCGAGAGGCGGTGGCTGCTCATTTGGCGTTTCATAGCTCCAGAGCGGCGCATGCGGGCCTGCCAGCGGCGCTGTAGGCTGACTAGGAAGTCTCTAGTTCGTTTTGCATTTTCGAAGGACTGGCCCAACTCGTCGAGGGCTCGGAAGCAGAGATTAAGGTGGGCGACCATCTCGGTGCTGCTGTCAGGGACTTCTTGGCCTGTTTTACCTGCAAGAGGCGTGGTTGAGATCGTGACGTAGAGAAGGATAAGGGCGGCGCTGAATATTATCGAGACAACTTGGTTGTTCATGCGACGGAAAGTGTAGTGTTTTTCGTAGATGTGGAGGAGACGCGTAGTGGCGATGGAGGATTCGATGCACATTTTGCGGGCGTGATGGTAACCTGGTCCTTGGCGGGGGCTGCGTGGTTGGATGTAGCTCTTGGAGACCCAGGGCCTGTGGGTGAAGATGACTATTTGGTGGTATTGTAGGCTGTCTCGTCAGTACCGATCGAATCTTGAATGCTGGGTATTACATACTGCAACATTAATAAATGAGGTAGTCGGGTTGTCCTATCATCCGCAAGATTGATATCGAGGGTCGAGGGCAGGCCGGCTTTCCAGGCAAAAAGGTCATCTGTGACTCTTTTGCAAAATCTCTGGAGTTCGTGGCGTGGAATATC
Organism: Aspergillus lucknowensis; assembly: GCF_044049455.1. Lineage (NCBI taxonomy): Eukaryota > Fungi > Ascomycota > Eurotiomycetes > Eurotiales > Aspergillaceae > Aspergillus > Aspergillus lucknowensis. Next base: position 8,448 of record NW_027263567.1, on the reverse strand, counting down.
AGAGCAACCGTATCTATAGAATGTTAACCTCACTTGGTATGATAGAGGGGTCAAGCCGTACAGAACGTGGCCAAGAGGAGATATGATCTCCCACAACACAGCAAATTGCCTACTTATCAGCTCGTTCGGATTCCTCAATGCATTGCTAAATGCCCTCTGATTCGCGGGAAGGCCGTAGGGGCGCCATATTTCTTCTTTACCAGCAACCAAGCCCGATGCAGGCTTAGGAACCGTGATGTCTCCGGCATTCACACGGAACGGCCGTCCCAAGTAGAAACCCCAGAAACTTCCACCGACGTCAGGTATGATTTCTTGACACAGAGGTGGAGGCACTCACTGGTCTGCAGCGTAGCTGCCCCAGAACGCGATCCGCCGTACATCTGCCTCGAAAGCACTCATGTCTCCCCGTTCAACGTAAGGTGTCATATCTAGATGTAGGCCAAGGTCGAACGCAAGTCTCATTGACATTCCTAAGCACGTAAGTAAGCTGTAAATTAGCGTCCACCAAGAAGTTACATACCACTGTAAAGCCATCCCCGTGCGTCGCGATTTGATGCTCCTTCCTGGCAGCTCAAAATCGCCAGTGCCTGCACTGTGGCGACGCAGGGTGAGTCCAGCTCAATCTCCAGTAGTGCCTTCGCCCTATCCGCGAAAAACTCGGACAGCGACTTCGGGAATGTGATAAACGTAGGGTGGTACCGGGCCTCAAAGGCACTTCCAACCGCACACCTTTCAACCGTTAGAACTTAAATGAATATAAAGACAATATTCAGCCAGACCTACATAGCGTTTGTGAGCACCTCTGAATAAAATGGTGTATCGTCCAACTCTTCCCTCCACTTCAGCCGGGCAGTCATGTACATTTCCTTGTCAACAATGTAGGTGCTTGGATTCTGCCATGTAAAGAACAGCTCCAACAGGTGATCCTCAAGAGCCTGGTCTACCGGCTGTCCGATGCGCAAATGGTTCAGTATATCCTGGCCATCATGGCGAACGGTTCGCGCATCGGGGCGTTGGCGCTGCTGTGTTGCAGATACGTCCACCAGATTGAGATTCGAAGTCGCACCGAAGAACCGCAAGTGTCCATCTCCAGCAATTTTCAGAGTTCCTATCCGATGAGAAATCTGTTCGATAACGTCCTTCTCGGCTTCATCTTCCTCGCCACTGTCACTGTCGTCGTGTCCGTCATTGCCCGCCTGTTCGAGGAACGAAGCTGGCTGCTGCGCCATGTCTTGAGACAAGTGCAATGCGTCAGGACTGTCATGTCCCGAGGATGTTTGGTATCCCTCATTCAAATTCGCATATAGAGAATCTAGACTCTCCGATGTTGGGAGTGCAAATTCCCAGCTTGTCTGAGGGAACTGAATCCCAAAGGGGCTGGTCAAATCCTGATTTAACAGGGCAGTCTGCGATTGCGTTGAAGCTTCAGACGGTTTCTGGTTTGAAGCCTGTTGCCCGTTAAACGAGGAAACAGGAAGCGGATTATGAGCACGGTGGTGCGAGTCCGGTGTTGGTTCCAAATTCGGCCTTTCAGACGCTGGAAAATCCCTCCTCTTTGCCAATCCTCGAGGAATCTGCAATGTATCCAGAACGCGATTAATGCCAGATTCATCCTCGGGTTTCATTGCGGGAGGGTCAAGGCCTTGGTCGTATATAAATTGACAAAGTTGGTCAATCCTAGCGGAGAACAGCTCTGTCGCTGCACGTAGTGAGACTCTGAGGGGAGAAACGGTCAGCCCTGATGACGGCAAGCGCTCCAGTCTCGACAAGTTCCGGATAAGGGTCACACGGTCGGCTTGAGAAGCTTGTGTTGCTGAATATGGATTGGATCGAAGTGTCTCGCCAGCAAGCAGTAGGATCAGAATTCACGACGTACTTCCGTTTGTCGTCTCCATGTTGGTATTTGCATTGTTTCCCTTTCCTCTCGCAGTTATTACAGTTCGGGGACGCGCCGTCGCACTAAGAACATACCATCGACTCGGTTAGAGGCTATCATTGGAAACAAATGAAGGGGGCGTACCCTGATTTTGCTCTCCCGACAGGGAACACAGGCTGTTGTGACGTGCTTCCTGGGGGGCCGTTTCGGCTTCTCCGACTCAGGCTGCATGGTGATATGATATGGGTAGATGACAAAAGATATGGAAAGAAGGCATGCAATCAGCCAAAATCAATAGAGCACTGGCTGAAAGCATGCATATCCCAGCCAAAAATCATGGGGGGTGACAATAGCGATGATGTTGTTGGTGTGAGTGTCGGGGCGGGGCAGGACTATTCTGGGGGAGAAATTATAGATATGAAGCGTCGAAGATCGGACCAGAGCCAGAATCCATGTCACGGGGGAATCTTACCCCTTGTGTGCTGAAAGTCGGGCAGTTCCACTGTTCAGGCCAATCAGGGACTGCCTCATGCCTCTGATCTCCATGAACAGGGTAAAAAACTCCGTCCTCGCCCTCACTCACCTGATCCAGTCTTGTGTTGAAGAGAATGCTTCAGGTTCAAACATTCGGCAGAATTCTTGAACTCCTTACTCAAAGAAGAGAAAGCAAGAACAGTTTCAAATCTAGGCCCTTATTTTCTACGGCCCAGCCTTAAAAGGCCCAGAATGTGACTCGAACACCTCCACAATCACGATTTCTCGACCGCGAGCGCGTCTCATGTGATGCTTTGACAATTCACTGTCTTCTCTTCCCGCGGCGACGGCCAACCAATTTGTCAGATGGCTTGCCGGCTGACTGGGACTTGTGCGTCCAGACACAAGCAACGCCAATATCGAAACATGTACTGGGGTCTCTTCACATTTTGACTATGCTTACGTCACAGCGATGATCACATCGGAGGCTTTCCGAGACGCCAGATTGTGCAAGGGTTGACAGCTGGACACAGTGGTTGGACATTTAAACTACCGGGGTAAGAGAATATCGACAATACCGACAATATCGACAAGCCGGATGCTCAAAATTCTGGGTTCTCCGGTTCCTATCCCGCGAGAGGACTTTATTACCAATTGCTGGTACGCTTCAATGCCTCATTCTGAATGACTTCAATCCAGTAGCCATCGGGGTCAAGAATGAAGGCGACATTCTTCATCCGGCCATCGCTCAGACGCTTCTTCCAATTCACGTTCAAGCTTTCGAAACGATCGCAGGCCGAGTTCAGGTCGTCCACGGAGATGCCTAAAGGTAGGTTAGTTTGCAAGTCGCAAGGGAGACGAGAGACAACCCGAATCACTTACAAATGTGACCAAACCCTTGTGGTTCGGAGTTACCATCATGGTAGACCTTTCCTTCCTGCTTCTCGGTACCATAGTTCCACGTCAACTCGAGTAGCCCTTCCCATTCAGCCACAGGGTTCTTCGCACTCTCGTTAACCTTAGGATTAGAAGCAGGATATCCCAAGAAGTAGAGGTTGAATCCGGCGTCCTTGTTCACACTAGTCCTTAGCAAAGTCATTCCCATCACCTCTTGGTAGTACTTCAAGCTCGTCTCCGCATCCTTCACACGGAGCATAGTGTGGTTAAGACGATAGGAAGATGGGTCCGTTGCGGTCCCGATATCCTGATCCTGGCGGCGAATAATCTCAACCCAGTACCCATCGGGATCCTTAGCAAAGGCAATGTGCCTCATACGACCTTCGGTGAGCTTCTTCTGGAATGGGTACCCCGCGTCCTCGAGCCTCTTACAGGCCGCCTCAATATTATCAACCGAGACAGCGATATGCCCGAAGCCGCGGTGGGGTTCCGTATTGCCATTGACCACGCTGTAGTTAGGATCGCTCTCCGTGCCATAGTTGTGAGTGAGCTCTAGAACGGCATTGCGGTCCGTCCAGTGACGGTCACCCTGAAGAGACTCCGGGCCGGTGTATGCGAGGAAGTAAAGGGAGAATTTGTTATCCGGGAAGTCTAGTTGCTGGATCTGACTTAGACCCAGGAATTTGTAGAACTCAACTGGAGGCGGACGATTAGATTCAACGAAGCTTCCAGGAGCTCTCTTTTCGGCACTCACCCGATCGTTTCGGATCCTTGACCCGAATCATAGTGTCTGTGGCCGGAAAAGCGCCATCGTTAGTCAAGAGACTCACAACGTAGGCGCATTGATTGACTACTAACGGTTGAGCTTATATGTGGACGTGTCGGTCGCCATGGTTGCGAAAGACTTGCTTGCACCTATCCTCACAATGTTAGGCAGTAGCTTGAGTGGAGAGCCAAGACAACAGAACGCAATGGATCACAAACCTGGTAAGACAGAAAATCTGGGGTTGAGGACCCTGAGGAAAGATGCAGGCAAAGAAAAAGGAGCGCGCTTTCCGAGCATGGAGGAGAGGGGTAAGGGAATGGGATTGTATTAGTGAGCAGTGCGAGGGGGAAATGCGCTGAAAAGGTGGGGTGCTTGCTCCAACTTGGCTATGACGCTATCCCGCTGAGAAGTCCAGACTACAGAGCACAACTGACAAAGGCTTCTTTCATGGTTTATTTGTCAGATCCATGAGTACGCATGGCCTTCGGGGTTCCATGGTGCTCTTAATGGGAATCAGAACCCGCCCAAGCCCAGCTTCACTACCTTCTCAGCCACTCCACTTACATCCGATGCCTTCGCATTCGGATCGAAAAAGGGCTTCTCGCCGTAAACAGCTGTTCGCTTTCCCTCTCTTTCCTCGGTATTATATCCACCGGGGATCGCGCGATGGGCTACAACGCGATTATCCCAAAACGCAACACTGCCAGCCTCCCAATGCCATCGGACGCTCAGATCATCAGCCGAGTGGAGGTGGTCCCTGAGGAAGTTGAGGGTATGGATTGCCTCCCAGCCTTTGAGTTCCTTGATATGGACGACAAAGGCTGGGTTGTAGAAGAGAGCCTTTGCTCCGGTTACTGGGTGGGTGCGGACCTAGACCTGTAAGATGCCGCTGCATTGTTATGTGGGTAGTGGTGCATCATACCAGCGGATGCTCCCTTCGGACTGGAAGTCTGTAAGTTGTAGCACCACCGTTGACAGCGTTGATAAATACATGCTGGTTTTCTCGTCAGCCACTTCGGATTTGATTGACACTGGGACGATCCCCTACCTCAGAGCTATGCACTCCGTGAAGCCCTGAAAGCGTATTCTGGAATGTCGGGCTCAACTTATCAAAAAGCGCAGTCTGGCTGGCAAAGATAGTGTCACCTCCTGAGGTTTGATCAGTCAAAGCACCATGACCGTACAAGGCAGAGGCTGCACACCGTATTCGGGAGTCTTGACCATGCGGAGCATGGTATAAGATGGTGGGTTGATCTCGAATGAATGATCGGAATGAAACTCTGCAAAAGCGCTGCTCGTATGCTCAAAGGATCGAATATCACTGCAAGCGATTAGTCTAAATCGAATCTTGGGATACATCAATACCAATTGGAAATCTTACCCTCCACGACCCAGAATCGTCACATGGCGCGGATCCACCTGATTGGGATCTCGATCTTGCTGAAAGTGCATCAGTACACCTCTTGTTTCCGTTTCTATGGGGAATTTACAATTCCATAATGCTTCGTGAACTCGTGCTGCCCTTCCAGTGTGAGGTCTTGGTCTCTGAAGAATACGACGCCCCTCTATCGGTCGAAGATATCAGCAATCCTTCAGATTAAAGCAAGTAGTATTATGTTACCTCAGCTATCAACAACGCCAGTTCATCTTTCTGCTTGTCGTCCAGTTTACTGAGCTGGATTCCCTGCAACTCGGTACCGATATACGGAGTCAGGTGCTTCACTTTAGTGGCAGCCGACAGGAGAGACTTCTTCGCGGGATCCGCAAAGAAGGCACGGTCCTTCGGGGGCTCGATTTCCTGAACCGGGGGATCAATGGGCTTATAGGCGAAAACTTTCTCCGTGAGACCTGTATGAGCCACCATCTTGTGTTGTGTGAGTGCCCTGGGTGTATGCGGATAATCCGATTAGCTTCAAGTATGCGATTGACGTCCAACAAGGTCTTCAGGAGTGTGAGACACAATGCCCTTTTTATGTTGACCGAAGGATGATTACAAATTGGATATTGTACACAACCCCTCTTTCATTCCGTTGCCGTATCTTTGATCCCGTATTCTCCAACCGTGCAAGTGTCTCTCATCCATGGCGCCATTTTGGAGCCGTCGAAGGGCGTGACCAACGACACGTTTAGAAATTACATCCTTCGGAGCTCGCAAACTCTCAAGTTGTTAGCCCGGACGTCCCCCAATAGATGTCAAGACCTCTATGGTTTAAGGAATCGCGCTTCTCTCTTGGCTCGCCCATCTTCTTGCGAGCGTAAGGTTGTATCAAATTCCTGCAGAGGGAATGCATTGGTGATTGACTTCCAACCACGTTGCCAAGTGGAAACTTCCAATCAAGTTCTCGATACTATGATACCATTACTCCCCCAAGTGGTGAACACGATACGACGTGGCTGATCGAAAGCTCAGATTCGCTTGTCACGGCCAGGATGGGGGGGCATATCACCTCATCGCCAAGATAAAGCACGTTCATGTCACTTCATCGCCAGCATTAGATTCGCCATTTCCGGGGAATTGGAAGCTGCATGAACACGATATCGGGCATATCTAACCGGTTGACCCCCTTGTAAGAAATTTAAGAGCAGATCTTTATCCCCCTGGTCGATAGCGGTCGATACTTCTCGGCATTCACAATGTCTTCACTCAAGGGTGCTCGTACCAGTGAGTCGAAGAGCGATGAGGATGGCAACAATGTATCGAGCTCAGCAGCATCCGCGACCGGTCTGCAGAAGGAGCTGATCGCGGTGGATGAGGTCCTGGCTAGGAAGATGGCGCTGGTAAACGGGGCAATCGATGAGATTGGGATGACGCCGTTTCAATGGAAACTATTCTTCCTCAATGGCTTCGGGTACGCTGTTGACTCGGTATTCAAACCTCAGTTCATAAAGCGGAAGTATGCGTGTTAATCACCTCTAGCTTCTCATCGTCTGCCAGTCCATCGCCCAGCCTGCCGTGACCCAGGAATTCGGGAATCCCAGCGCAAAAGTTGCAGGAGTGGCTCTTGCATCCCAAGTTGGTCTTCTCGTTGGCGCAGCCGCCTGGGGATTCTCTGCCGATGTCATTGGCCGTAAATTGGCATTCAACTCGAGTTTGTTTATCTGTGCTGCCTTCGTCCTCATTGCCGGCGGCATGCCGAACTATATCTCCTTTGCCGCCATGTCCGTCAAAGGCCCTCCTTCGATGACTATTCACGCGCTGACAAAGACAGGGTCGCCATTTACTCCGCTGGGGCAGGAGGAAATTACGTTCTCGACGCGACAAACTTTCTCGAGTTCCTTCCAGTCAGCCATGCCTGGCTCGTTACCTTCCTCGCGGTTTGGTGGGCAGTCGGATACACAATCACTGGCCTTCTAGCATGGGCATACATGAGCAACTTTAGCTGTGACCCGGACGCCACCGTGGCCGAATGCACACGCGCCGATAATATGGGATGGAGGTATCTACATTTCACATGCGGTGGTCTTGTATTAATTCTTAGTGTTCTGCGAGTTGTTGCCATCCGCATGGCAGAGACACCGAAGTGGCTTGCTTGCCAGAATCGCGACGAGGATCTATACCGCGTGCTTTTCAACCTATCAGAGAAGTATAATCGACCGTTTACGTTGAAGTTGGAAGACTTGACCATCCAAGGCCGGGTCCAGCATACAGAGAAGTCTGTCTGGTCTGCGTTCCGGCTCCGAAGCCATTTCACAGGGCTATTCAGCACAAAGCGCCTTGCATACTCGACTGTCATGATTATAATTAACTGGCTCTTTATCGGAACAGTGTCCCCACTATACAGCGTTTTCTTGCCATACTACCTGAAATCGCGAGGCGCCGACACGGGGGACAACTCGAATTACACAACCTGGAGAAATTACGCCATCAACCAGGTCGCCGGTCTGGGTGGGCCCATTATTGCCGCATTCCTTGTCGAGCTCCAGTTCTTTGGGCGTCGGCGAACACTCGCCGTTGGAGCTGCCATCACCACGGCCTTACAGTTCGGGTATACGCAGATCAAAACGCCTGCACAGAACCTAGGAGTTTCGGCTGCGATATCAGCAGCGTCGAATATCTACTACGGCACTATATACGCTTACACGCCAGAGATCTTGCCAAGTGCGCATCGTGCGACGGGATATGGTCTTTGTGTTGTAGTTAATCGACTCGGCGGGATTATAGGTGTCCTAGTTGGGAGTTATGCGAATGTCGAGACGACGGTACCGTTGTTTATTTGCGCTGGGTTGTATGGGGCGTTGATTATCACGAGCTTGTTGCTGCCCTTTGAGAGTCGCGGGAAGAGGAGTGTCTAGAGGGAGAAAAGGCGTCGATAACGGGACATGTGCTTTGCGTCGAGCTGATCGGACACCGCTGTTCAGGCACCCGAGTTGGAAGTTGTGATCGAATTGTCCGATTGACGAGATCCAGATTTATATTTTAATGCAGAGCCTTATG